>NC_073624.1:151114253-151417283 GCF_029407905.1 Bubalus kerabau | reverse complement strand
TTTGGTGGTGTTGGCAGTTTCATTTTAGCCATTCTAATGAGTGTGGTGTGTAGTGAGATGTTATGGTGGTTTTAATTTGCATTTCTTTAATGGCTAATGATGTTGAACATCTTTTTATTGTGTGTTTTTTAACCATTCTTATATCTGCTTTGGAGAGGTGTTGACTTTTTTTTTTTAAGATTTGTATTTTTATTTGTTTTTTGATTGTGGTGGGTCTTCGTTGCTCATGTAGGCTTCCTCTGGTTGTGGTGAGCAGGGGCCACCCTTCATTGCAGCGTGTGGGCTTCTCGTTGTCGTGGCTTCTCTTGTGGAGCACAAGCTCTAGGTGTGTGGGCTTCAGAAGTTGCAGCGCATGGACTCAGTAGCTGTGGGATCTTCCTGGACCAGGCACGGTGGGTTCTTAATCACAGGGGAAGCCCATGTTCAGTTCTTATGCACAACTTCAAACTGTTTTCTTACTGCTGAGTTTTGAGAGTTCTTTTGTAAATGTTACACATACAAGTCCTTTCAAAGATATGTGATTTCCAAATATTTTTTCCCAGGCTGTAGCTTATCTCTTCATTCTCTTATCAGTGACTTTTATAGAGCAAAAGTTTTAAATTTTGATGAAGTCCAATTTATTAATTTTTATTTTATGGATTGAACTTTTAATGTCATGTCTAAGAACTTTTTGCATAGCCCCAAGTCACAAAGGTTTTCTCTTAGAATTTTTATGGCTTTGCTTTTTTACACTTAGATCTGTGATCTAGTTAATTTTTGTGTTTGTTTAAGTTGTAAGGTTTAGGTCGAGGTTCATTTTTTTGCATATGGGTGTCCATACTGTGTTTTCTCAATCTTGTAGTAAAGAGAGGAATAAAAGCATGTGGATAAAATAGAATGGTGGTTAGGATTTTTTTTGATTCTTGAAACAGATGGACCTACATCTGATTCTGGGTTCTTCAGTCTGTATAGACTTGAACAAGTGAACACTCCAAATTTTTACAGCCTGCTTTGGAGAGTTGTAGGAAGGATTAAATGAGATAACATATAGTACTCAATATGGTGCTGGATACATAAGAAACATTTGATAAAAGGTAACTTCTATTCCTGATATTTTTATGACTGGTTAGGTTAAAAGTATTAGTATTACTTGGAGTATTTAGAGTAGATAAGCTGTCTATTTGATAGTTGTGGGCAAGGTCAGCGAAAATGATTTGGTGAGCATTTTTGTAAGATCCTTTCTTCTTTTTCCGTTCCTTTTTTCATCTTGTCCATATTGCTCAAGCTGGGTCTTAGGTATTAGGATAGAGTGAGATATAGGTATCCAGATACAGAAGTATTAGAATCCAAGTACTTTTGTGGGACGGGGGTGACAGTTGATCAACTTGATTATTTAAGATGATAAGAAGATAGAGACTGGGAAAATGTGAGTAGACAGTACAGAACTGTATAATCTCAAAGTTTCTTACTTGGCATTTGTGTGCTTGAACAAAGGTACATCTATAAGTTCGGTACTCAAATACTATACATGTGTGTGTATCCATGCATGCATATATATGATTAGAAAGCCATCAGAATAGTACTGATTGTCATTAGTCAACCACCAGAGTAGCTTTTTTCCCCTTAAAATTTCATAGCAAGAGGATTTCATTCTCAGTGGGAGTGGAGGCTAGGGAAGGAGAAGATCAGGAATACTGAAGTTTCAGTATGGTTTGGATACATTTTGTGGGGGTTGTGCTGGTAAGTTTTGGAATTGTTTTACCTTGTAAACACCACTTATTGAAGCTCAATGATTATTTATTTTTTGAAATATTACAAATACCTGGTATGTGACAAGCAGATTGTAATAAATTGGTCTTTTTCTTTCTCTCTCTCTCTATATATGTGTGAATGTTTTTCACTTTTCTTTTTCCTGGCATGGGCTGAAAAGGAATAAATATTGGAATGATTACTTTAACTCAGCTGGAATGAGATTGGCCACTATGTGTATCATGCTGGCCTTAATCAGTCCCAAGTACTTCCTTCCTGCTGTCAGGGAGACTCCATACTGACATGTTGTCTTCCTGCTTTTAAATCAGATCTTGATCACAGCAGGGAAGTAAGCACAGCATAAAACAGTAAATAAGGAACCATTATCTACCTATTACATGGAAGAAAGTTTTACTGAATTTAGACTGATAAGCAGATGACCATAAAACCATGCAGGCATTTTCCACTGGTACTCTGCTTTTATTTTTCCGACTGAGGAGAGTTCCTTTCTGGTAACTTTGAAGAATGTATACCTGTTCATTGAGATATCAGTTGTTTCCTGAAAGACCGTGTGGCTCTCAGTCTTATTTTGATTCCTCTGACACTTATCTGACATCTCTGATGAGAATTTCTTCATCTCTAAAATAGGAGTGGTCTTAGCATTTTCTTCCTTATAAGAAAGAGATGACCTCTCGTGGTATAAGGTTGTCTCATACATTTAAAAAATTTACATATGTATGTATTATATATATTTATTTAAATTGTTACACACACTTTTTTCTAATTACCTTTTTGGGTTTTTTGTTTTTTTTTTTTTTTGACTGTACATGGCTTTTAGTATCTCAGTTCCTTGACCAGGGATGGAACCAAGGCCATAGAAATGAGAGTCCAGAATTCTAGCCACTAGGCAATCATGGACCTCCTTGTCTTTTTGATTTAACAACATGTTTTGGGTCAATATATATAAATCTAATTGGTGCATTTAGATGCTTTAAAGATCCTAGTCTATGTATGTACCCTAACTTATTTCATCAATACCCTGCGATGGACCACTAAAGGAAATTATTTCTATTAAATAATGCTATAATGAACATTTTTGTAAATACATCTTTGTGTTTTTGGCTGACAGTTTCTTTGGGGTACATTTTGGGATAAATTCTTAGAATTGGAATACATGGGTTCAGTTCAGTTCAGTCGCTCAGTCATGACCGACTCTTTGCCACCCCATGAATTGCAGCACTCCAGGCCTCCCTGTCCATCACCAACTCCCAGAGTTCACTCAGACTCACGACCATTGAGTCGGTGATGCCATCCAGCCATCTCATCCTCTGTCGTCCCCTTCTCCTCCTGCCCCCATCCCTCCCAGCATCAGAGTCTTTTCCAATGAGTCAGCTCTTCACATGAGGTGGCCAAAGTATTGGAGTTTCAGCTTTAGCATCAGTCCTTCCAAAGAACACCCAGGACTGATCTCCTTTAGAATGGGCTGGCTGGATCTCCTTGCAGGCCAAGGGACTCTCAAGAGTCTTCTCCAACACCACAGTTCAAAAGCATCAATTCTTCGGCGCTCAGCCTTCTTCGCAGTCCAACTCTCACATCCATACATGACCACAGGAAAAACCATAGCTTTGACTAGACGAACCTTTGTTGGCAAAGTAATGTCTCTGCTTTTGAATATGCTATCTAGGTTGGTCATAACTTTCCTTCCAAGGAGTAAGTGTCTTTTAATTTCATGGCTGCAGTCACCATCTGCAGTGATTTTGGAGCCCCCCAAAATAAAGTCTGACACTGTTTCCACTGTTTACCCATCTATTTCCCATGAAGTGATGGGACCAGATGCCATGATCTTTGTTTTCTGAATGTTGAGCTTTAAGCCAACTTTTTCACTCTGATTTTTCACTTTCATCAAGAGGCTTTTTAGTTCCTCTTCACGCCATAAGGGTGGTGTCATCTGCGTATCTAAGGTTATTGATATTTCTCCTGGCAATCTTGATTCCAGCTTGTGCTTCTTCCAGCCCAGCGTTTCTCATGATGTACTCTGCATATAAGTTAAATAAGCAGGGTGACAATATACAGCCTTGACATACTCATTTTCCTATTTGGAACCAGTCTGTTGTTCCATGTCCAGTTCTGACTGTTGCTTCCTGACCTGCATATAGGTTTCTCAAGAGGCAGGTCAGGTGGTCTGGTACTCCCATCTCTTTCAGAATTTTCTGCAGTTTATTGTGATCCACACAGTCAAAGGCTTTGGCATAGTCAATAAAGCAGAAATAGATGTTTTTCTGGAACTCTCTTACTTTTTCCATGATCCAGCAGATGTTGGCAATTTGATCTCTGGTTCTTCTGCCTTTTCTAAAACCAGCTTGAACATCAGGAAGTTCACAGTTCACGTATTGCTGAAGCCTGGCTTGGAGAATTTTGAGCATTACTTTACTAGCATGTGAGATGAGTGCAATTGTGCGGTAGTTTGAGCAATCTTTGGCATTGCCTTTCTTTGGGATTGGCATGAAAACTGACCTTTTCCAGTCCTGTGGCCACTGCTGAGTTTTCCAAATTGGCTGGGATATTGAGTGCAGCACTTTCACAGCATCATCTTTCAGGATTTGAAATAGCTCAACTGGAATTCCATCACCTCCACTAGCTTTGTTCGTAGTGATGCTTCCTAAGGCCCACTTGACTTCACATTCCAGGATGTCTGGCTCTAGGTTAGTGATCACACCATCATGATTATCTGGGTCGTGAAGGTCTTTTTTGTATAGTTCTTCTGTGTATTCTTGCCACCTCTTCTTAATGTCTTCTGCTTCTGTTAGGTCCATCCATTTCTGTCCTTTATCGAGCCCATCTTTGCATGAAATGTTCCCTTGGTATCTCTAATTTTCTTGAAGAGATCTCTAGTCTTTCCCATTCTGTTGTTTTCCTCTATTTCTTTGCATTGATTGCTGAGGAAGGCGTTCTTATTTCTCCTTGCTATTCTTTGGAACTCTGCATTCAGATGCTTATATCTTTCCTTTTTTCCTTTGCTTTTCACTTCCCTTCTTTTCACAGCTATTTGTAAGGCTTCCTCAGACAGCCATTTTGTTCTTTCACATTTCTTTTCCATGGGGATGGTCTTGATCCCTGTCTCCTCCGTCCATAGTTCTTCAGGCACTCTATCAGATCTAGTCCCTTAAATCTATTTCTCACTTCCACTGTATAATCATAAGGGATTTGATTTAGGTCATACCTGAATGGTCTAGTGGTTTTCCCCACTTTCTTCAATTTATGTCTGAATTTGGCAATAAGGAGTTCATGATCTGAGCCACAGTCAACTCCTGGTCTTGCTTTTGCTGACTGTATAGAGCTTCTCCATCTTTGGCTGCAAAGAATATAATCAATCTGATTTTGGTGTTGACCATCTGGTGATGTCCATGTGTAGAGTCTTCTCTTGTGTTGTTGGAAGAGGGTGTTTGCTATGACCAATGCTTTCTCTTGGCAAAACTCTAGGTAGGTGTTGCAAGAGGGCATCAGAGGGCAGACACACTGAAACCATAATCACAGAAAACTAGCCAATCTGATCACACGGACCACAGCCTTGTCTAACTCAATGAAACTAAGCCATGCCTGTGGGGCCACCCAAGACGGGCGGGTCATGGTGGAGAGATCTGACAGAATGTGGTCCACTGGAGAAGGGAATGGCAAACCACTTCAGTATTCTTGCGTTGAGAACCCCGTGAACAGTATGATACATGGGTTAGGGGAATGTAAACTTAAAATTTTTTGATAGATTTTTTCCATTTTATTTTAAAATCAACTTTATTGAGTTACAACTTACAAAGAATATAATGCACATATAAAGCATAATGCTTAAAATATAAAGCATATTGTAAGAATATGCTTTGAATTTTGACAGACATAAGACATATACAGCTGTGCAACAACCATCAAAAATAAGATGTAGAACATTTCCATTAACCCAGAAAATTCCTTTGTACATCTTTGCAGCCACTTCCACTTCCTGCCATCTCATCTCCTACTGGTGATTCCAGCCAACCACTTATCTGCTGTTACTATTGGATTTCCCTTTGCTAGAGTTTCATATAAATGGAGTTATGCAGCATATAGTCTTTTTGTTGTTGTTGTTGTTTGGTTGTGCCATGCAGCATGTGCCATCTTAGTTCCCTGACCAGCGATTGAACCCATGCCCCCCTGCAGTGAAAGCATGGAATCTTTACCTCTGAGAAGACCCCAGGATATAGTCTTTGTGGCTTTTATTTTTTTTTGTTCAGTGGACCATTTCTGAGCTTCATTCATGTTGATGTGTGTTACGGTAGTTCATTTCTTTTTATTGTTAAGTATACTCCTTTGCATGACTGTACCAAACTGTGTTTAGTTCAACTCTTTAGGTGGTTTCTATTGTATTGTAAATGAACCTATTTTAATCATTTGTATAGAAATCTTTGGGTTAAGTATGTTTTTATTCCTCTTGAGCAGGTACTTAGGAGTATAATTGGTGAATCAAGTACAGATATATGTTTAATTTTATAGAAAACTGTTAAAACTATTTCGGGTGTGGTTGTGCCTCTTCCTACCACTAATGATGTATGAAGAGTTTAGGTTCAACATTTGGTGGTCTCTCATTTTTTAAATTGTTTATTGAAGTATAGTTGATTTACAATGTTTTGTTAGTTTCTGATATATAACAAAGTGATTCACTTACACGTACATCATACACATACTCTTTCATATTCTTTTCCCTTATGGTTTATTATAGGATATTGAATATAGTTCCCGGTGTGATATAGTAGGACCTTGTTGTTTATCTATTTTATATATAGTTTGTATCTGTTAATCCCAAGCTCCTCATTTCTCTCTCACTAATCCTTTTACCCTTCGGTAATCATAAGTTTGTGTTCTATGTCTGTGAGTTTCTTTGTTTTGTAAATAAATTGATTTGTATCATATGTTTCCACATGTAGGTGATGTCATACGATATTAGTCTTTCTATTGGACATATGGCTAGGACCTCGAATAGTGTTCTTGCCTGGAGAATCCCAGGGGCAGGAGAGCCTGGTGGGCTGACGTCTATGGGGTCACACAGAGTCGGACACGACTGAAGTGACTTAGCAGCAGAAGATGTGAAAGAGGACATTCTTTCTTTGTTCTCCATCATAGGGGAACAATATTCAGTCTTTTACTATTACTATTACTGTGTTTTTGACTATACCGCAGAGCATGTGGGATCTTAGTTCTGTTGCAGTGAAAGGGCTGAATCTTCACTGCTGGATTTCCAGGGACGTCCTCAGTCTTCTATTATTAAGTTTTACAGATGCTCTTTATCTGGTTAAGGAAATTCCATTTTCTTCCTAGTTTGCTGAGAGTTAAAAAAATCACAACTGAGTATTAAACTTTGTTAACCTTTTTTAATATGAGATTTATTTATTTTCCTTCATAGTATAAATATACTTGATTACATTTATTAATTTTTTTAATGTTAAGCCAGTCTGGCTCTTCAGATAACCTCACTTATTTTTTGATGTATTATAATTTTTATATTTTCCTGGATTTGTGCTCGCTTTAGCAACACTTATACTAAAACTTGATTTTGATGGATTTGATTTATTAGAGCCATGTTCTTTGGAAGGAATGATGCTAAAGCTGAAACTCCAGTACTTTGGCCACCTCATGCGAAGAGTTGACTCATTGGAAAAGACTCTGACGCTGGGAGGGATTGGGGGCAGGAGGAAAAGGGGATGACAGAGGATGAGATGGCTGGATGGCCTCACTGACTGGATGAATGTGAGTCTAAGTGAACTCCGGGAGTTGGTGATGGACAGGGAGGCTTGGTGTGCTGTGATTCATGGGGTCTCAAAGAATTGGACACGACTGAGCCACTGACTGAACTGAACTGAATTATTAAGGAGCTTTATATCTGTTCATAAGAGATACTTGTTTTAGTTTTTTTTGTGATGTCTTCACCTGTATGTGTTTGTATAACTAGCTTCAGGTGTGTAGCAAAGTGATTCAGTTATGTGTGTGTATATATGTGTATTCTTTTTCAGATTCTTTTCCATTATAGGTTGTTACAAGACATTGAATATAGTTAGTTCCCTATGCTATATAATAGGTCCTTGTGGTTTATTTATCTTATACATAGCAGTGTGTATATGTTAATCCCAAACTCCTAAATTATTCCTAACTCTTACCCCCCACCCCTGCTATACTTTCTGGTAAACAAATTTGTTTTCTGTGTCTGAGTCTATTTCTGTTTTGTAAATAAGTTCATTTGTATCACTTTTTTAGTCTTCATCTGGTTTTGGTATTAGGGGTAGTACTGACCATCTGATTAAAAACCAGATTAGTCAAGTGAGTTAAGAAGTGTTCTCTTCTAACTTTCTGAGTTCATGTAAGTTTGTATAGGTATTGTTTTTCCTTAAATGTTTAAGAAAATTCATCATTGAAGTCATCTAGATCTGTAGGTTTCTATTGTCGGACTCTGCGACCACAAGGACAGTAGCACACCAGGCTTCCCTGTCCTTCACCATCTGCTGGAGTTTGCTCAAACTCATGATCTTAGTTTTTTGAATGTTGCATTTTAAGCCAGCTTTTTCACTTTCCTCTTTCACCTTCATCAAGAGGTTCTTTAGTTCCTCTTTGCTTTCTGCCATTAGAATGGTGTCATCTGCTTATCTCAGCTTGTTGATCTTGATTCCAGCTTGTGATTCATCTAGCCCAGCATTTCACATGATGTACTCTGCGTATAAGTTAAGTAAGCAGGGTGACAGTATACAGCCCTGAAGTACTTCTTTCCCAATTTTGAAACAGTCCATTGTTCCTTGTCCAATTCTAACTCTTGCTTATTGACCGGCATACAGGTTTCTCAGGAAGCAAGTAAGGTGATTTGGTGTTCCCTTCTTTTTAAGAATTTCCCACAGTTTGTTGTGATCCACACTCAAAGGCTTTAATGTAGTCAATGAAGCAGAAGTAGATGTTTTTCTGGAATTCCCTTGATTTTCTTGCCATCCAATGGATGTTGGCAATTTGATCTCTGGTTCCTCTGCCTTTTCTAAATCCAGTTTGTATGTTTAGAGGTTCTTGGTTCACATACTGCTGAAGCTGAGCTTGAAGGATTTTGAGCATTACTTTGCTAGCATGTGAGATGAGTGCAATTGTGCGGTAGTTTGAACATTCTTTGACATTGCCTTTCTTTGGAATTTGAATGAAAACAGACCTTTTCCAGTCCCCACTGCTGAGTTTTCCAAATTTGATGACATATTGAGTGCATTGAGTACAAAAAAGATCTTCACTACCCAGATAATCACGATGGTGTGATCACTCACCTAGAGCCAGACATCCTGGAATGTGAAGTCAAGTGGGCCTTAGGAAGCATCACTACGAACAAAGCTAGTGGAAGTGATGGAATTCCAGTTGAGCTATTTCAAATCCTGAAAGATGATGCTGTGAAAGTGCTGCACTCAATATGCCAGCAAATTTGGAAAACTCAGCAGTGGCCACAGGACTGGAAAAGGTCAGTTTTCATGCCAATCCCAAAGAAAGGCAATGTCAAAGAATGCTCAAACTACCACACAGTTGCAGTCATCTCACACGCTAGTAAAGTAATGCTCAAAATTCTCCGAGCCAGGCTTCAGCAATACATGAACCGTGAACTTCCAGATGTTCAAGCTGGTTTTAGAAAAGGCAGAGGAACCAGAGTCAAATTGCCAACATCTGCTGGATCATGGAAAAAGTAAGAGAGTTCCAGAAAAACATCTATTTCTGCTTTATTGACTATGCCAAAGCCTTTGACTGTGTGAATCACAATAAACTGTGGAAAATTCTGAAGGAGATGGGAATACCGGACCACCTGACCTGCCTCTTGAGAAACCTATATGCAGGTCAGGAAGCAACAGTCAGAACTGGACATGGAACAACAGACTGGTTCCAAATAGGAAAAAGAGTACATCAAGGCTGTATATTGTCACCCTGCTTATTTAACTTATATGCAGAGTACATCATGAGAAACGCTGGGCTGGAAGAAGCACAAGCTGGAATCAAGATTGCCAGGAGAAATATCAATAACCTCAGATATGCAGATGACACCACCCTTATGGCAGAAAGTGAAGAGGAACTGAAGAGCTTCTTGATGAAAGTGAAAGAGGAGAGTGAAAATGTTGGCTTAAAGCTCAACGTTCAGAAAACTAAGATCATGGCATCTGGTCCCATCACTTCATGGGAAATAGGTGGGGAAACAGTGGAAACAGTGTCAGACTTTATTTTGGGGGGCTCCAAAATCACTGCAGATGGTGACTGCAGCCATGAAATTAAAAGACACTTACTCCTTGGAAGGAAAGTTATGACCAACCTAGATAGCATATTAAAAAGCAGAGACATTACTTTGTTCACAAAGGTCCATCTAGTCAAGGCTATGGTTTTTCCAGTGGTCATATATGGATGTGAGAGCTGGACAGTGAAGAAAGCTGAGCACTGAAGAATTGATGCTTTTGAACTGTGGTGTTGGAGAAGACTCTTGAGAGTCCCTTGGACTGCAAGGAGATCCACCCAGTCCATTCTAAAGGAGATCAGTCCTGGGTGTTCATTGGAAGGACTGATTTTGAAGCTGCAACTCCAAAATTTGGCCACCTGATGTGAAGAGCTGACTCATTTGAAAAGACGCGGATACTGGGAAAGATTGAGGGCAGGAGGAGAAGGGGACGACAGAGGATGAAATGATTGGATGGCATCACTGACTCAGTGGACATGGGTTTGGGTGGACTCTGGGAGTTGGTGATGGACAGGGAGGCCTGGCATGGTGCGGTTCATGGGGTTGCAAAGAATCAGACACGACTGAACTGAACTGAGTGCATTACTTTAACAGCATCAGCTTTTAGGATTTAAAATAACTTGGATGGAATTTCATCACCTCCACTAGCTTTGTTTATGACTGCGTATTCCAGGATGTCTGGCTCTAGGTGTGTGACCATACCATTGTGGTTATCTCAGTCATTAAGAACTTTTTGGTATCGTTCTTCTGTGTATTCTTGCCAACTCTTCTTAATCCCTTCTGCTCCTATTAGGTCCTTGCCATTTTTGTCCTTTATTGTGCCCATCGTTGCATGAAATGTTTGATTGTTATCTCTGATTTTCTTGAAGAGATCTCTAGTCTTTCCCATTCTATTGTTTTCCTCTATTTCTTTGCATTGTTCACTTAAGAAGACGTTGTTGTCTCTCCTGGCTGTTCATTGGAACTCTGTGTTCAGTTAGGTATATCTTTTGTTTCTCCTTTGCCTTTCACTTCTCTTCTTTTCTCAGCTGTGTCTGGTGCTGAAAGTCAAGTCTGATGCTGTAAAGAGCAATATTGGATAGGAACCTGGAATGTTAAGTCCATGAATCAAGGTAAATTGGAGGTGGTCAAGCAGTAGATAGCAAGAGTGAACATTGATATTTTAGGAATCATTGGACTAAAATGGACAGGAATGGGTGAATTTAATTCAGATAACCATTGTATCTACTACTGTGGGTAAGAAATCCCTTAGAAGAAATAGAGTAACCCTCATAGTCAGTGAAAGAGTATGAAATGCAGTACGTGACTTCAATCCCCGAAACAACAAAATGATCTTGGTTTGTTTCCAAGGCAAACTATTCAACATCACAGTAATCCAAGTCTGGGCCCCAGCCACTAATGCCGAAGAAGATGAAGTGGAACGGTTCTGTGAAAACCTACAAGACCTTGTGGGACTAACACCAAAAAGACATGTCCTTTTCACTGTAGGGTATTGGAATGCAAAAATTGGAAGTCAAGAGATAACTGGAATAACAGGCAAGTTTGGCCTTGGACTACAAAATGAAGCAGGGCAAAGGTTAAGAGTTTTGCCGAGAGAACATACTGCTACTGCTACTGCTAAGTCACTTCAGTCATGTCCGATTCTGTGCGACCCCATAGACGGAAGCCCACCAGGCTCTCCTGTCCCTGGGATTCTCCAGGCAAGAACACTGGAGTGGGTTTCCATTTCCTTCTCCAATGCATGAAAAGTGAAAAGTGAAAAGTGAAAGTGAAGTCGCTCAGTCATGTCTGACTCCCACCGGCCCCATGGACCGCAAGCCCACCAGGCTCCTCCGTCCATGGGATTTTCCAGGCAAGAGTACTGGAGTGGGGTGCCATCCACTGGTCATAGCAAATACCCTCTTCCAACAACACAAGAGATAACTCTGTACGTGGACATCACCAGGTTGATTATATTCTTTGCAGCCGAAGATGGAGAACCTCTATATACTCAGCAAAAACAAGACCTGGAGCTGACTGTGTCTCAGATTATCAGCTCCTTATTGCAAAATTCAGGCTTGAATTGAAGAAAGTAGGAAAAGCCACTAGGCCATTCAGGTATGACCTAAATCAAATCCCTTATGATTTTACAGTGGAGGTGATGAATAGATTCAAGGGATTAGATCTGGTAGACAGAGTGCCTGGAGAGCTATGAATGGAGATTCATAACATTGTAGGTTTCTGAAAAGGTTTTAAATTAGGAATTTATTTAGTCGAGTTAGAACTATTCAGATTATCTTCTTCTTGAGTATGTTTTTGTAATTTGTGTCTTGGAGAGAATTTGTTTCATCTAAAGTTTTTGAATTTCATTAGATGGAAGTGTTCATAATATTTTTTTATTCTTTCATGTCTGTCACCCTGAAGTGATGTTCCCTCTTTTCTTGCTGATATCCGTAATTTGTGTCTAGTCTTTTATTCCTGATCTCTCTGGCAAGAGGTTTATCAATTGTATTGGTCTTATAAGAAGAACAGCAAAAAGCTTTTGGTTCCACTGATTTTTCTCTATTGTTTCTTCATTTTCTGTTTCATTGACTTCTGCTTTTATCTGTATTATTACATTTCTTATGCCTAGCTTTGGGTTTAATTTGCTCTTTTTCTGGTTGCTTAATGTAGTAACTTAAATTACTGATTTGAGACTTTTCTTAGTATTTTAGTGTTTTAAAAGTATTTTAAGTAAACATTTTTGAGATAATTGTTAATTCATTTGCAATTATAAGACTTGTGATTTATTTCATCTATTTAGAAGTATGGTGTTTAGTTTTCTACATTTGGGTTTTTTTTTTGTTACTGTTACAGATATCTGTTACTGATTTACAGTTTGATTCTGTTTGTCAAATAACGTTCTGTACGATATCAGTTCTTTTAAATACATTTGTACCTGTTTTCTGTTACAGAATATTATCTATCTTGGTAAATGTTCTATGTACATTTAAAAGGATGTACATTCTGATGTTTTTTTGTTTTTTAATTGATCTATAAATCTGCAAATATAGCATCTAGTTTTTGGTGATCATTGTCTTGTATATCCATATTGATTTTCTGTCTACTTGTTCTGTTAATTACTGAGAGGACTGTTGAAATCTCCAACAGTACTTGGAGATTCGTCTATTCCTCGTTTCAGTTGTGTCAGTTTTTCCATATCTTCTTGGCAGGTAAGTTCCTTTATAATTATGAAGCATCCCTTTTTATCCCTGACAGTATTTCTTGTTCTGAGGTCTACTTTTTTAGATATTAATATAGCCATTCCAGCCTTCTTTGATTTGTATTTTTCATTGTATATATATTTTTATTCTTTTACTTTTATTATTTTTAAATTAATTATTTTTGACTGTGCTGGGTCCTCGTTGATGGTTTCAGACTTTCTCTAGTTGCAGCAAGCGGAGGCTAGTCTTTGTTGCCATGCTCAGGCTTCTCATTGTGGTAGACTATTTTCTTGCAGAGCATGGTCTCTGGAGTGCTTGGGCTTCAGTAGTTGTGTTATGTGGGCTCAGTAGTTGTGGTACATAGGCTTAGTTGCTCCATGGCATGTGGGATCTTAGTTCCTAGGCCAGGAATTGCACCCATGTCCCCTGCATTGGCAGGCAGATTTTTAACCACTGAACCATGAGAAAGTCCCTAAGTAGATTTCTTAAAGATAGCGTATAATTGATTTTTTAAAAATCTGGTCTGTCATCTCTTCCTTTTAAGTGGAATGACTAGATTGTTTACTTTTAATGTCGTTATAGACATAGGTGGGTTTAAGTCTACCATTTTGTGATTTTTTTTTTTTTGGTCTTATCTTTCCTTTGTTCATTTTTTCCTACCATTTTTTAGATTGAGGGTTTTTAAAACTTTCATTTTCTTGACACAGTTGGCTTATTAGCTACAACCGTTTTATTTTTCAGTAAATGTTCATAGGTTTACAATATGTATTTAATTAATCACCTTAAATAATATTACATAACGTAACATATAGTTTAAGAACCTCACAATATGTCATTTTTTTCCTTCCTTCTGTCCTTTGTCTAATTGTCATTAATCTTGCTTCTATTTATAAATGACTTTCTATAAGAGTTCTTATAGTTTGCTGGTACTGGATACACTTTCAGTTTTTTTTTGTATGAAATAAGTCTTTAATTCGTCTTCTTTTTTGAAAGATAATATTTACTGGTTATAGGATTTTTTTTCTTTTGGAATGTTTTTTAAAATTATTTGTTTATTTACTTTTGATTGGAATGGATCTTGGATGCTGTATCCTGCTTCTCATTAGCATTTTCCTCAGGCTTAGCATCCACTGGTGATTCTTACCTGATGATTCTAGCACTTGCTCTATATTTAGTATTCAATTTTCTACATTCATTTGTAAGTAGGGGACCTTCCTTCTCACCTTACTTTTAAATTTATTTGTTATGGGTGTGATTACATAAATTTTCTTTTCCAAGGGCTTATAATTTACTTTTGTGCTTAATTGTTTTGATACTTAAATTATCTCAGATTTATCTCGGGGTCCTCTGAAGCTTTTTCTGGGGATGCATTTTCTTTGGCCTGTATTTGTACTTTTGTTTCAGTTCTCCCATATATATGTATACATGGCTGCTTTAAAATGTCTTAATTTCTCTAAGGTCTCACCCGGTGCCTCCCCTTAGAGCTTTAGTTATTCCGTTGTATTCTTCTGCCAGTAATCTCTTGTCCCCAGTAAAAGATCTGTCGTCCCCTGTAGTTCCTTTTCTCCCTCTGCAGGCAGTTAACACTTCTTATAGTGGCCTCCAACCTGGTATCCAGACTGTGCTTCTGTCCCCAACAGCACTGCAAGTTAGGCAAGACAGAAACCAGTTCCTCAGGCAGCCTCTTAATGAGCCGGAACATTGCAAACCACTTTTACTCTTCCTTCTCCCCTGTTGGAGGAGTAGAAACTGGGTGGCTTCTTTCTGATCTGTTGTGATGTCCTAGGGCAGAGTGTAGGGCAAGGGATAGATAGAGAACATGAGGGTTCCTAGCATTTTGAGTAGTTTTCCTTTGGTTAGGCGTTTGTTTGGTTATTGCAGGTTCTTAACTCGTTTCTAGCATTCTCCCAAAGCTACTTTCGTCCATATGTTGTTTATTTAGTGTTTCTGTCTGGGAATGAGAGCTTGATTCTTCTTGTGTGGTTGCTCCCTCTTCCCAGTCCCTAACAATCACTAATCTACTTTCTGTCTTTATGAATTCGCCTGTTCTGAATATCTGATAGAAATGGACTCATACAGTATGTGGCCTTTGTCTCTGGGCATCTTTCATTTATAATGTATTTAAGATTTATCAATGTTTTATCATGTAGTGCTACTTCATTTCTTATAATGGCCAAGTAATATTCCATTGTATGGCTATACCACATTTTGTTTATGCCTTCATCACTTGGTGAATATTTTGAGTTGTTTCTGCTTTGGGCTTCTATAAATAACGCTGCTATTCATACATGTTTTCTTGTAATAATTTGTAATATTGTAAACAAGGCTGAGTTTACCGTTTTTATTCATTTAATTGACCTTGATCTGATAAAAGAAAATAACTCTTGCATTATGCTAGGCAGTGTTCTGAGTGCCTCCTTTGCTTATTTTGTGTCATCATCAGTGTATCCCTTTGAGTTAGATACTGCTTTTCCATTTTACTTATTAAGAAACTGAAGTTTAGAGATGATAATTTTCTCAAGGTACCACAGCTAGTAGGTCCATCACGCTAAGCAGGATAGATGATACAAAGTTGTGTAGGTCCTAATAATGGCTGCAGTTTATACAGTCCGATAGAACAGATAGATGAAATTGGTTCTTAGAGTCACTGTGGAAAATTATTTGAATGGAAAAAAAAAAAAAAACAAACTGTTTAGGTGCTTTCCTGGTGATGCAGTGGTTAAGACTATGCTCCCAGTGCAAGAGGCACAGGTTCAATCCCTGGCTGGGAAACTAGGATCTCACATGCTGCACGTCATGGCTAAAAACAAAACCGTAATACCAAAAAGCCTCCAAAAGCTGTTTAAATTGAAGATCTTTTGCTTATCTGTAACCACTTGCATCAGTCTTTCAGCAAGATTTTCTTGGGCCCAACCTTGACTAGAGTTAAGGTAGTAATTTGCACAGTATGGGCTTCCCTGGTGGCTCCTACGGTAAAGAATATGCCTACAATGCAGAAGAACTGGGTTTGATCCCTGGGTTGGGAAGATCCCCTGGAGAAGGGAATGGCTACTCACTCCAGTATTCTTGCCTGGTGGATTCATTCCATGGACAGAGGAGCTTGGTGGACTACAGTCCATGAATTCACAAAGTGTAGGACATGACTGAGCAACTGACACATTCACTGAGCATTCAGAAAAGCTCCCCAGGGTCTTCCCAGTTGTGCTTGGGTTTTTCAACTCCAAATCATATTCTGTTCCCTAATAGTTAAAAAAAGTTACCATGTGGATCAGATGTTAAAAAGAAGGACGTCTGTTCATTAGGGTTATCCATCTTCACTCCTGAATCAGGACTGAAGGAGGTGAGATTCTTTATCTTTTTAAAAATTCATTCATATTATTAATTTTTTTCTTTCTTTGAGAAGGCGAATTTATTCTTCTTTGTAGCTGTGCCAAGTATGTGAAGTTCTTTTGGGATCTCTGAGGTGCAATAGGAATATAGGTAATGTTGAAAAAGGAATTTATTAGTTTACATTTAAATCCTCCTCTACTATATTAGGCTTCTACTGCTATGTAATAAATTACCACAGTCTTAGCAGCTTAAAACCACACTCGTTTATCATTTCACAATATTGTAGTAGTTTTGTAGATCAGAAGACCTGGTGGACTCTATGGCATTCTCTGCATAGAGTCTCACAAGGCCAAAATCAAGGTATTGGCCAGACTGATCTCTTATCTGGAGGCCCTGGAGGAGAATCTACTTCCAAGTTCATTCACATTGTTGTCAGATTTCAGTTCCTTGTGGCTATAGGTCTGAAGTCCCTGTTTCCTTGACATGTGACTGTTCTTGTTTCTGTCATATCCTTTTTATGCTTCACATCTCTGCTTGTGCCACCAGCCAGAGAATACTCTGCTTTATAAAGAGCTCATGTGTATAGATAAGGCTTACTGGGATAATCTGCCTATATTAAGGTCAGCTGTGCCATATAATATAGTATAATCATAGCAGTGATATCACATTCACAGGTTCTATCCACAGTCAAAGGGGATTCTACGAGGTTAAGGGTCTCTGAGGGTCATTCTTAAAATTCTGCCTGTCATAGCTATTAATGTTCATTTTAAAACATTGTGGTGAAGGTCACATTTTTGATTCAGCAGATAACTTTTCTACTCCCGGGTTTCATCCTTCCCTTCCCTCACCCTTCCTAGAATTCTTTTCTTCCTTAAAATCGTGGGCCCCTTTTCTTTCTTTATTTGATAGTATGCTTGTCCTTGATCTCACCCTTGACTCTCTTAAGGAAACCCTGTATTTACCTTTTAGAATAACGTTTCCTGAAATCATTTTCTTTTCTGCTGGTCAATTATATAAGAAATGTTGTTTAACTACAGACGTTATCACCATCATCCTTGTGCTTCAGCTCCCTAAGCCTGAGTATTTAATGTAGGATTTAGCTACTCACAGACATTAGCAAGGTATTTTTCATCTATGTGATCTGCAGATGAACTGCACTTTTTCACTCTTTCCTATCTTGCATTAGGATTCAAAGATGTCTCGTTGTCTGCAAGTTCAAGAAGCATAATATATTAAAACCCTGTATATCTCTCAATCTATCTATAGCTAGTAATGCTGCTATAATTCCATTTTATCTCACAGCAGGGTCTAGTAGAAAGCACATCAGTAATGAAAAATAGTAATTCAAAACTGTGTTCAGTGGAGCATTCTGAAAGCTTATAGATGTGTCTGAAGCAACAGGGGACTTTTTTGGCTGCCTGGGAAACCTGAATAGGTTATAGACCAGAAACTACATTATTCTGCTCATATTGTAGTCTGAAGGCTGACACTAGGCAGAAATGGCTCTTGAATCTGGGGTTATATTCTCTCCCCAAGTTAGGATAATTTTTTTCCATTTAGTATTATTCACTGAAGAAGAAAATTTATATATAAAAGCTTTAGTGTATAATTTGGGATTTTTCATGTGTAAAGGGAGCTGCAGGATTTATAATTATCTTGTAAACTAATTTAGAATGAAGACAGATAACAGACATACCTTGGAGATATTGCAAGTTTGGTTCCAGACCACTGCAATAAAGTGAATATTATAATAAAGTGAGTTACATAAATTTTTTGGTTTCCCAGTTTGGTGTCTAAAAGCGTATATATCTTGATTAAAAATGTTGTTTGAAAAATGGTGCCAATAGTCTTGCTCCGCTCAGAGTTGCTACAAAACCTCAATTTGTAAAAAAACATATCTGTGAAGCACAGTAACGCGAAGCACAATTAAACAAGGTGTGTCTGTAGTTGTCTTTGATTGTAATAAAAGTTGTGAACGCCTGAGGTCTTTTGTTAGGTGGGAAAGTCAGAAAAGGAGATGTTATAATAACAAGATTCATATAGTGCACCATTTGGATGGAGATGGTGGTTGTGTTTATCTTTTATTCATTCGTTAACTATTTTTTAAACATCTATTATTGGCCAGACTATATATCTTATACTAACAATGGACTTCACCTTGGATCTTTACCTTTACTTCAATATGGACCCCATATTCTAGTGGGGGAAAAGAGTGTTCTTATAGAAGGAGTTACAGTACTGAGAGTTAAGTGTTATTAGAGGGAAGTACTCTGCAACCCACTCCAGTACTCTTGCCTGGAAAATCCCATGGACGGAGGAGCCTGGTAGGCTGCAGTCCATGGGGTCGCCAAGAGTCAGACACGACTGAGCGACTTCACTTTGACTTTTCACTTTCATGCATTGGAGAAGAAAATGGCAACCCACTGCAGTGTTCTTGCCTGGAGAATCCCAGGGACGGGGGAGCCTGGTGGGCTGCCATCTATGGGGTCGCACAGAGTCGGACACGACTGAAGTGACTTAGCAGCAGCAGCACAGTGGGTGCCCAGGGAAGAGATTCTCCAGTGTTTGGAAAAGGCTTAATAAGGGAGGTGACACTTGAACAGTCTTGAAGGAAGACTTTTGCTGTTGTAATAATAGTACAGGTTACCATGTAGGAGATGAGGGTCTAACCTGAATAGGAGGTTTACCATTAACTCACCACTACTGTTTAAGTGATAGTTGTCTTTGGGAATAAATGTAGGTTGGTAGGTGAATTGCCAGCTGGTACTTACAAGTAACTTATGGAGGAACTAGTTAAACTTTTAGAAAAGTAGGTTTGAGTACTCATTGTGCTTATCTACTTAAGAGAGATGTATCCTTTAATGAAGGGGAGATACCCTTTGCTCCTTTTTAATGGGTAAAGATATTTAAACAATAAGTGAGAACATTTGTGTTTTTTTCTGGTCACTGTAAAAGCTGATCCTTGAATATTTGCTCTTTGTTTTTAAGAGCCTCTCTTCTTTCCTGTAATTATGTCTGAATAGAATTTATAAAATAGAAGAGTCAAAACCCTGTTTTCTAAGCTCATTCAACATAACAGCATAACATATAGAGACTCTCAAAGTCCACTTTTGTGAACATTCTTAAAGAATAAGATATGACTCAGCAGAGCCTGATTAGCTCTTGGCTGTGCTTTAGAAGGAAGAGTAAAGATGGCATTTATTTAAAATGTTGCATAGTCACATAAAAAGCAAGAAGAGGTCAAACCTGTACTTAATACATACTACTGGGTTCCAGAGGCTTCAGCACAACCCTTGTTGTCCATTTTAGAGATGATGAAATTGAGTTTCAGAGCAGTGACTAACTCACCTCAGGTAATATTGATAAGTGACAGAAATAGAATTTGACCCTAGGCCTATCTGGTTGCAAAACCAAATGCTCTTTTTTGCCAGTCTGCCTATATGAATAACTTTCCTATGTGAATGAGGTTTATATCATTCACCCAGGAGTGATTTTCTGGGATTTGGCCATAAAGAAAATTTAATAAGCGTAGGAGGAGAAGGCTTCCATACTAATTCCCTCTTTTTCTTTGCATAGAATATCAGGAAGTGAATTGGTGGACACCTGACAAATAACCTGTTTTGTACTTATTTATAGGTTTTGTGAGAGCATGTAAAAAATCTATACAGGACCTTTGAGTTAGAAGTAAACTAGGCCATCTCCCTTATCTTACAGAGAAGGAGACCAAGGTCTAGAGAAGTGAGATAGTATGCCTGATCATAGCTGGTTTATGACTGCATTGAAATTAGAACCTGAGACCCTATATTCCAGGTTACAAGACTTGTAGCTAAATCCCAAGCCTCTGTTATACCTGGAGTTCCTGGAAGATGATACATATGTGAATATAATCGGAGGATTACTTTTTTGTCTGTGCCTCGCAGCATGTACTGTCAAGGCAGTGTGCTGTAAATTATGTTTTGTGTTACATGTTTGGATCATATTCATAGTCATTCTTAACTCATGTAATTGAGCATGACCTTTGGGATCTGAATCGGAGAGGCTTCCTTTCTGCTAGCTGAGAGCTCTGGCAGATATATCTTAAGTTATATCCCAACCTCAACAGATCAGTTTGAATTCTTATTGGGGCTTTTTGTTTTGTTTTTATTAATTTATTTTTAATTGGAGGATAATTGCTTTACAATGTTGTGTTGGTTTCTGCCTTACATCAACATAAATCAGACAAAGGTATATATATGTCCTCTCCCTCTTGAACCTCCTTCCCACCTGCCACCCCATCCCACCCCTCTAGGTTGTCACAGAGCATCATACAGCAAATTTCCTCTGGCTGTCTATTTTACATGTGATTAAGTAATGTATATATTTCAGTGCTACTCTCTCAAGTCATTCTACCCTCTCCATTCATCCCATCCCATCTCCATTTCTATCCTGCAGACTTATTAGGGCTTTAAGGGAAAAAAAAAACTGAGCTAATCCATACTTCTCTCTATTGGCCTTTTCCCCAAACGTGGCAATTGTTAGATTTCACTATGCCTCGTTAATTGTTCATTCTGATAGGACTGCCAGCAGTTCTGCCCCCGTGGAGCCTGAGGGCTGGATTAAAAGTGAGATCAGTGAAGAGCCTGTGACCGTGTGGTTGGTGATTGCTAGTAAATCATGGAGCTATGGGCTTCCCAGGTGGCACAGTTGGTAAAGAATCCATCTGCCAATGCAGGCGGCATAAGAGATGTGGGTTCAATACTTGGATTGGGAAGATTCCCCTGGAGGAGGGCATTGCAACCCACTCCAGTGTTCTTGCATGGAAAATGCCATGGACAGAGGAATTTGGTGGGCTACAGTCCATAGGGTTGCAAAGAGTCGGACATGACTGAAGCCACTTAGCACGCACGCACGCTGAGTTACAGCTTGACGTTGAACTCTTGAGCTTGGGCTTAGGCCTGCATACAAGCTTTCTGGGGAGGTAGCTTTTGCATGTATTTTTTCCTTTAGATGAGGTCTTATTTAACAAATAAAGAAACTGAGGCTCATAGATGTGGCTTAGCCGTAAAGAATACACCCCCCACCCCCAGTCGAGATAGAACTGCCCTAGGGAATTCCTGTTACCTCACCCTTTGCTTCTGCTTGCTGGGTGGAAGGTCACCACCATTAGAATTTGCAGGCGCCAGCCTGGGTGGCCAACCTAATGAAGTAAAATAGTTCCAGCTCCGAGTAATGGTGAACTTGGAGCAGGGCCCAGTGTAATTAAGCCCCTGGAGTAAAGAATTTGTTGTTGGCCTTTATTCATTTCAGTGAAGAGGGTTGCGGGTAGGAATATGATATATTCCAAGCAAAGAAAAACAGTGACTGTAGAGATTTATGCCATTGCCTTGAAGATTGTTTTGTTCTACATTAAATTTAGATAATTCAATAGGAGAAGAGCTTTTCTTGGTAGATGGCATTGCTAGGCAGGGTAAAATTTAGGGCGTTTCTTCATTTATTAAAAGATTGTACGGTAGGCTTGTATATGCATTATATAATCTCCAGTATAGTTGAAGACTGTTGGAACTCCTATGACTCAGAATTCCCCCAGACTTCAGATTATGTGGCCTTTAGGTATCCTATCTGCTCCTTTTCTTCCTCTTTTGCATTATCTATGTTTGGCTTCCCAGTATTCGGGATTTTTTGTGGCCAGTGAATTCAAATTGACTAGAGTGGTAGACTCCCAGAGAATAAGGTAAGGTAGTAACATAATACATTTGTATTGTTTGTAAACCTCTAAGTGGGCTTCCCTGATAGCTCAGTTGGTAAAGGATCCGCCTGTGATGCAGGAGACCCTGGTTCGATTCCTGGGTCGGGAAGGTCCACTGGAGAAGGGATAGGCTATCCACTCCAGTATTCTGGCCTGGAGAATTCCATGGACTGTATAGTCCATGGGGTCGAAAAGAGTTGGACACAACTGAGTGATTTTCACTTTCAAACCTCTGAGTTTGTGGTAATTTGTTACAGTAGCAATGGCATACCAGAGAAGGCAATGGCACCCCACTCCAGTACTCTTGCTGGAAAATCCCATGGGCAGAGGAGCCTGGTAGGCTGCCGTCTATGGGGTCACTAAGAGTCGGATACAACTGAGCGACTTCACTTTCACTTTTCACTTTCATGCATTGGAGAAGGCAATGGCACCACACTCCAGTGTTCTTGCCTGGAGAATCCCAGGGACGGGGGAGCCTGGTGGGCTGCCGTCTGTGGGGTCGCACAGAGTCAGACACGACTGAAGCGACTTAGCAGCAACAGCAGCATCAATGGGATACTGATAATTTTAAACTCACAGAAAAGTTGTAAGACTGAGAATAGTACCCTTTACTCAGATTTGCTGCTTGTTAATATTTTACTTTATCATTCTCTTTTTCATTCTTTCTGAACTTCTATAAAGTGCATTGCATATGTCATGGCCCTTTACACTAATACCTCAGTATATATTTCCTGAGAATTGGAATTTTTTTGAATAACCATGTACATCTTCCCATGTTTGAGTCATTTTTATTTTTGTGAAGTGTCTTGTTTATGTCTTTTTTCAATTGCTTAACAGCAATAGTATTTTAGTCATTTTCCTTTGGAAGTTCTTTATATATTAGAGATATTAACCCTTTATCTGTGACATATATTGTAAATATTTTCTTCTAGTGTATTGTTTGTCTTTTGACTTGCTTATATATTCTGCCATATAAAAGTTTTCTCTTTTTAAATAATCAAGTTTATTTGTCTTATCTCTTACTACATCTGGATTTCTAGTCTTAGTTTGAAAATCTTTTTCTGCATTCAGGTTAAAGAAGAATTTACCCTTTTTTTTTTTTTCTTGTATAGTTTGCTTATTTACATTTCAGTCTTTAATTTGAAGTTTATTCTTGTGTCTGGTGCAGTGAATACATATAATTTTATTCTTTTTCTAAGTGGCTATCCAGTTGTCCTAATATGATTTATTAACAGAAACGATATTTGCTTCAGTGATTTGAGGTAACACCTTACCTTCCACAAAGATTTTTGTATGTACACGATATTCTTAACATATGTTGAAAGACCTTTGGGAAGTCATCAAATCAAGAGGGTCAACTAAGAGTTGATCAGAGGGTCAAATAAAATATTCCATGATAATTGAGTTACAGGAGAAAACTTATTTCAGGATAGCTAAAATGCTCTTAAAAAGAAAAGACATATACATTTTTATATTTAACAGCTTTATTGAAGTACAGTTTACATAAAAAACCCCACCCCTTTCAAGTGTATGGTTCAGTCATTTTTAGTAAATTTACAGAGTTGTACAATCATTACCATAATCTAAATGTACTTTTAGAACATTTCTGTCACTCTAAAAAGATCCCTTATGCCTAATCCCAGACAACCATCTGTCTTTCAGTCTCTATAGATCTGCCTTTTCCGGATATTTCATATAAATGGAATCATATAATATGTAGTTTTTGCATCTGGCTTTTTTTACTTAGCTATTGTTTTTGTGGTTTATTCATATTATTACTGTTGCCCAATAGTATTTCATTGTATTTCTATACTAAATTTTGTTTATCCACTTGTCAGTTAATAAACATTTGGATTATTTCCATTTTTTGGCCTTTATAAATAATATTGCTGTGATGTTCACTTACAAGTCTGTATGTGGACTCAGGCTTTCGTTTCTCTCGAGTAAAGTCCTAGGAGTGAAATGACTGGGTTGTATTGAAATTTCATGTTTAACTTTTTGCTGCTGCTGCTGCTAAGTCACTTCAGTCGTGTCTGACTCTGTGTGACCCCATAGACGGCAGCCTACCAGGCTCCGCCGTCCCTAGGATTCTCCAGGCAAGAACACTGGAGTGGGTTGCCATTTCCTTCTCCAATGCATGAAAGTGAAAAGTGAAAGTGAAGTCACTCAGTTGTGTCCAACTCTTTGTGACCCCATGGACTGCATGCAGCCTACCAGGCTCCTCCGTCCGTGGGATTTTCCAGGCAAGAGTACTGGAGTGAGGAACTGCCAAACTTTTCCAAAATGGCTGCATCATTTTACACCCTCCCAGCAATGTGCAGTTTAGTTTCTCCACATCCTCACCAACACTTGTTATTGTCTGTCTTTTTGATTATAGTCATTCTAGTGAAAGTGACGGAGAAGGCAATGGCACCCCACTCCAGTACTCTTGCCTGGAGAGTCCCATGGACGGAGGAGCCTGGTAGGCTGCAGTCCATGGGGTCGCTAGGAGTCAGACATGACTGAGCGACTTCACTTTCACTTTTCACTTTCATGCATTGGAGAAGGCAATGGCAACCCCCTCCAGTACTCTTGCCTGGAGAAACCGAGGGACGGGGGAGCCTGGTGGGCTTCCGTCTATGGGGTCGCACAGAGTCGGACACGACTGAAGCGACTTAGCAGCAGCAGCAGCAGCAGTAAATGTGAAGTGGTATCTCATTTTGGTTTTGATAGACTAATGATGTTTACTAGCCATTAGTATATCTTCTTTGGTGAATTATATGGATACTTGGCTCATTTTTGAGTTGGATGGTGTATCCATTTTATTATTGAATTTTTAAAAACTTAAAAAAATTATATTTATCAGATATATGATTTGCAAATATTTTTCTCCCAAATAATTTTTTTTCTCTGTGGCTACTCTTCTTACTTTCCTAATGTGTCTTTTGAATCACAATTTTTAACTTTGATCAAGTTCAGTTAATCTTTTTTTTCCTTCTTTTATGAATCATGCTTTTGGTGCTCGTATCTCAGAAAAGGCAAGTATTAAAACTACCTTTCTTTTCATGGAATTATGAGATTTGCCTTATTTTCAGGACTAGTCTGGTGATCAGACCCATTTATTGGTTGAGTTTTATTGAAATGTGTAAGGCCTTGCCTCTGGGTGATAGCCATATTGTTCCAGCTTTTTTAGGGCAACTATTACTGGAGAGGCGGCGTAATACTGATCAAAAGTGTAGGCTTTCGGACCTGACTACCTGGGTTTGAATTTTAGCTTCATTGCTTCCTACCAGTGTTTCTTTGGGTTAGTGGCTTTATTTCTCTTTGCCTCAGTTTTCCTCATCTGTGAGCAGTGAATACTACTACTTTGCTCACAAGATATTTGTCTATATAAAGTTTGTAAGAAATGCTTAGGGCAGAGTAAAGGGCTTAGAAAATATTAGATCTTATTACTAGGGGATCAATTCTCAATTCTAGTTTGTGATAGGGCTGTGCATATTGGCATCATTTGGGGGACTTTGCTTGCCTTTCTAAAATGACAGCTTCTGCCATGAGTTACAGCAGCTAGGGTTTGATAAGCATTGCGCTTAGTCTTCCTCGACACTTTTAAAGTTGATTATTCCTTAAAATCACTTTCATTAAATGAGGCAATTTGAGTTGATGTGTAGAATCATAAAACTCTTCATCAGATGTAAAAATAGGTCAAGCTCTGTTAACACTTAGAAAATGAATACTCTATTAATTCCTCTTGCCAAGGCAAAATTAGTCTTATGCAAACCAAGAATTGGAATATAAGACTATCTGCATTTGATAAATACATTCTTCTGCCTTTAGGCTGACTTACTAGCACAGAGATCAGATTATGGGATAAGAACTTGAAATTCAGAGGTAGAATTCCTGTTTGTTCCTGTTAGAGGAGAAGATGCTCAACTTTTTTTTCTTGACTTCATTTGCAAAATGAGTTTAATGAAAGTTGACATCTAATTACCTTCAAAAGGGATTCATGATTTAATAGGGGACTAGTATCAGAATATATAAAGAATCCTTATATATAACTCAACAATAAAAAGACAGAAAATGGGCAAAGGAGATGTACAAATGTCCAACAGGGACATAAGAAGATGTTCAGCATCATTGGTCAATAGTGAAAAGCAGATCAAAACCACCTCATAGTAGATGCAATACCATTTTATACCTACTAGGATGGCTATAATTTAAATTATAAATTTAAAAAGGAAATTTAAAAAAGAAAATATTAAATATTGGTGAAGGTGTAGAGAAATAGGAACCCTCATACGTTGCTACTTGGAATGTAAAATTGTTCAGTTCCTGTGGTAAACAGTTTGGTAATTCCTCAATAAGTTAAACATAGAGTTACCATAGGACCCAGCAATTCCACTCCTTAGTGTATATCCCAAAGAATTAAAATGTATGTCAACATGAAACTTCTACACAAATGTTTTTTTTTAATATAAATTTATTTATTTTAATTGGAGGCTAATTACTTTACAATATTGTATTGGTTTTGCCATACATTGACATGAATCCACCACGGGTGTACATGTGTTCCCCATCCTGAACCCCCCCTCCCAGCTCCTTCCCCATCCCATCCCCCTGGGTCATCCCAGTGCACCAGCCCCGAGCATCCTGTATCATGCATCGAACCTGGATTGGCGATTCGTTTCACATATGATAATATACATGTTTCAATGCCATTCTCCCAAATCATCCCACCCTCGCCCTCTCCCACAGAGTCCAAAAGACTGTTCTATACATCTGTGTCTCTTTTGCTATCTCACATACAGGGTTATCGTTACCATCTTTCTAAATTCCATATATATGCGTTATTATACTGTATTGGTGTTTTTCTTTCTGGCTCACTTCACTCTGTATAACAGGCTCCAGTTTCATCCACCTCATTAGAACTGATTCAAATGTATTCTTTTTAATGGCTGAGTAATACTCCATTGTGTATATGTACCATAGCTTTCTTATCCATTCGTCTGCTGATGGACACCTAAGTTGCTTCCATGTCCTGGCTATTATAAACAGTGCTGTGATGAACATTGGGGTACACGTGTCTCTTTCATTCTGGTTTCCTTGGTGTTTATGCCCAGCAGTGGGATTGCTGGGTCATTTTGGTAGTTCTATTTCCAGTTTTTTAAGGAATCTCCACACTGTTCTCCAGAGTGACTGTACTAGTTTGCATTCCCACCAACAGTGTAAGAGAGTTCCCTTTTCTCCACACCCTCTCCAGCATTTATTGCTTATAGACTTTTGGATCGCAGCCATCCTGACTGGCGTGAAATGGTACCTCATTATGGTTTTGATTTGCATTTCTCTGATAATGAGTGATGTTGAACATCTTTTCATGTGTTTGTTAGCCATCTGTGTGTCTTCTTTGGAGAAATGTCTGTTTAGTTCTTTGGCCCATTTTTTTTTATTGGGTTTATTTTTCTGGAATTGAGCTGCAGGAGTTGCTTGTATATTTTTGAGATTTGTCAGTTGCTTCATTTGCTATTATTTTCTCCCATTCTGAAGACTGTCTTTTCACCTTGTTTATAGTTTCCTTTGTTGTGCAGAAGCTTTTAATTTTAATTATGTCCCATTTGTTTATTTTTGCTTTTATTTCCAATATTCTGGGAGGTGGGTCATAGAGGATCCTGCTGTGATTTATGTCAGAGAGTGTTTTGCCTATGTTCTCCTCTAGGAGTTTTATAGTTACTGGTCTTACGTTTAGATATGTAATCCATTTTGAGTTTATTTTTGTGTATGGAGTTAGAAAGTGTTCTAGTTTCATGCTTTTACAAGTGGTTGACCAGTTTCCCCAGCACCACTTGTTAAAGAGATTGTCTTTTCTCCATTATATATTCTTGCCTCCTTTGTCAAAGATAAGGTGTCCATAGGTGTGTGGATTTATCTCTGGGCTTTCTATTTTATTCCATTGATCTATATTTCTTTGTGCCGGTACCATACTGTCTTGATGACTATGGCTTTGTAGTAGAGCCTGAAGTCAGGTTGATTCCTCCAGTTCCATTCTTCTTTCTCAAGATTGCTTTGGCTATTTGAGGTTTTTTGTATTTCCATACAAATTGTGAAATTATTTGTTCTAGCTCTGTGAAAAATACCATTGGTAGCTTGATATAGGGATTCCATTGAATCTATAGATTTCTTTGGGTAGTATACTCATTTTCACTATATTGATTCTTCCGATCCATGACCATGGTATATTTCTCTTATCTATTAGTGTCCTCTTTGATTTCTTTCTCCAGTGTTTTATAGTTTTCTTTATATAGGTCTTTAGTTTCTTTAGGTAGATACATTCCTAAGTATTTTATTCTTTTCGTTGCAATGGTGAATGGAATTGTTTCCTTAATTTCTCTATTTTCTCATTATTAGTGTATAGGAATGCAAGGGATTTCTGTGTGTTGATTTTATATCCTGCAACTTTACTATATTCATTGATTAACTCTAGTAATTTTCTGGTGGGGTCTTTAGGGTTTTCTATGTAGAGGATAATGTCATCTGCAAACAGTGAGAGTTTTACTTCTTTTCCAATTTGGATTCCTTTTATTTCTTTTTCTGCTCTGATTGCTGTGGCCAAAACTTCCAAAACTATGTTGAATAGTAGTGGTGAGAGTGGGCACCCTTGTATTATTCCTGACTTTAGGGGAAATGCTTTCAATTTTTCACCATTGAGGATAATGTTTGCTGTGGGTTTGTCATATATAGCTTTTATTATGTTGAGGTATGTTCCTTCTATTCCTGCTTTCTGGAGGGTTTTTGTCATAAATGAATGTTGAATTTTGTCAAAGGCTTTCTCTGCATCTATTGAGATAATAATAGAGTTTTTATTTTTCAATTTGTTAATGTGATGTATTACATTGATTGATTTGAAGATATTGAAGAATCCTTGCATCCCTGTGATAAAGCCCACTGGGTCATGATGTATGATCTTTTTAATGTGTTGTTGGATTCTGTTTGCTAGAATTTTGTTAAGGACTTTTGCATCTATGTTCATCAGTGATCACAAATGTTTTTTAAAGCAGCATTATTCATGAAATTAAAAGACGTTTACTCCTTGGAAGAAAAGTTATGACCAACCTAGATAGCATATTCAAAAGCAGAGACATTACTTTGCCAACAAAGGTCCATCTAGTCAAGGCTATGGTTTTTCCACTGGTCATGTATGGATGTGAGAGTTGGACTGTGAAGAAAGCTGAGCGCCGAAGAATTGATGCTTCTGAACTGTGGTGTTGGAAAAGACTCCTGAGAGTCCCTTGGACTGCAAGGAGGTCCAACCAGTGCATTCTGAAGGAGATCAGCCCTGGGATTTCTTTGGAGGGAATGATGCTGAAGCTGAAACTCCAGTACTTTGGCCACCTCATGTGAAGAGTTGACTCATTGGAAAGGACTCTGATGCTGGGGGGCATTGGGGGCAGGAGGAGAAGGGGACAACAGAGGATGAGATGGCTGGACGGCATCACTGACTCGATGGACGTGAGTCTGAGTGAACTCTGGGAGTTGGTGATGGACAGGGAGGCCTGGCGTGCTGCGATTCATGGGGTCGCAAAGAGTTGGACACAACTGAGCAACTGAACTGAACTGAAAAGGCCACTAGACCCAACTCTGTGTCTAGAAGAGATGAACCTTAAATACGTGGACAGGTTTAACACAAAAAGAATAGAGGAGGACAAACCATGCAAAGAATAACGGCCCAAAGATCTGTGCTGTGCTGCGCTGTGCTTAGTCACTCAGTTGTGTCCTACTCTTTGCGACCCCATGGACTGGAGCCTACTAGGCTCCTCTGTCCATGGGGATTCTTCAGGCAAGAATACTAGAGAGGGTTGCCATACCCTCCTCCAGAAAATTTTCTCAACCCAGGGATTGAACCCAGGTCTCCCGCATTGGAGGCAGATTCTTTATCATCTGAGCTACCAGGGAAGCCCAAGAATACTGCAGTGGGTAGCCTACCCCTTCTCCAGGGGATCTTCCCGACCCAGAAATTGAACTGGGGTCCCCAGCATTGCAGGCAGATTCTTTACCAGCTGAGCTACCAGGGAAGCCCACCCAAAGAGCTAGAGTAATTAAAATCAATACCAGACAAAATAGACTTCAAGAAAAGATATATTACTAAACATAAAGGGGAAATATTTCATAATGATAAAATGGCTAATTCATCAGGAAAACACAATAATCATAATCATTAAATATTTACATACTTAATACCAGAGCTCAAAATTCATGAAGTAAAGACTGACACCATTTAAAGAGAAAAACAGAAAAATTCACATGTCGTATTTGGAGATTTTAACATTTTAGTCTTACTAAGAGCAACTAGACAAAAAAATCAGTTAGGACATACAAGATCTGAACACTATCAACCCACTTTGACCTGACATTTTTGTAACATTACATTCAAAAGAATGCACATTTTTCCAATGTATGTGAAACATGCATCAAAAAAAAAAAAAAAAAACTGACCAAATTCTGGATCATAAAACAAGTTCTCAGTCCATTTTAGTGAATTGAAATTTTATTCAGTGTGTATTCTGACCACAAAAGAATTAAATAAGAAATAAAAAACGAGTATATCTAGAAAAATAAAATATTTGGAAATGAAAAACAACCTATCTTTAAATAATATGTAATCCACCACAGAAATCATGCAGAAAATCATAAAATATTTCAAACAGAATGATGATGAAAATACAACATATCAAACTTTATGGGATATAGATAAAGCAGTGTTTAGAATGAAATTTATAGCCTCCAAAGATTATCTTAGAAAAGATAGGTAAAGTTCCATGCTAAGAAACTAATAAAAGAAAAGCAGAGTATGCATACTGAAAAATAAGTAGAAGGAAGGAAATAATAAAGATATGAGAAGAAATAATGCAAAAGAAAAAAACAAAATTAATAAAAATTGATCCTTTGAAAAAATTAAAATTTGTAACCCTCTAGGTAGATTAAATAAGAGTCACAAAGAGTCGGACACGACTGAGCCACTGAACTGACTGAATTGACTGACTGATTCATAATACTAGCCCAAAGATGGAATCAACCCTAATGGCCATCAAGAGTTAAATGGATAATCAAATTGTTTTCTATGCATACACTGGAATATTATTCAGCCATTAAAAGGAATGAAGTACTGATATGTGCTTCAGCTTAAATAAAGTTTGAAAGCATGCTAAGTGAAAGAAGCCAGACGCAAAGGTTGTATGTAGTATGATTTATTTTATTTCCCATGTCCAGAGTACCAAACTCCAAAGAGATAAAAAGCAAACTGGAGGTTACCAGAGGATAAGCAATGAGAAATAATAGAGTGATTATTTAATAAGTATGAAGTGTTTTTATGGGGTGCTGAAAAAGTTTTGAAACTAAAGAGAGCTGGCATGTACAACATTGTGAATACACGAAATACAACTCACTTGTCATCCTAAAATGGTTAGTTGTATGCTAAGTGAATTTTTCGTCTTTTCAAAAGTGGCAGTGGGGTTCATAAATATATTTACTTTTTCTGCTTTCAGAGACAAAAGTTTTAAGTGCAAGGAATGATGATGCCAGAAAAAGATGACCATATTTGATGTGGCAACTCCAGTGTGTAGATATTTCTCTGAATTCATTTTTCATCTGTCTTTGCTTGGGGACAGTTTGTTCTTAACACAATATTTTACCTATAAATACTGCAGTGTCTGCTAAGATAAAAACTGTCTTTTATAAAGAGTATATTATCTTTGGGTAAGGCCATAAGAGGCCCAGTTGCTCTGAACTAATTAAAAGCCGATGAGGAACAAAAGATTATTAGAATCTATAATTAGGTAGCATTCTGTTTTTCCTGGGCATACCATTTTGTCAGGCTACCAGTTCATTTTTTAAAAAATACTACTTTATTGAAGTGAAATTCATTTAACATAAAATTAACCATTTTAAAATGAATGATTCAGTGGCATTTTGTACATTAGCAGTATTGTACAACTACGAATTCTGTAATATTTCAAATGTTTTTATCACCCCTGAAGGGAATCCATACCCTTGAAACACATCCTTGCCAGCACTTGTTGTTTTCCACTCTTTCGATTATAACCAGCATGATGGGCGTGAAATGGCACCTCATTGTGGTTTTGACTTGCATTTCCCTTAATGGCTGAAGACACTGAACATCTTCATGTAGTCGTTAGCCATTTGTATTTCTTCTTTGGAGAAATGTCTACTCAAGTCCTTTTGTGTTTTTTAAATTGAGTTGTCTTTTAGTTGTTGAGCTATGTGAGTCTTCTTTATATATTATGCATACTGACTGTATGACCCTTATCAGGTATATAGTTTACAAATATTTCTCCCATTCTTTAGGTTGTCTTTTTTACTTTCTTGATAGTCCTTTGATACACAAAAGTTTTAAAGTGTGAAGTTTGATTTACCTAATTTTTCTTTTGTTGCCATACTTCTGGCGTCATATCTAAGAATCTGTTGCCAAATCCAAGGGGTCTTGAAGATTTTCCTGTCTTCTAGGAGTTGTGTGCGGAGAAGGCAATGGCACCCCACTCCAGTACTCTTGCCTGGAAAATTCCATGGACGGAGTAGCCTGGTAGGCTGCAGTCCATGGGGTCTCTAGGAGTTGGACACGACTGAGCGACTTCACTTCCACACATTGGGGAAGGAAATGGCAACCCACTCCAATGTTCTTGCCTGGAGAATCCCAGGGACGGGGGAGCCTGGTGGGCTGCCGTCTCTGGGGTCGCACAGAGTTGCGACTGAACACGACTGAAGCGACTTAGCAGCAGCAGCAGGAGTTTTGTGATTATATGGTTTTTGGCTCCTATATCATTGATCCATTTTGATATAGGTTTTATATATAGTATGAGGTATGGGTTCAACTTCATTCTTTTGCATGTAGGTATTCAGTTGTCCCAATATCATTTGTTGAAGAGACTCTTCTTTCCCCACTAAATTGTCCTGGCACCCTGGTTGAAAAGTCATTTGGTCTTGGGTGTGTGAGTTTATTTCTTTCTGCTCAGTTCTGTGCTGCCATTTAGTTTTGTATGGGCTGAGTTTCTTGTTTTTCTCCCTTTGATAACAGGATCATGGGGTTGATAGCAGCATTTTCCAGAATCCTAAAAAGCTTCACCTAACTATTGGGATGTTGGTGCTTTTGAGTGAGCAAGAGATCCAGCAGACATGTGAGATGCTACAGCAGTGTAAAGAGGAATTCATTGAGTGAGTAATCCAGAGGAGTGGGGAGGGTGGTTGCCCTGTACTGGCCTTTTTTTCTGGTATCACAGACTTGTTTTTGGCTTAGGGAGCTGGGTGACTTTGGAACAAGATTTGTTTACTGACCCATTTGTAACACTTAACATTGGGTTTCTTGTGTGAAAGGTTTAAAGTGGATTTAAAGCATATATTTACAAATTTGTATGGAAAGGCTCTACCTTAAATTTTGCTAATTCACTAAGTAGTTTTTATTCTTTAACAGGACATCCCATTCCTTTGTCAAAAAGGAAATTCTCTTCATTATCTGTATGAGTGTATTAGTTTTCTGTGCTGCTGTAATATATTACTGCAAGATTGGTATCTTAAAAAAACACAAATTTATAATCCTATAGTTCTGTGGGGCAGAAGTCTGATACAGTATTCACTGAGCTATTATCAAGTTACTGTCAGGGTTGTGTTCCTTTCTGGAGGCTCCAGGGGAGAATCTGCTTGCTTTTGAAGTCCTGTTTTTAGAGGCCCCCACATTCCTTGGCTAGTAGCCTTCTTCCTCCTTCTTCAACACTTAACAACATTGCATCTGTTTGACCCTCCATCTGTTGTCACATCTCTCTCTCTGGCCATAGCAGGGACAGGTTGTCTGCTTTTAAGGATGCGTGTGATTTAATTGAACCCTCGCAGGTAATGCAGAAAAATCTCCCCACCTCAAACTCCTTAGCCTTAATCACATCTGCAAAACCGTCTTTGCTGTCTTTGAACTAGTGTATTTATAAATCCAAAGAGTAGAACACGGGCATCTTTGGAGGGCTCTTACTGTGTTTACCACTGTTACTTAGACATTATAAGATGATTCCCTAGGAGAGTCTTCATTGTATGTCAGAAATGCAGCAGACTTTTTCTTTTTTTTTCAAATTCAGGTAATTTTGTTTGAGTCAATAAGGATACCAAAAACTATCCAAGCATTCTGGACAGGGAGAACATTGCTGAGCTGATGGCTGACTTCTTATTCTTTTTTACTGTAATATTTTAACTTGTATGTACATCTGACCTAACAGCTCTGTTTCAAAGGATCATCTCTCCCCACTGACCCCATCCTTTACTCTTTTCGCATAAGATTGATGCAGAACAAGAGCAATTTGAAAATTGACTCACTTGAATAATTTTATTTTTATGCAGTTATAATATACAGTTCAGTTCAGTTCAGTCGCTCAGTCGTGTCCGACTCTTTGTGACACCATGAATTGCAGCACGCCAGGCCTCCCTGTCCACTACCAACTCCCGGAGTCTACTCAAACTCATGTCCATCGAGTTGGTGATACCATCCAGCCATCTCATCCTCTGTCGTCCCCTTCTCCTCCTGCCCCCAATCCCTCCCAGCATCAGTCTTTTCCAATGAGTCAATTCTTCTCATGAGGTGGCCAAAGTACTGGAGTTTCAGCTTTAGCATCATTCCTTCCAAAGAAATCCCAGAGCTGATCTCCTTCAGAATGGACTGATTGGACCTCCTTGCAGTCCAAGGGACTCTCAAGAGTCTTCTCCAACACCACAGTTCAAAAGCATCAATTCTTCGGCACTCAGCTTTCTTCACTGTCCAACTCTCACATCCATACGTGACCAGTGGAAAAACCACAGCCTTGACTAGACGGACCTTTGTTGGCAAAGTAATGTCTCTGCTTTTGAATATGCTATCTAGGTTGGTCATAACTTTCCTTCCAAGGAGTAAGCGTCTTTTAATTTCATGGCTGCAGTCACCATCTGCAGGGATTCTGGAACCCCCAAAAATAAAGTCTGACACCGTTTCCACTGTTTCCCCATCTATTTCCCATGAAGTGATGGGACCAGATGCCATGATCTTAGTTTTCTGAACGTTGAGCTTTAAGCCAACATTTTCACTCTCCTCTTTAACTTTCATCAAGAAGCTCTTCAGTTCCTCTTTACTTTCTACCATAAGGGTGGTGTCATCTGCATATCTGAGGTGATTGATATTTCTCCCAGCAGTCTTGATTCCAGCTTGTGTTTCTTCCAGCCCAGCATTTCTCATGATGTACTCTGCATATAAGTTAAATAAGCAGGGTGACAATATTCAGCCTTGACGGACTCCTTTTCCTATTTGGAACCAGTCTATTGTTCCATGTCCAGTTCTAACTGTTGCTTCCTGACCTGCATATAGGTTTCTCAAGAGGCAGGTCAGGTGGTCTGGTACTCCCATCTCTTTCAGAATTTTCCACAGTTTATTGTGATCCACACAGTCAAAGGCTTTGGCAGAGTCAATAAAGCAGAAATAGATGTTTTTCTGGAACTCTCTTGCTTTTTCGATGATCCAGCGGATGTTGGCAGTTTGATCTCTGGTTCCTCTGCCTTTTCTAAAACCAGCTTGAACATCTGGAAGTTCACGGTTCACGTACTGTAGAAGCCTGGCTTGGAGAATTTTGAGCATTACTTTACTAGCGTGTGAGATGAGTGCAATTGTGCGGTAGTTTGAGCATTCTTTGGCATTGCCTTTCTTTGGGATTGGAATGAAAACTGACCTTTTCCAGTCCTGTGGCCACTGCTGAGTTTTCCAAATTGGCTGGCATATTGAGTGCGGCACTTTCACAGCATCATCTTTCAGAATTTGAAATAGCTCAACTGGAATTCCATCACCTCCACTAACTTTGTTCGTAGTGATGCTTTCTAAGGCCCACTTGACTTCACATTCCAGGATGTCTGGCTCTAGGTGAGTGATCACACCATCGTGCTTATCTGGGTCGTGAAGATCTTTTTTGTACAGTTCTTCTGTGTATTCTTGCCACCTCTTCTTAATGTCTTCTGCTTCTGTTAGGTCCATCCCATTTCTGTCCTTTATTGAGCCCATCTTTGCATGAAATGTTCCCTTGGTATCTCTAATTTTCTTGAAGAGATCACTAGTCTTTCCCATTCTGTTGTTTTCCTCTATTTCTTTGCATTGATCGCTGAGGAAGGCTTTCTTATCTCTCCTTGCTATTCTTTGGAACTCTGCATTCAAATGCTTATATCTTTCCTTTTTTCCTTTGCTTTTCACTTCCCTTCTTTTCACAGCTATTCGTAAGGCTTCCTCAGACAGCCATTTTGCTTTTTTGCATTTCTTTTCCATGGGGATGGTCTTGATCCCTGTCTCCTCCGTCCATAGTTCATCAGGCACTTTATCAGATCTAGTCCCTTAAATCTATTTCTCACTTCCTCTGTATAATCATAAGGGATTTGATTTAGGTCATACCTGAACGGTCTAGTGGTTTTCCCTACTTTCTTCAATTTATGTCTGAATTTGGCAGTAAGGAGTTCATGATCTGGGCCACAGTCAACTCCTGGTCTTGTTTTTGTTGACTGTATAGAGCTTCTCCATCTTTGGCTGCAAAGAATATAATCAGACTGATTTCCGTGTTGACCATCTTGTGATGTCCATGTGTAGAGTCTTCTCTTGTGTTGTTGGAAGAGGGTGTTTGCTATGAGAAGTGTGTTCTCTTGGCAAAACTCTATTAGCCTTTGCCCTGCTTCATTCCATACTCCAAGCCCAAATTTGCCTGTTACTCCAGGTGTTTCTTGACTTCCTACTTTTGCATTCCAGTCCCCTATAATGAAAAGGACATCTTTTTTGGATGTTAGTTCTAAAAGGTCTTGTAGGTCTTCATAGAACCGTTCAACTTCAGCTTCTTCAGCTTTACTGGTTGGAGCATAGGCTTGGATTACCATGAAATTGAATGGTTTGCCTTGGAAACGAACAGAAATCATAAAATACAGGTCCCATCCTATTCTGACATGATCTTGTAGAAATGGGCTACCTATTCATTGGGTAAAACAAGGTAAAATGTTTTAAGATTTTTCTATAGTTATGTTGTATATATAAGGAGATCCAACCAGTCCATCCTAAAGGAAATCAGTCCTGAATATTCGTTGGAAGGACTGATGCTGAAGCTGAAACTCCAGTACTTTGGCCACCTGATGCGAAGAACTGACTCATTTGAAAAGACCCTGATGCTGGGAAAGATTGAAGGCGGGAGGAGAAGGACATGACAGAGGATGAGATAGCTGGATGGCATCACTGACTCAATGGACATGAGTTTGAGTGAACTCAGGAAGTTGGCAATGGACAGGGACGTCTTGCGTGCTACAGTGTATGGGGTTGCAAAGATTCAGAAACGACTGAGCCACTGAACTGAACTGATGTTGTATATGAAACTGTAATAAAGAGACTTATCTGTCAGCCAGTTCTCATTTTTTCCATTAATTATTTTGAAGACAAAATATTTTTCTTGAACAAAATCATAAGCTGATCAGGTTTGCAGCTACCTGTTCTTTCTGAATATCAAACAGCAAGGAATACTTTGTCTTGTTGTTTGCTTAGTGATGGAAATAACTATTTTCTCTCTTATCTTACCTAAAATTCAAAATAACTTGATGTTTGTACTTAGATATTTATAGTTTTCCTTGCATAAAATAAAACTTTATGCTTTACTTTATGAAGCAGAGCCATTTTACCTTGTTTAAGATAAAATACTTCTGATACTTTAACTTCCCAGATTGCTTTTTGTTAAACAGAACTGGAAGCAGCTGCATTTTTTGGCTGCCATTAGGATAATCCTGTGAAGAAAAAAATTAAAGGCAGATAAAATATTTGTTTAAAGAAGTATTTGTTTTTTTACTTTATGAAAATCAGGTCACAGAATTTTAATCATGGAAGCTTTATCCTGAGCTATGTGAGGATTTAGCTGAGTTCTTCTCTTTTATGTCTGTTGGTGCCTTTTGTGACTAAATGCCAAATCTGAACCCTTTAAGCATGTCAGGGTTGGTGTGCATAGGGAATGAAGAGTGTCCTTAATAGTTACTAAGAATTTTTGACATGACAGGATGAAAACAGTAATTGTAGTTTTTCAAATTCAGCAAAGCTTTTGAAATAGGACACATTACCCTGCCAAAAATCTGCAGTGCAGGCAAAAATTTTTTGAAGATGCTCTTTTCAAAAAGCTGGAAAGATTTGAAACCAACAAGTAAAGCAAGCCTTTCCAGCTGCCTTCTCTCACCTTCTCTGTCACATACACTTGTTTAAAAAGTATATAGTGCAAAATTAATTTACCTGATCGGCTAGAGGGATGATAATCAGTATTGGTTGTTTGTCTCAATATGCCTGATTTTCCTAAAAGAAAGAAAAGTGAAAGTGAAGTCACTCAGTCATGTCCAACTCTTTGCAACCCCATGGACGACTGTAGCCTACCAGGCTTTTCCGTCCATGGGATTTTCCAGGCAAGAGTACTGAAGTGGGCTGCCATTTCCTTCTCCAGGGGATCTTCCTGACCGAGGGATGGAACCCTGGTCTCCTGCATTGCAGACAGATGCTTTACTGTCTGAGCCACCAGGGAAGCCCAAGTACTTCTAATAAAGCCCTGGTGGGAATTGCATCATCTGCCTTCTTTTTCTTCACTATTGTTGATCTTTGATCTCAATCTTTGTACTTGGTATGCTTTGAAAAAATGTCAGTAAATAATGGCATTTCTAACCCAAGCCTTTTATGATATAAAGATTTCAAATTAAAATATAAAAATGGAAAACATTGGGAATGAATTTGTGGTTGTTCAGTCACTCAGTCATGTCCTACTCTTTGTGACCCCATGGACCGAAGCACACCAGGCTTCCCTGTCCTTCACCATCTCCCGGAGCTTGCTCAAACTCATGTCCATTGAGTCAGTGATGCCATCTAACCATCTGGTCCTCTGTTGTCCCCTTCTGCCTTCAATTTTTCGTATAACATGCTGTAGCTTAATTTGATGGCTTTTTAAATTGAGATATTAAATAAATGTGGCTGTATTGGAATCTAATTAAAACTGTGGTGATATATAAATATTCTAAAGAAATGGGTGGTTGGTTGAACATTTGTTTCAAATTTGGTGGTGATTGAGTTTAAGGGATGTTACTTGACCAGAAATAGAATTTTGATTTCAGTTCTTAAGCTTAAGGCTCATGTAGCTGTGTAGATTTCAGATGAATTATTCACAGTGTTCAGTAAGTACTAATACTCAAATGTGTCCCTTGTGACTTTTCTTTGTGAGATATGAAACAAACAGTGCAGTGGTTCTGAGTATATAGTCTGACAAATATGCAGCTCTTCCTTAGCTCCCGTATCACTCAACTCATACCTGAGTGTTCCCAGTAGGCCTGAAGTAAAACCAAATAAGTTAAAAAGGGAGAAGAATGAGGAGAGAAGGGAAGGGAAAATACCCAAGGGCAAATGTTCCTAATTATTGCCTTGGATATGTTTCCGTTGTAAAGTGTGCTCACTGGTGTCCCAGCTGGAATAGTTTGGTCACCAGGACAAAGAGCATTTATCAGCGTTTTTCTTTACTGCTCTTTAATTCTATCTCTCGATAAATCCTAGAGATATGTTGAAAGAGTTTCTGTTTCCGCTGGTAAGGCAGACTTTGGATCCTGTTTCAGTGTTTTGTTTTTGGTGCCCCATCTAATTCCGAGAGCTTGAGGTCATTTAGAGTGAGGGCGTATATACAAAAGAAATGTTAAGACAGATTAGAAACCATAAAGATGGAATGGGAAGAAAATTCTATCTAGAAACTGAGGTTAGATAATAATTGTGCTAGAACATTAAAATTTAGTGCTGTTTTCAAGGGTCAGTGTACTTGAACTAAATTCTAAAAAGGAACACACCAGTTATTAAAGTTCTTGTCTGATAAAAAGAAGCATAATAATTTTAAGGGAGAGAATCCTTTTCTGCCTCTCAGTCCAAGAAAAATTTGTGTAAATCTTAGCATAAAGAACCCAAGAATGATGATGAGCAGTGTCTTTAACGGGAGTTTTGCAGAAGATAAAAAAAACATTGTTCACGTGGGTGTGACATGAAATTGAGTGTGTAACATTAAGTATAACCTGGTACAAGTTTTATAGTGGGAAACTAAACCAATGGTATGGTGCTTTCTGGTGGTATAACAATGCAGAGTTGGAGCTGAAAAAAATGTAGAGGAGTGTATACTTAGTATTAAACTTTTTTTTTTTTTCCTGAAAGCATTTTTGTTGACTGCACTAGAATGGATTGAATGGCAGTCTTTCATATTGAATTCTTTGGCTATTACTAGGACTGAAGATACCCTGTATTGCTGATTGAAGCTAAAGTCTTCAGTCAGGTGATATTTCGGAGTTCGGCTTGTGTTTTCGAATATCCCACTTACTGGAGGTGGTTATAGAGATGATTGAGGCTGTTATTTTTTCATTCAAGTGACTGCCTGAAATAGTTGGGTTATTTAGTTTCTTAGAAAAATTCTGGTCTTGTGAAATAATAATGGCCTTAATGTTTTAAGAGGAAAACAACAGAATGGGAAAGACTAGAGATCTCTTCAAGAAAATTAGAGATACCAAGGGAACATTTCATGCAAAGATGGGCTCGATAAAGGACAGAAATGATATGGACCTAACAGAAGCAGAAGATATCAAGAAGAGGTGGCAAGAATACACAGAAGAACTGTACAAAAAAGATCTTCATGACCCAGATAATCATGATGGTGTGATCACTGACCTAGAGCCAGTGACTTAAAGCTTAAAGCTTAGAGCCAGACATCCTGGAATGTGAAGTCAAGTGGGCCTTAGAAAGCATCACTATGAACAAACCTAGTGGAGGTGATGGAATTCCAGTTGAGCTATTTCAAACCCTGAAAGATGAGGCTGTGTAAGTGCTGCACTCAATGCACTCAATATGCCAGCCTCAGCAGTGGCCACAGGACTGGAAAAGGTCAGTTTTCATTCCAATCCCAAAGAAAGGCAATGCCAAAGAATGCTCAAACTACCGCACAATTGCACTCATCTCACGCGCTAGTAAAGTAATGCTCAAAATTCTCCAAGCCAGGCTTCAGCAATATGTGAACCTTGAACTTCCTGATGTTCAAGCTGGTTTTAGAAAAGGCAGAGGAACCAGAGATCAAATTGCCAACATCTGCTGGATCATCGAAAAAGCAAGAGAGTTCCAGAAAAACATCTATTTCTGCTTTATTGACTCTGCCAAAGCCTTTGACTGTGTGGATCACAATAAACTGTGGAAAATTCTGAAAGAGATGGGAGTACCAGACCACCTGACCTGCCTCTTGAGAAACCTATATGCAGGTCAGGAAGCAACAGTTAGAACTGGACATGGAACAACAGACTGGTTCCAAATAGGAAAAGGAGTATGTCAAGGCTGAATATTGTCACCCTGCTTATTTAACTTATATGCAGAGTACATCATGAGAAACGCTGGGCTGGAAGAAACACAAGCTGGAATCAAGATTGCCGGGAGAAATATCAATCACCTCAGATATGCAGATGACACCACCCTTATGGTAGAAAGTGAAGAGGAACTAAAAAGCCTCTTGATGAAAGTGAAAGTGGAGAGTGAAAAAGTTGGCTTAAAGCTCAACATTCAGAAAACGAAGATCATGGCATCCGGTCCCATAACTTCATGGGAAATAGATGGGGAAACAGTGGAAACGGTGTCAGACTTTATTTTTGGGGGCTCCAGAATCCCTGCAGATGGTGACTGCAGCCATGAAATTAAAAGACGCTTACTCCTTGGAAGGAAGGTTATGTCCAACCTAGACAGCATATTCAAAAGCAGAGACATCACTTTGCCAACAAAGGTCCGTCTAGTCAAGGCTGTGGTTTTTCCTGTGGTCATGTATGGATGTGAGAGTTGAACTGTGAAGAAGGCTGAGAGCCGAAGAATTGATGCTTTTGAACTGTGGTGTTGGAGAAGACTCTTGAGAGTCCCTTGGACTGCAAGGAGATCCAGTCAGTCCATTCTGAAGGAGATTAGCCCTGGGATTTCTTTGGAAGGAATGATGCTGAAGCTGAAACTCCAGTACTTTGGCCACCTCATGCAAAGAGTTGACTCATTGGAAAAGACTCTGATGCTGTGAGGGATTTGGGGCAGGAGGAGAAGGGGACAACAGAGGATGAGATGGCTGGACGGCATCACTGACTCTATGGACGTGAGTCTGGGTGGACTCTGGGAGTTGGTGATGGACAGGGAGGCCTGGCGTGCTGCGATTCATGGGGTCGCAAAGAGTCGGACACGACTGAGCGACTGAACTGAACTAAACTGAATGTTTTAAGGGAGTCTATCATCAGGATTCCTAAAGAATCTCCCTGAGCCTCAATTAAATATCAGTAAGACTTTTTCGTTTTTCTTTATTTGGAATTATCTTTTGATTAATCCTAACATCCTGTTGTCTCTGAGCCAGTACCACATTTTATTCAATGATAATATAGGCATATGTCCATAATCACAAAATTGTCCAGAACATCTTCTTCATTTATAGTGGAATATCATCAGAGATTTACTAAGTACTCACTTTATATAAGGCACTGTTCCAGGTGCTGGGGATATGGGAGTAGAAAATATGAATAGAGTCCTTGGCCTCATGGGACCTGGAGAAGGCTGTGTGGTGAGCTGAGTTTTAGCTGGGTTTTGGGTTGGCACAGCTATTTACTAGTTGAAGTATAAATCTGTTTAAGGGTTCTGTGAAGAAAGCAAGATGGTGGGTTTTATTTAACAGAAGAGCAATACATACTAGCTTTATAAAAGCCCAAAATTGTGGATAAAGAAGATGTCCCTTGTAGTATTTATTACCTAAAGATAATTGCCATCAGCACTTTGGAGCATATGTGCCCATACTTTTTTGTATTCATATATGTATTTTTGCTTTACGGTGTTTTACTTACAGTAAAATTTATGGATCTTAAGTGTAGTTGATAAATTTTAATAAATGTGTACATCCGTGTAACCTCACCCAAATCTCCTTGTAGAATATTGCCATCACCCTAGGATGTTCCTTCATGCTCTTTTCCAGTAAATGCACTTCTTCCAGAAGTAACTGCTGTTCTGATTTCTGTTATCATAGATTAAATGTGCTTGTTCTTTAATATCATATAAATAGGATCATTAAGCACATATACTTTTATGTTTTGCTTCTTTTTCATGTATGTGCAGTATATATACTTCTTGTATTTGACTTCTTTTGCATGTATTTTTATTTTAACTTTTTAATGAATAATACATTTGTATGGTTCAAAAAATTTTTAAGTACAAAGGATACGTGGTGAAGAGTTTCCTTCCCACTGCTATCCCACCAAGGACTCTGATCTCTAAAGGCAACAGATTTTAGCAGTTTCTTTGTATTGTATCAGTTCAGAGATTTTACATATGTACAAGCATATATATGTGTGTGTGTGTGTGTGTGTATATAATGTATATGTTTAATTTTTCTTATCTCCATCCTTGGTGGCTTCTCTGGTAGCTCAGATGATAAAGAATCTGCTTGCAATGCAGGAGATTTCAGTTCGATTCCTGACTTGGGAAGATACCCTGGAGAAGGAAATGGCAACCCATTCCAGTATTCCTGACTGGAAAATCCCCTGGACAGAGGAGTCTGGAGGGCTACAGTCCATGGGGTCGCAAAGAGTTGGACATGATTGAGTGACTAACACTTCCACTTTCCATCCTTTGTACAAATAATGAAACTGATTAAATATTTCATCAGGGGTTGCAGAATGGTGATATTCTGATTCTGTTTTTACTTCTGCATTTATCTGTTGGAATTCTTCTGAAAGAACTTTATTGGCTGTGGTTGGATATGTGCCTGAATTTATGATTATTTGGGCAAGGAATTGAATTGCTTGGGCAAAGGGTTTCTATTCTTGAAGACTTTTTACAAATATTGCCAACTTGCTCTTAAAGATGTGTTACCAATTTGCACCTTCAGTGTTGTTACATGAATAAAGTACTGTTTGCAATTTGTAGAAATAATGAGGTTAAAAACTGGTATTTTGCCGAATGTTTTGCCTTGTTTTAGGTTTGAAGGATTCATTAACAAACCACTCATTACACACAAACAATTTTAACTTCTAATAGAAGATTATTTAACTTAATTTCAATATACAGTCATTGGGGAAAAAAAGAAATAGAAACAATACAGAGAAGATGCAGAGTATACATCACCAAATTGAGCTGACACCTACACCCAGACTTGAACCCTTCTTGGAAATACCTCATTAACAGCAATCTGGAGTCTCAACTGGAAAAGGGCCCTGGGCCATTCATCTACTCCGTGGGCGAGATTTTGAATTGCAGTTTGGGGGGGCTCCCATTTATAATCCCAGGCCACAAACTGGTATCATCATCAGTTTGTGTGCAGAAATGCAGCTGTGGTTTTCTTTTACGATGCTGATTGTTTCATCTTGTGAGTCACCAAATTTTGTTAGACTCCAATGGGGTTAGCTAGGCCTCCAGGGGCTTGAAAAATTCCAAGATCCACTCCCTTTCTTATCTAAAGTGCCACTTGACTTACTGGTAACAATTGGTGTGTTCACAAGCAGGCACATAGTCCAGGCAGGGCCCAGACAAGGTCAGAAGTTGGTTGGAATCCTCTCCCCTACATCTGAAGCCTGAACAAGACCACCTCCATTTTAATTTCCCTAACAGCTGGAGAGGTGGGCAGTGTAGTAAATGTCTTTGTCAGTCAGAACTGTCATTACTTGGCCTTTGATTAGACATTTCTTAGATATGCTATTAATAATAAACTGGTGTTGGGATAGATATGGTGTGACTTTAGGAATACTTGTGGTTCTAGTTTGTGTTCATTAAACATGTATCAGTTTGAAATTAGAAGGACAGTTAAATCATGTTAGTTAAATAAAAAAACCCCAACGACTTCATTTTTGTAATATTTGACTCTCTATATTTATCATATTTCAAAATGTAATAGCCCTCTTAGCTTAAAAAATTTTGAAAATCTAATGTTTTTTCCTTTGCAGTGACATTTCAGGGGGCAAACCCCTGGAAGTAGAGATGTCAGGGATAGAATACATGAATGATGATCCTGGCATGGTGGATGTTCTTTATGCCAAAGTCCATATGAAAGATGGCTCCAACAGGTATGTTTCTGAAATATTCCTTTGTTTTAATCAAGAGGTGCCTCAAAGCATTCCTGGAAGTTCAGGTAGTTTTGATTCCTTTTCTTTGAGATCTTATTATTGTAAGGAGTGTATTGTATTTCTTATTCTGAAATAGTAAGTTAATATTTTGCAAGAGGAATTTGTTGGTGGAAGAAGTTATCAGACTTTTAGTTTGGTAATTATTAAATTACTTGGTTGGTGGATATTGATAGTAGCAATCTAGTTTTTATGGAACTCAGTGCTTCCTTGATGTTTTCTAGGATAATAGGAGGCAGAAGAATGGCATACTAGGATGGTAGTTTCAAAAGTGACATAATGCAGATCTAATGAATAAAAGGGCAAAACAGGACTGTAACACAAATTACATAGGAATATTAAGATGGAATTAATATAAAATTCCTAGATCAGTGCTTGGCACTTGCTAACATCATACATTAAAAATGGTTGCTGCTTTTAACTTTTGTTACTACCACACCTCAATCCCTGTTAGAGATTCTCCGTCTGCAACCCATGCTATTTCTGAGGCCGTTTTCAGTGTTAGCTATTTTTTAGCCTATGCAGGGCCTTTGGTGAGCAGAGGAGCCCATCTTGAATCGGAAGTTTGTTTTTGTGTGGCCTTTTCACTGGGACAGGATAAAACAGAGCTCACACAGAACAAACAATCCTCTAGAGAAAATCTGTGTCTCTAGGCAGGCCTCCAGATTGCTTTCCTGGAGGGTCTCTTGTAAAGTTTCGCTTATCTCAATTTGAATTAATAATCTCAGTTGTCTCCTCTTTCAGTTCCAATGAAAGTGAATTTTGAGTTAATGGAAGAAAAAAGGGTACAGAATCAGTTTTTTTTGTGTGGGATGAATGTCAATTATATCTCAGGAAAACTGGAGAAAAAAGTACATGAATATCACTACTAATTTCATCAAAATCTCTTAAGTATGGGAAGCTGTCAAGCTCATGGTAGCAGATACATGTTTTCCAAAATTCTTGTTTTCACTTGAAAGCTTGAATTTTGTTATTGGAAAAAAAAAATACTGGTAATTGTTTTCCATGAAGTTCTTTTTTGAGAAAATATCTGCCAAAAAGCCAAGTCTGAATAACCATAATTTGTCTGTCAGTTGTTCTTTGAAGCAAAAATGGTGTTCTATGGACAAAGAGGCTAGTTGAGCTATAAATCTAAGAAGCTTGCAAATGCCTTTCCTACAGACAGCCATATAGTCTCATATACAGTCCAAGTGATTTATACATCCTGCTAATTTCATCACACAGAATACTGAAGACACCTACTCAAGGGCTGAGATTCAATAAAATTGATCAATTTAATTTTAATGGGCCTGACTTTGTGCTTAGATTGTTTTATCTCTATTTTATCTTCATAACATTTATATAAAATAAATAATTTTATTATACACCCATTTTATAGATGAGGAAGGTTCAGAGGAGCTTAAATAACTTGGCTAAGGAACACATAGATAGCAAAACCTTGCTCTGAATTCCTGCGGTTTTTAGTGTATGTATGCTCGGCTGAGTAGAATAAACTGTGTTCCAATTCTTATTCCTAAAATAGAAAATTGTGACCTACGTTTCTTTGGAAAGTGGTAAAGTTCATATAATAAAATTCATCATTTTAACTGTTTTAAAGGCTATAATTGAGTGGCATCAAGTACATTAATAGCATTGTGCAACCATCACCACTGTCTAGTTCTATAACATTTTTATCACCCCAAAAGGAAATCCTAGACCCATTAAGCAGTCACTCTTGGTTTCTCCCTTCCTCATATTTCCCTCTTCCCAGGCCTAGGCTCTGGCAGGCACTAGTCTAGTGACTCTGTGGACTTGCCTATTCTGTTTATTTCCTATAAATGAACCATACCGTATGTGGCCTTTTGTGTCTGGCTTCTTTCAGTGTATGTTTTCAATATTCATCTGTATTATTGCCTGTATCAGTACTTATTCCTTTTTATGGCTAAATAATATTCCATTGTATGAAAGGATGCCACAATTTGTTTATTCATCCGTTGATGGCCATTTGGGTCTGTTTCCACCTTTTGGCTATTGTGAATAGAGCTATTTTCAGTTCTTTGGGGCTGACTCACTTTTAAAAATGTTTTAAAGTCATGTTTTTTATTTCCTTGATAAACCTTGTAATTTTATAGAACATCACAGTGACTCAGCCCAACCTCTGTCATTTCCTTATTCTCTGTTTCGAGTCTTAATTTTTGTCACTACCTTACTGTTGTGAGACTAAAATCTGCGATAGCATATAGTTAGGCAGTTAACATGAAGCTATATGGAAAATTTACATGGATTACAGTGTTTCATTAAATAAAAGAGTGAATTTTTCCTAATCTAGGGCTTCAAGTCTGTTTGGCCATACATATGTCATAGACTGCACAGTTTTGGTTTACCCTATTTTAGGTGGCTCCCAGGAAGAGAGGGTGGTCATTAAGTAAGGGTAATGAAATCATTACTTTGAGTGTTTCCGTTGAATATGTTTAATGGTTAGATCCTTAGTTCTATAGAAGGTCTTTCAAGCATTTTGTTGTTGTTCAGTCGCTAAGTCGTGTTTGACTGTTTGTGACCCCATGGACTGCAGCACGCCAGCTTCCCTGTCCTTCACTCTCTCCTGGAGTTTGCTCAAACTCATGTACACTGAGTCAGGGATGCCATCCAACCATCTCATTCTTTGTCATCCTCTTCTCTTCTTGTCCTCAATCTTTCCTAGGATCAGGGTCTTTTCCAGCGAGTCAGCTCTTGGCATCAAGTAGCCAAAGTATTGGAGCTTCAGCTTCAGCATCAGGCCTTCCAGTGAATATTCACAGTTGACTGCCGTGCTCTCCTTGCTGTCCATGGGACTCTCAAGAGTCTTCTCCAACACCACAGTTCAAAAGCATCAGTTCTTTGGCACTCAGCCTTCTTCATAGTCCAACTCTCACATCCGTTCATGACTACTGGAAAAACCATAGCTTTGACTATACGGACCTTTGTTGGCAAAATGATGTCGACTTTCAAGTATAGAAAAGAATTGCTTTTTGAAATGTGAAGGAAAATAAGAGCTATAGAAGCTAGATGTCTTTTGAAGACAGTGCTCAGACATAATTTGTCCTTAAATTAATGGAAAGGAAAGGTCTTAGGAGGTCAATGTACCCTTTATGTTCCCACAGATCCAACTGAAGTGAGAGGGAAGGGGGTAGGGCACAGCCTTTAAAAGAATGACATAGGCTTTGTTGCCCAGTCATGTCCAACTCTTTGTGACCCCATGGACTTCACCATGCCAGGCCCCTCGTCCCTCACCATCTCCCAAGGTTTGCCCAAGCTCATGTCCATTGCATCGGTGATGCCATTCAATCATCTCATCCTCTGATACCCTCTTCTCCTTCTGCCCTCAATCTTTTCCATCATCAGGGACTTTTCCAATGAGTCGGCTGTTTGCATCAGATGACCAAATACTGGAGTTTCAGCTTCAGCATCAGTCCTTCCAATGAGTATTCAGACTTGATTTCCCTTAAGATTGACTGGTTGATCTTTTTGCTGTCCAAGAGACTCTCAGGAGTCTTCTTGAGCACCATAGTTAGAAGGCATCAGTTCTTCTGTGTTCTGCCTTTTTTATGGTCCAACTCTCACAACTGTATGTGACCATTGGGAATACCACAGCCATGACTATGCAGATCTTTGCCTGCAGAATAATGTCTCTGCTTTTCAACACACTGTCTAGCTTTGTCATAACTTTCCTGCCAAGCCACAAACGTCTTCAGATTTCAAGGCTTCAGTCACCATCTGCAGTGATTTTAGAGCCCAAGAAGAGGAAATCTGTCACTACTTCCACCTTTTCCTCCTCTAATTGCCATGAAGTAATGGGGCTGGATGACATGATTTTAGTTTTTTTTTTTTTTTTTTTTTTTTTTTTAATATTTAGTTTAAGCCAGCTCTTTCACTCTCCTCCTTCACCCTCATCAAGAGTCTCTTTAGTTCCTCTTCACTCTGCCATTAGAGTGGTATCATCCACATATCTGAGGTTATTGATGTTTCTCCTGCCTATCTTGATTCCAGCTTGTAACTCATCCAGCTTGCATCACTGCCTTGTTGTAGTGAAGGGGCTGTGTAACTCGATGAAGCTATGAGCCATGTCGTGTAGGGCCACCCGAGATGGACGGATCATAGCAGAGAATTCTGACAAAATGTGATCCACTGGAGGAGGGAATGGCAAACCACCCCAGGATACTTGCCGTGAGAACCTCATGAACCCTATAAAAGGACGTGGCCATAGGGCATGACAAAAGCTGGTTATAACCAACTAGGTAGAAGATGGCAGAAGATTTGACTTCCGGTGGACCGTGAGCCTTACTGTAACCTCATTGTAATACATTAGCATTAGCTAAGTGACACACCCACCAGCTCCATGACAGTTCCAAAGTGTGTGTTGGTTGGTTCAGTTGTGTCTGACTCTTTGTGACCCCATGGACTATAGCCAGCCAGGCTCCTCTGTCCATGGAGTTCTCTAGGCAAGAATAGTGTAGTGGGTAGCCATTCCCTTCTTCGGGGATCTTCCCAATTCAGGGATCCAACCTGGGTCTCCTCTATTGCAGGCGGATTCTTTACCTTCTGAGCCACCAGTTTGAAGGCCAGCCATAAAAGGTCAACATGTGGATGGTGACCCAATTCCTGGAAATATCTGTGCCTTCCCAAAATAATTGGAATAATCCTACCACTCATTAGCTAATGAAATTACCCAGCCCTGTAAAAACTGACAGCCCCATACTCTTGGGCCCCTCTTGCTTTTTGAGATGGCCCATGGAAATGGCAACCCACTCCAGTGTTCTTGCCTGGAGAATCCCAGGGACGGGGAAGCATGGTGGGCTGCCATCTATGGTCAGACACGACTGAAGTGACTTACCAGTAGCAGTAGCAGCAATGCTCTGTTCAGTCTGTTTCTTTCTAAATGAATTCACTTCTTGCCTATCACTTTGTGTCTCACTGAATTCTTTCTGTGATGAGACATCAAGAAGGTGAACTGCATTAAAGTCCTGAGGCCATGTGTGTGATCTGTTTCAAAACCGTGGGTTCAAGTCCCCATCTGAGTTGCATTGTTTCACAACCCTTACAGATTTTGCACACTTGCTATTATGAGGGTTTGTAATTTGAAAAGTCATGTGAAATGTTGACTAAATCCACTAATAGGATCAACCAAGAACATTTTTTTAATAACTCTCATCTCTCTTGGAGAAGGCAATGGCAACCCACTCCAGTATTCTTGCTTGGAAAATCCTGTGGACGGAGGAGCCTGGTAGGCTACAGTCCATGGGGTCGCAGAGAGTCAGACACGACGAAGCGACTTCACTTTCATCTCTCTTACTGCTCTGTTTTCTCTTTTTCCTTGCCCATTCCACTTCATAAGAAGAGACACATTTGTGTTATTTCAAAAAGATTTGTAGATTTCCCCTCCCCAAATTGCAGTGTCTAAGGGACTTTATATACCTCTTATTTAACTCTTATTTAACATTAAAACTATTTGAAGGCCTCCTTTGTGCAAGGTATTTTGCAAGACTGTAAACTGATAGAGAAATGAGTAAGACATAGCTCTGTTTTTAAGGTACATCCAATCATTTGTGGTTTTTTTATGTGAAGAGACACTGTTCAATGCAGTCATGGAGGAGAGGCCTTGTTGTAATTAAAAAAAATACTCAGCTTTCTCTGTATGTTTCATATATTTTTAAATCAAAGATTCCCTTAAAATGCTTGACCGTGAAGTACCTGACCTTCAGAAGAATGGAACCACTTAGATCAGATTTTTCCTCTGAAAACAGAGCTGGGACAGTATCAGTTCAGTTCAGTTCAGTCACTCAGTCGTGTCCGACTCTTTGCGACCCCATGAATCGAAGCACGCCAGGCCTCCCTGTCCATCATCAACTCCCGGAGTCCACCCAAACCCATGTCTATCAAGTTGATGATGCCATCCAGCCATCTCATCCTCTGTCATCCCCTTCTCCTCCTGCCCCCAGTCCCTCCCAGCATCAGTCTTTTCCAATGAGTCAACTCTTCACATGAGGTGGCTAAAGTACTGGAGTTTCAGCTTTAGCATCATTCCTTCCAAAGAAATCCCAGGGCTGATCTCCTTCAGAATGGACTGGTTGGATCTCCTTGCAGTCCAAGGGACTCGAAAGGGTCTTCTCCAACACCACAGTTCAAAAGCATCAATTCTTCAACGCTCAGCTTTCTTCACAGTTCAACTCTCACATCCATACATGACCACTGGAAAAACCATAGCCTTGACTAGACGAACCTTTGTTGGCAAAGTAATGTCTCTGCTTTTGAATATGCTATCTAGGTTGGTCATACGCTTATTGTTAGATCCTTACATTTTGTAAAGCCTTGACTATGTAGGGCATTCAACCATTTTACTCATTGCTTAGTAGTCAAGTATTGCTAAGACTGAAGCATTGAACACAGTGGCTATTCTGTTCTGTCTCTTACTCTCACAGGCCTCCACCCTTGCCCCTCTAGAGGAATATCTTCCTCACATTAAACTGAGCATGTGAAGCCAAGTCAGCTTCCTTTTTCCCTCACAGTCTTCCTGTTTTCATCATACCCACCCCATTCAGTTTCACACTCATTCTGAAGAACGGCATGCATTCTCTCTCGTGAGGCTAACCCTTTATTTACTCTGGGACCCCATTCTTTCTTATCTCTGCAAAGACCTGACCCCATCAGTTATTCCATCTTGCAGGGCATTTCCAGTCCCCTTTTCCCTCAGGCATTTTTCAAGTGCCCAGAATGTGAGGTGCAGTAGACCCTAGGGATTCTTTCTTATGGATGAGGCAGATATCAGTAACTAGAATACGCTAGGGTGAAGACTGTTACTGAGATTCTGGAGGTGCATGGATTGAGGCAGTAGCAAAGATAAGAGAAAAAAAGAATAAATGTACACAATAAATAAAAAGAAATCCATATCAAGATAAATCACAATGGACGTGAAGAACACTGAAGACAAAAGAGTTTAAAAGATGCCACCTATAGAGGATTGACTATTATCAGGACTGAGGACTTCTCAGTATTAACAATGGAAGCCAGAAGACAGCGGGCTGTTTTCTAGAGAAAATGGCTGTCAACCTGGAATTATTTGCTCATTTAAAAAAAATCTTAAAAAACAAAAGTGAAATAAAAACTTCTTGGTCTAAGTGCTGTCTTTCCTTATTTCTATCCTTCTTTTTCCTCAAGTCGACTCTAAAATTCTTGGAGGGCAGAGGGTTTGTCGTACAATTTGTAAATATACGTTTACTTTTCCCCCCTCAAAAGTAGAAAGAGAGAGCGAGAGAGAAATAAACTAGTTAGTCTGAATATATAAACATCTTATCAGTGGCTATTTTTTTGATAGTAATTTTTTTTTCTTTTAGCTTATCAGTAAGTTGGTTTTTTTTTTTTTTTTTTAATAAAATGTTGGTAAAGCTGGCAAGTGTTACACTTGCTCAGATATACCTGGTACACTTCACCATACCGAGGTCAGTAGTAACTGGTATGTGGATGTAAGTGATAGAATTATGGTTTGACCCAAATGTGTTTGACTGTAAAGCCTGTGCTCATGGGGCAGAAAAGGGAGATTAAGAATAATTGGAGACAGACCACTCTTTTGAGAAGTTTGGTGAAAAGATGAGAAAAGTGTAGTTAAATTCTACAGCTGTGCAGCCCAGCATCACTGTACTGTCTTCCAGTTTGCCATCTTCCTTTCATATTATTTTCTCTCAAAAAACTAAAGCCTCCCAGATTGGTAAAATGAAAATTAAATGGCTCCCTTTCCCCCTGCCCTGACTTTCCCTGTATTCTTCTGCGATAGATTGTAAGCAGAGCAGATACTGCTGAGAGTCACTGTCTGTGCATATTGTTTTATACAAACTGGACCACATTATTCATTTTACTCTATACTTCTTTTCAAGAAACAGTACTTAAACATTACTTTTATGTCACTGTGTATAGGTCCTACTACTACATCAGCCTTTCCAAGCTTTAACCTATATACAGTAGGACTTACTATGACTTAAAAATCTCCCATCCTTTTACTCGTTCTTTGAATTAGTTCATATTTGTTAGTCTAGTAGTTAAGATCTTGCAGGATGAAACCAACTTAAAAGTTCCGCTTGATCTTCCACTATCTTGCACTTGCCCCAAGCCCTAGCCAGCTTCACTGCTTGTTGATGATCCTTTGTATCTTTCTTAATGTCGTTTCTTATGACTAAAATTTCTGTGTTGCTTCTCATCTCTTTCTGTCCTTCTTGGTATCCTTCCTTCTTTTTGCTCAAGTAGACTTTAAGATTCTTGGGGGCAGGAAGTGTCTTATTTCAGCAGTATATATCCACTGGCTTTTATAATTCATGGCTTATAGTGAACGTTCAGTGAATGTTTGTTTATTTAAGTGATTTACTTATTCAACTGATTTTTCAAAGGTGAAGTGAGTCTGGTTAACTTCTTCTCACCCCATCCTCCTGGTAGCCTTTACTGGTCTCAACCTAACAGTACTGTTTTCCACCTTTAAATTACCAAAGCACCTTGCATTGTTTGTGTCATTACCAACATCCTCTTTATAGTTATTTTAATAGATTGTAAGCTCCTTAATGACAAGAATTGTGTGTGCTTAGTTTTTAATTCTTTCAGTGACTGGCATAATGCCTGTATACAGTGAGCACTCAGGAACATAATCAACCAGGAAAGGATAGAACTGAATTAAATTGGGGGGGTGGTGGCAAACAAAAGTCTGGAATTTGTACTTTCTAGGGAGTCAGTGATCATTCTGCTGTACATCTCCAGGCCTCTGGAATGTTTGAGTGCTGATAAGCCTTTAAAGTAAGCTCAGATTCAAGACATTAATAACTGGCTTCTGATTTCAAACACAGAGTTCTGTCAAAATGATAAAGCTGCTTAGAAATAATTTGTTATTTTTCTCACAGCAACTCTATGTTATTTTTAATTCACTTATGAGGATGCAAAGGCATAGAGAAGCTTTGTGACTCTTTCATAATCAACCAGGAAAGGATCAATGAAGTAGGAATTGAAAGACTATATTACTGTTAGAAATATACGGACATACTGTCAAATGTAGTATCTGTGACAACAGCCTGAAATTTAGTGTGTGTTTCTAAGCACCCTCAAGTTCTTTTAATAGATCTCCAAAGATTTGTCATCTGTGACTTCATGCATACATACCTGCAACAGCTATTCATGGAGCACTGATGATTTGTCAGTTAGGCATTAACTTGGGTGCCAGTTAATCCTTGGGTGCCAGGATAAGGTAGTGAATAAGATAAAGAGCCGGCTTCATGGAGTGCACAGTTAATTGATAGCAGAGCAGCACTGGCTGCCAGGAGCCTTGGAGTCCCTTTCTCTCTGTCATGACTGAGCACCTCAACCTGTCTGCTTCATTTCCTCTTGTCTAAAATGAGCAAGTTACAGTAGAACATTTTAAAGGACTTTAGTCTCTTCAAAGTTCTGAGTGTGTAAGTTTGGCAGGAGTCTTAATTTTCCAGAAAGACAAAGCTGAAAATTGGACTCTTTCATTTGATCAATTTAATTTCCTTCCTCTAGTATTAACATGTTCACTGTTTCTCTCCATCTGAGCTCTGTATCCACTTCTTTAATAGACAAGAAGGAACAGGGAGGCATCATTCTGTTGTGATTTGAAATTGAGGGGAATTTTGCAGTGCTTGATTATGTTTAGACTTGTTGCAATATTTTAAAATATTTTAAAGTTTATGAGGTGTTGTTAGTTAATCAGAAACTTTAGACATGATAATGTAGGTCCTGGCTTGGAGAGCCACATACACAGTTAAGTAAATCAGTTAACTGCAAAATCAGATTATGTGCATTGTGAATATATTTTATTTTCCCTTTAGGAATGTAGGAACAAAGTCCTTTTCTTGAATCAGTCCTCTTTCTCCATCCTTATCAATGTATTTTTGGTTAACCCTTTTGGTTAAAATACTGGTTTAAATACTTGAGAAAAAATATTTTATGTCATGGGGAAATATTCAGGGTATATTAAATAAGCAGGTTACAGAAAACTGTTTTGTCTTTTTAAAATTGATGTATGTCTGTAGCAAAAGACTTAAAAATTATCTAACCCCCAAATAAGTGTTTTATCTGTGGATGGTAAGGTTTTTTTTCTTTTTCTCCTTTTTTGCACTTTCCACTTTTTATAACTGGCATATTATTTTTGTAATCAGAAAAAGATTAAGACAACTGTGCAAGGAAGCACAGCATCTGTTTTAACTGGCTTCCATGCCTTTAGTTTTCCCCTCATGTATCTTGCTTCTCACCTGGCTTTCTTAGGCCTGCCAAGACTGCAGCAGCCCTGCCTGACACACAGGAGCCTTCATAGCCTGCTTCTGCCTGTCTCTGTTTCATTACTGCCCTTCTCTCTCCACGGAATTTTTCATGATCTGGGAGTATGGTTTATTCTTTGATATACACTCTTTCAGTTGTTCAGGACAAAATTTCTTTTAGAATCATTATCTTCAACTCCTGACTGCAGTGTATTAGAAAAGCCACCATGCTCCTCACCACCTGCACTGGTGCCACGCCCGCCGCCTGGCTTGTGACAGCCTCTGGACTGCCTTCCTGCTTCCTTCCTTGCCCACCACTGTCTGTCCTCCATAGGGCCGTGAGAGGCTTCCTTTTAAATGTCAGTCAGATTATGTCCTTCTTTTGCTGGGAACTCTCCAAAAGCTCATTACCTCAGCTGGACTAAAAGACAAGTGCTTACAGAGGCCTAAGAGCCTTATGGAAGCCCCCATGACCTGGTCCTCCCACCTCATCACCTCTCCTCACAGCTTCATTCCACACACTGACTTCTTCCTGTTCCTCTGTCATGCCATGCTGCCTCAGATGACTGTGTCTGCTGTTCCCTTTCTCTGAAATGCTGTTCCCCTAGGTCTGTGCTCAAGTGTCACTTTATCAGGGAAGCCATCCCCGAGCACCGTGTCTAAAATAGTACACTCACCATCAGACCCTTTCTCCTCTCTCTCTTGCATTTTGTTTTCTTCACGGTGCTTAGCACCACCTGATGTCATGTACGTGTTTGTTTATTGTTTGTCTCCTTCCACCAGAATGTAAGCCACTCTAGGGCAGGGACTTGTTCGCTCATCTCTGTGTTCCTATCACCTGTGACACACCAGCCCTTCTTGTCTCATTTGAGATCTTGTTCTGTCAATCCCCTCTCTTGCTAAGGTTTCATCTTCCATCTCTGTTGGATAGTTTTCTTGTTGTCAGTGAGCATTTTCAACTCTTTCTCATTGAAAACAAATGCAAATAACCTGCCCTTGATTCTTTATCTAGTTACTAAGGCAATTAGTTTTTCCCCTTCCTTGTAAGTTTCTTAAATTTATGTGCCCGTATCCCTTCCCTGTCTCACTGGCCTCTCCCTTGGTCCTCTGCAGTAAGGCTTTTATTGCCAGTATGCCGGTGAAACTGCTCTAGCAAATAATGTTATGATTTTAAGAAATAAGTAGGCAGATGTGGAGAAAAGGGAACCCTCTTACACTGTTGGTGGGAATGCAAACTAGTACAGCCATTATGGAGAACAGTGTGGAGATTCCTTAAAAAACTGCAAATAGAACTGCCTTATGATCCAGCAATCCCACTGCTGGGCATACACACCGAGAAATAAGTAGGCATCTTTTGTTCCTTTTCCTATTTTACTTTTCTATAGCTTTGTACTATACTGAGTATTCCTCCCTCCCCGCCCCGACCTTTTGTAATTCTCCTTTCAGCCTTTCTGAAGTTTTCCTTTTCTTGTTCCTCATCCTTATTGTTTTAATTTAAATTTATATTTTTAGTTGAAGGATATTTGCTTTACAGAATTTTGTTGTTTGCTGTCAAACCTCAACATGAATCAGCCATAGGTATACATATATCCCCTCCCTTTTGAACCTCACTCCCATCTCCCACCCCATCTCACCCCTCTAGGGAGATACAGAGACCCTGTTTGAGTTTCCCGAGCCATACAACAAATTCCCGTTGGCTATCTGTTTTACATATGGTAATTTCAGTTTCTGTGTTACTCTCTCCATACATCTCACCCTCTCCTCCCCTCTCCCCATGTCCATCAGTCTGTTCTGCATATCTGTTTCTCCATTGCTGCCCTGCAAATAAATTCTTCAGTACCATTTTTCTAGATTTCGTATATATACATTAGAATACGATATTTATTGTTCTCTTTCTGACTCACTTCACTCTGTGTTATAGGCTCTAGGTTCATCTACCTCATTAGAACTGACTCAAAGTTTCCTTTTAGTGGCTGAGTAATATTCCATTACTTGAAAAAGTTGGCTTAAAGCTCAACATTCAGAAAACGAAGATCATAGTATCCGGTCCCATCACTTCATGGGAAATAGATGGGGAAACAGTGTCAAGACTTTATTTTTGGGGGCTCCAAAATCACTGCAGATGGTGACTGTAGTCGTGAAATTAAAAGACGCTTACTCCTTGGAAGAAAAGTTATGACCAACCTAGATAGCATATTCAAAAGCAGAGACATCACTTTGCCAACAAAGGTCCGTCTAGTCAAGGCTATGGTTTTTCCAGTGGTCATGTATGGATGTGAGAGTTGGACTGTGAAGAAAGCTGAGCGCCGAAGAATTGATGCTTCTGAACTGTGGTGTTGGAGAAGACTCTTGAGAGTCCCTTGGACTGCAAGGAGATCCAGCCAGTCCATTCTGAAGGAGATCAGCCCTGGGATTTCTTTGGAAGGACTGATGCTAAAGCTGAAACTCCAGTACTTTGGCCACCTCATGCGAAGAGTTGACTCATTGGAAAAAAACTCTGACGCTGGGAGGGATTGGGGGCAGGAGAAGAAGGGGACGACAGAGGATGAGATGGCTGGATGGCATCACTGACTCGATGGACGTGAGTCCGAGTGAACTCTGGGGAGTTGGTGATGGACAGGGAGGCCTGGCGTGCTGCGATTCATGGGGTCGCAAAGAGTCGGACACGACTGAGCGACTAAACTGAACTGAATATTCCATTGTGTATATGTACCACAACTTCTTTATCCATTCATCTGTCTATGGATATCTAGGTTGCTTCCATGCAATGAACAGTGGGATACATATGTCTTTTTCAGTTTTGGTTTCCTCAGGGTACATGATTAGGAGTGGGATTGCTGGGTCATGTGGTGGCTTTATTCCTAGTTTTTTAAGGAATCTCCATACTGTCTTCCATAGTGGCTCTATCAATTTATATTGCCACCAACAGTGCAAGAGTGTTCCCTTTTCTCCACATCCTCTCCAGCATTTATTGTTTGTAGACTTTTTGATGATGGCCATTCAAGACTGGTGTGAGGTGATATCTCATTGTAGTTTTGATTTGCCTTTCTCTAATAATGAGCGATGTTGAGCATCTTTTCATGTGGTTGTTAGCCATCTATATGTCTTCTTTGAAGAAATGTCTGTTTAGGTCTTTTTCCCACTTTTTGATCGGATTGTTTTTCTTTCATTGAGTTGTATGAGCTGCTTGTATATTTTGGAAGTTAATCCTTTGTAAGTTGTTTCATTTGCTGTTGTTTTCTCCTATTCTGAGGGTTGTCTTTTCACCTTGCTTATAGTTTCCTTTGCTGTGCAAAAGTTTTTAAGTTTAATCAGGTCCCACTTGTTTACTATTGTTTTTATTTCCATTACTCTAGGAGGTGGGTCATAGAGGATCTTGCTTTTTTATGTCATTGAGTGTTCTGCCTATGTTTTCCTCTAAGAGTTTCATAGTTTCTGGTCTTACATAAAGGTCTTTAATCCATTTTGAGTTTATATTTGTGTATGGTGTTAGGAAGTGTTCTAATTTCATTCTTTTACATGTAGCTGTCCCATTTTCCCAGCACCATTTATTAAAGAGGCTGTCTTTGCCCCATTGTATATTCTTGCCTCCTTGTCAAAAATAAGGTACCCATAGGTGCATGGGTTTATTTCTGGGCTTTCTATCTTGTTCCATTGGTCTATATTTCTGTTCTTGTGCCAGTACCATATTGTCTTGATGACTGTAGCTTTGTAGTATAATCTGAAGTCGGGAAGGTTGATTCCTCCAGGTCCATTCTTCTTTCTCAAGACCACTTTGGCTATTCGGGGTCTTTTGTGTTTCCATATGAATTTTGAAATTTTTTGTTCTATATCTGTGAAAAATGCCATTGGTAATTTGCTAGGGATCACATTGAATCTGTAGAATGCATTTGGTAGTATAGTCATTTTCACAGTATTGATTCTTCCTACCCAGGAACATGGACTATCTCTTTATCATTTATGTCATCTTTGATTTCTTTCATCAGTGTCTTATAATTTTCTGTGTACAGTTCTTTTTGTCTCCTTAGGTAAGTTTATTCCTAGATATTTAATTCTTTTTGTTGCAAAGGTGAATAGGATTGATTTCCTTAATTTCTCTTTCTGGTTTTTTAACTGTTAGTATATAGAAATGCAAGTGAGTTCTGTGTATTGGTTTTGTATCCTGCAACTTTGCTAAATTCACTGATTAGCTCTAGTAATTTTCTGATCATCCTTATTGATTGCCCTTGCAGGTTCCTTTCACCCTCTTACATAGGAGTGTCCCACAAGGTCTCTGTTCTTGGCTGTCTTCTTGCTCTGACTCCTCCTCACCCTGTGATTGCATCTTTCCCACACTTTTAACTACTGTTTTTGCACTGATGACTCCCAAGTCTGTCTTTGGCCCAGATTTTTCTCTTGAGCCTCAGGCTTGTTATTTCCATCTGTCTCCTGGACATGTCTCACGAGATACCCAGTGCCACACATGCAGAAGTATACACACTGTTAACCCTCTCTCCACCACTTCCCACCTTGGTCAGTGACGCACCTGGTCATTCAGTTAAGGTGTGCTCTTGGGAGCGGCTCTCGCTGCTTCTTCTCCTGTTGACACTGTCATACCTGCGGGTCCCAGCTTCTCTCTCACAAGCTCTTTTGAGTATTAATACATGACCTTGTCTCTGTTCTCCCTGTCCCTGCCATAGTTTAGATGTTCCTCCCTTTCTCCTTTATAGTGTGGTCCTCTGAAGCCAGACTGCATGGGCTCTCATTTTGGATATATCACTTATTAGTTACGTCCCTTTGGTCAAATTGTATAACTTCTCTGTGCCTCAGTTTCCTCACTGGTAAGATAGAGATAATTTATCATGAAGATTAAATGATTTAAGAGATACAGAGTGCTTAGAATAGTGCCTGACACATCATGTTTGTTATTATTTCTATTATTAATACCACCTAGCTGACCTCGGTACTGCTGGTCCCTTCCCTTCTGAAGCATTTTCCAGTCTTCCACAGTGTGAGATTAATGAGTGGACATCTGACAACATCATTCCCTTTTAAAAAATTTCCATGGCTTCCCATTCTCCGGCCACTTGCTTACATCCAGTTCATTTCCACTTTTTTCTCTCACTTGTTACAGTTATATTAAGTAATTGGTAGTTTTCAAGGTAAGCTGTGGTCTTGCATGCCGTGGCATCTTTGCACACTATTTCTCCTGCTTGATGTGTCCTTCCTTCCCTGGTTTCATCTGCAAATCTTTAGTGATCCTTCAAGACCATACTTATTTTATTTTTTAACATTCAGTTCTCAGTTTTTAATCAGTCAAATGCATGAGTTAACCAATCATAGCAAGTAGTTACAGAAAGTATAGTACAGTGGTGTTCTGGCAGATACAAGACAGATATGCTGTTGAGGAGCAGACAATCCAGTGGGGGAACAAGACAGACAAACGTGAAACATTAAGGGACTGTCCTTGGGAAGGTTAAGTAGACCCTACTTAGTGGGGTAGCATTTCAGAGAAGAGCAAACTTGTTGGTCATGGATACTGAGGGGTGGTTGTGTTAGGTACTTAGAAAGACTTCGTGGAAAGTGGGATTTTAATTTGGCTTGGAAGGGTAATAAAATCTGTGTAGATGGAGGGAAGGGGAAGTGGGCGTGTGGGGCCCAGGTAACAGAAGGCACAGAGGCGGCAGTTGGAAGCTGCTCAGTGGAGGAGGCCTGCTAGGAAAGTGTGCATGTTGAAGAGTTTGAGGATGTGAGGCCTCCCCAGCAAATGCTGTGGCAGGCAGCAGAGAGTCACGGGTCTGCAGAGCAGGAAGTACCCTTGGGTTCTGGTATGTCCTATGCCAAACTGTACTGAGGTAAAAGGAAAACTCAGTAATATTGATCCTGCCTTCATTCAGAAATGTGGTATTTTGTTCATCATGAGGTTTTTTTGCATTAAAAAATATGCATTAAAGCCTTATTTATCTCCTTTATTAAAAAAAAAAAATTAGTTCTTGTGATTACTGCATTTTTTGGCACATCCTTAAATTGTGTGCCTCAGGCAAGTGTCTCACTTACCTCACCCTCGTCCCAGCCCTGTGTTCTGTTTCTGGAGGTCAGTGGTGAGGGTATGGATATTTATTTTATTATTATTAATTATAGCTTCTTGTTGTTGTTCAATCGCTCAGTCATATCTGACTCTTTGCGACCCCGTGGACTACAGCACGCCAGGCTCCCCTGTCCTTCACCATCTCCCGGAGCTTGCTCAAACTCATGTCCATTGAGTCAGTAATGCCATTCAACCATCTCATCCTCTGTCATCCCCATCTCCTCCTGCCTTCAATCTTTCCCAGCATCAGGGTCTTTTCTAATGAGTTAGCTCTATGTATCAGGTGGCTTACTCATATTTAAATATTTTTGGTTAGTAGACAGCATTTAATAAAAGCAATTAAGATAATGAAGTTAGAATTATAAAAATATTAATTTGGAACTTTGGAGCCTGAAAAACATGAAAGGGAAAAGAATCCTTTGTGCTTCTGAGATAATCTCTACAGGAGGATAACCCCCTCTTGCTTCAGCATATGAGTGCAAGCAGAAAATGTTTGTTTTGCCCACGTTCTATAACTGAGAGATAGGGGTACCAGAGGCTGCTGAACTTGTGGATATAGGCATTGGGCAACTCAGCTGTTGCAACCAGAGATTCTGCCTCATGGCCTCAGGAAAACTCCCACAAATGGGCCATCCAAGGTGAGCTTGACCCACATCTCACATAAAACAGACCCATCCAGCCTGCTCAAAGAGAAGCCACTCACTGGGCCACAGTGTTTTACCACAGGCCACGGGCATCCCAAGTGGCACAGTGGTAAAGAATCCACCTGCCAATGTAGGAGACGCAAGAGACTCAGGTTCAATCCTTGGGTCTGGAAGATCCCCTAGAAGGAAATGGCAACCCACTCCAGTATTCTTGCCTGAGAAATCCCATGGACAGAGGAGCCTGGTGGCCTACAGTCCATGGGGTCACAAAGAACTGGACACGAGTGAACATACACACGTGGCCCAAGAAGCAGTGGAAGATTCACAAACCCTCCAAATGTCTCAGGGCCACTTGCATCTGGGAAAAGAGGTGGTGTGTGATACAAAGAGCATTCCTAGTATGTACACCTAACATGTAAAAGCTAAAAAAAGTGAAATCTGTTGTTCATTAGTATACTGGTGACGAATGAAAGATTTTGAGCCAGGAAAGTTAGAGTGCAGTACAAATCTCAAAAACAAACAAACAAGGGAAAAGTTAAAAGGAACACGCTGCTCTCTGTGCTCGTCACCAGGTGAGCTGTTCTGTCATTTGATGCAGACCTCCTCGTCAACACCTGTGTTCAGAGAGCACTTCACCAGGCCCAGGGTGGACGTTCGGGCACAATAGGTAAACCCCAGGCTGAACTTCACCGTCACATACATGGGTGGTCACATAAGATGGCTGTTTTCTGAATACTCCAACCAAGATCTGCTCCACCACACCCTTGCTGGAATAATGACCCCTTCTCAGTGGCACAACTGGCAAAATTCTTCAGAACTGAAGGGGAGATAAAGAGTTTTTCAGACGAACAAAAAATGAAGTTCATCACCCCTAGACCAGCCTTATAAGACGTGTTAAAGGGAGTCCTTTAGGCTGCTGATCAGAACCACCTGAACAAAGGGAAAAATTCTTGTGCTAGAATCGTTTCTGGTGGAGGTATTGGAATGAACAGCCATCATCAAGACAGAACTCATCCACTACAGAGCCCCAGTGCTTAGAGCCAGCTGGAGTCCCTTTGGAGCATCAGTCGTGGTGCCTGTGGTTTTTCCTGTAGTCGTCTTCACTGGTACCGCACTCCTGCCCCTTGGATGTAGTGGCCAGGGCTGCCAGGATCTTCACAGTGCACGCTCCTTCCCAGGGAGCAAACGTCTTGAATCGAGTTGTGGCAGACCTCATTTGATCCTGGCAGAAACACATCAGTTATGGTAGCTTTTGGTTCTGTGACTGGATTGACCACTAAAGCACTTTCTTTCAGGCAGCTCTCTGTTGAACCTGGCTGCTTGCACCAGATTTCCAAGATGATAAACTTCCATGTTCCTTCAAGACCATGCTTAAGCCTCCTGTGAAAACCTGGCCCCTCCAAATACAGTTGGTCACTTCCTTAACACTCACCGTGATGTTCTGCAGTTGTTTCCAGGTCTGTTATCCACACAGAGCTGTGTGTTTCATGATGGTGGGGACTGCAGCCTCTCTTCTGAGGGCCTTGTGCAGTAATCGGCTCAGAGCAGATGCTCTGTAAATGTTGAATTTGTAGTCGGGGTTCAGGAGTTTACTAAGGTTTCTGTGCTGCTTTCTTCAATTTCTGCAGGCTGCAGCAATTGGTTGATCGAGTGCTGGAACGTTTTCAGGCATCTGGACTAATAGTGAAAGAGTGGAATAGTGTGAAACTCCATGCTACAGTCATGAATACTCTGTTCAGGAAAGACCCCAATGGTAAGTGCTCCACAGAACCACAGTACAGTTTGTGACCAGCAAGGTCTAATGATATCCCTGGGGTTTGAAGAGAATGGGCTATCAAAGGATCTCTGACATATCTTTTTTATATCCATTATCTTGTTTTGATGAGTACAGTGGAAGAGGGCAGGGGCATATCATGCATGGGACTGTATAGCTTCTCAAATCTTACACTCTTCTTGCACATAAGGTTGCTAGATGTAGCAAATAAAAATGCAGGATTCCTAAGTAAATTTTAGGTGGACAGTGAATAATTGTTTTAGTGTAACTATGTCCTAAGGAATGCATGGCAGCTTTTTTTTTTTTTTTTTCAGAAACAAGAGAAGATTAACTAATAAAAGTAAATGTTAGAGCAGTGATTCTCAACTAGGGGCAGTTTTGTCCTCCCAGAGGACATTATCTGGAGACACTTGGGTTGTCACAGTTAGGGAAATGGGAGTGGGTTGCTATTGGCATCTAATGCATAGAGTTTAGGGGTGCTGCTTATCCCTCTCCAATGCACAGGACAAGCCCCTCATAATGAAGAATTTTTCAGCCCTGAATGTCAGTAGCACCAAAGTTGAGAAACTTTGTGTTAATGTTTTTTTCCCCTCCTGAATCTAAAAGCCTTCATATAAAAATGCCTTGTTTTAACCCTTTATTTGGGATAATAATCTGCATTTTAAAAAGGATTATTTTTCTTCCCATCCCCACCTGCCAAGTGAAAGCCGTCTGGCACATTCAGCATCTATTTGAACAGGAGCTACAAATTCAAGTTATGTGCAGCTTCTTCTTTAAAGCCTGTTGTTCAAAATATAACACCACCAAAACCCCATATTTAGGTTTTATTACCTTTGTTAGGACTGACCTTAGTTTTAGAAAGTCTTCATTGGAAGAGGACTTCATTAGGACTCCATTAGAACCCATGAACTATTTAAGATTTATAGTTTAGGACAGTTTTGTATCCCTTTTTGCCAAAGTACATCTTTTAATTTCTCTCAGATACATACCAGAGATCTCAACTGTAAGCTGATTTAGCCATTGTAGGACTGAGAGAGACGTAGCTATCCAATTCTTAGTTCTAGTGTTACGTTTTTTTGGTGCTAGATTGTATTTTAAGGGAACACATGTATACCTGTGGCGGATTCATTTTGATATTTGGCAAAACTAATACAGTTATGTAAAGTTTAAAAATAAAATAATATTAAAAAAAAAAAAAGACTTTTAAAAATAAATTGTTGTCTTTAAATCTTAGTTCAGAGCTCTTACAACTTATTTCATGCCCCATTATTACCTAACCTCTTAACGTAAAAGAGTTGACTTATATAGCAGTCTGTTTCTTTTAAATTGTGTGGATTCAGATGTATATTCAGTTGGCACCAGAGCATCATATAGGAAAATATTCTGTGTTGACAGTCTAGTTATCCTTTCCTATTGACAGATATTTTAAATGTAACAGCTTTATTGAGATATGATTCATATAGTATATAATTTATCCATTTAAAATATATAATTCAGTAATTTTTAGTATAGTGAGTTATGCAGCCTTTACCACAGTACATTTTGAAACATTTTCATCACCCCAGAAAGCAACTCTCTAGTTACTGGCAGTGACTCCCCGTTTCCCCCTTGCCGTTCAGTCCTCAGCACTACCAGTCTACTTTCTGTACAATGAATTTGCCTTTTCTGCATATTTCACATAAATACTGATAGAATCATGCAATATGGGATCTTCTGTGACTGGCTTCTTTCACTTAGCATAATGTTTATAAGGTTCAGCCACGATACAGTGTCATTCCTTTTTATTACCAAATAATAACCCATTGTATGGACATAGCACATTTTATTTATCCATTCAGCAGTTGATGGACATTTGTATTGTTTCCACTTTTGGGCTATTATGAAAAATGCTGCTGTAAACATTTATGTATGTATTTTTATGTTTTCATTTCTATTAAGTAAATACTGAAGAGTGAAATTGCAGAGTCATGATTAATGCAAAGTTGTAACTTTTTGCGTAACTGCCAGACTGTTTTCCACAGTGGCTGCGCCGTCTTACATTCCCGCAAGCCGTACAGTAGCCACCCTGCCTTATCTGCAGGAGGTACGTTCCAAGGTCCCCAGTGGATAGCTGAAACCATATACCAGACATCCTGTATTTTTCCTATGCATGAATACCTATGATAAAGTTTAATTCATAAATTAAGTACAGTAAGAGATTAACAACTAATAGTAAAATAGAAGAATTAAACAATATACTATAATAAAAATTATGTGACTGTTATCTATCTCTCTCAAAATTTCTTCTTGTACAAATTTAATGCCTTTTTCATTTTCACTAAGCACTACCATGCACCATGATCGTAACTTTTGCAGTTTGAGATATGACAGCAAAACTAGTTACGAATTTCTTTTTCCTTCATCCCAATTTCATTGATAGATTTGTTCTTACTGTAGATCTTAGCAAACTTTAGCTAAGATTTTTTTCTTTCCTTATTAAGTCACAAATGTTCGTTCACTTTTTCACTTAAAGAAAGCACTTTATGGCTTCTCTGGCATCTCCAAATTGCTAGCATCAGTATTCTTGCGTTTTGAGGCCATGATTAAATAAAATAAGGGTGACTTGAACACAAGCCATGCAACACCTTGGCAGTCATGATAACTGAGAGAAAGGGGTATGTTGGACAAAGTGGTGATACTTCCTGGATGGGATGGATCACACTGCTCAGAATGGTGCATGATTAAAACCTTAGAAATTGTTTATTTCTGGAATATTCCATTTAATGTTTTCTGACCTTAGTTGACCATGGGTAACTGAAAAGGTGGAAAGAAGAACCATGAACAAGGAGGGATGCAGTACATGAGGGCTTCAATTTCTCTACATCTTTACCTGCACTTATTATCTGTCTTTTTTGTTATTGCCATCATCTTGAGTGTGAAGTGGTATCTCGTTGTGGTTTTGATCTACATTCCCCTCATGGCTAATGCTATTTACTTATAGATTTTGAACCTGTTAGTAAACATTTCAATCTCCAGATTTCATTACTGCTTTTTTAAATTGACATTTACCTAGTATGAATTTTGCTTTATAAAGTTTCACGTTTTCTTTTAACAGGGGACCTATTTTTAAGTTGTGAAATATACATGGAATTGGGCTCTTTATAAGAGAATAGTTTTCATTAAAGAAGTAGTCCTATAGTTACCCAGGTGTAATTCTGATGGACTTTCTAAAGTATATTATCTTCCTGGGATTAGCTCTTTGAATATATTTTATCAGTTCTGATGTGGCAATCTTCATAGTTACATACAATAAAAGAGTATACTCAAAAGTAGAAATACAGATACTTTTAAGTGTCTGTTGGTGGGCAGGAAAAAGTGGGTATTTCAGAAAATATTCTGTGAGTTAAATAATTCTTGAAGATGTTTTGAATTTTATATACCTTGGATACTTCTCTATCTTGTATTTTCTTTTGAAAAGGCTGTTGAATACATTGTTTTGCTTTTTCATAATGGTTATCCTTTTCTTTGATATCCATTTTTCTCCTGCTGTATTTGAAGGACAGCTTTTGGGATAAGCAAGCTAAATTAATACAAGGAGTTAGAGCACAGCTTTGATGAGGCTAAGGTCGTAGATTTGCAGATTTCTGTGTAGAACGTAAGGATACCTTTGATTGGAACTGGAGAGGTTTTTCTCATTTCAGGGGAGTCCTTAAATCAACCCAAACCATGATTATCAGCATTTTTGACTAGTTAATGGGTGAACTTTTATGTATTTAAAAATGTGTACAGCTTATAAGGAATCTTGGGTTTTAGACTGCAGGGAATCTTTGGAAATCACCCACTCTTAACTTCTAACTTTGTAAATGAGGAACTGAAGAGATATAATTTGCCTAAGAATATGGTTTGTTATGTAGTTTATGTACAGTGAGTACTTGGACAATGTTGAATGAATAAATATATACCGAATGAGTTGATGACAGAGCTGAGACTAGTCTCTTGACTATAATAATATGATGTTTTCCCCTCCATGTTATGTTACTTTCCAGGCTTCCCTCATAGCTCAGTTGGTAAAGAATCCACCTGCAATGCAGGAGAACCCTGTTTGATGCCTGGGTTGGAAAGATCCCCTGGAGAAGGGGTAGGCTACCCACTCCAGTATTTCAGGGTTTCCCTTGTGGCTCAACTAATAAAGAATCCTCCTGCAATGCAGGAGACCGGGGTTCGGTCCCTGGGTTGGGAAGATCCCCTGGAGAAGGGAAAGGCTACCCACTCCATTATTTTGGCCTGGAGAATTCCATAGACTGTATAGACTATGGACTTGCAAAGAGTCGGACACTCAGAGACTTTCACTTTTTCGCTATGTTACTTTCTAGGTAGTACATGAAGATCTTGCTAGTTGTCCCTGTAGAAATCCAAGAGAAAACAGACAGCTCAATAACCCAAGCTTCTGTTCTAACATTGTCTTTGGAATATTTACAGCTGAAGGCAGGTACAATCTCTACACAGCGGATGGCAAATATATCTTCAAGGAAAGAGAATCATTTGATGGCCGAAACATTTTAAAGGTCAGTACAAATCTGAGTGAATTGGAAATCCTTTGGCATGTGTCCTAAAATAAGGGAGGACAATAAGTTTTCCTTTTAACAGTAAAGTATATTTTTCTTATACTTCCCATGAGGATTATTGACTGAAAGGATGGTTAAACTTCTTTTCATTGTCCTAAAAGAGAAATCTTTTTGACTTGTTAAGGCTGTTGGTGTCTCTTAGAGTACTTAAAGTTGATGATTTAAGAAACAACTATACTATTTGAATCCATAGGAATAAGTTGATTTTAACCTTGTGAATCTTACTCTGTATTTTACCCTTGAAGGACTGAGTGTGCATTTTTTAAGTGAAGAATTGTCTTGTTCTAGTAGATTTTTCTCTTCACCCACAGAGTCACTCTCCAAAGTTCCTGTGTAATCTATTTTTACTCAGGAACAGCCCATGTGCTAAAAAGTAGGTGGTCCATTTCTGACTGTTGAGGATTTGCTTCTGAGTGTTAAATTAACCTCTGAAATTTAAATGAAAAGGGTTCTTCAGGATTGCATTATCTTTCTCCCACAGACGACATTCTATAACATCCACAGTTTAGGCCCTCTCTGTCAGGTTAACATGCCATTGTGCCTCTAGGAAAAGGGAAACATAAGTTGATATCAAAGGAAAGGTTTTTGATTCTTCATTTTACTTGTTCTATAGTGGTTTGGGTCATGTATTTTCAAGGCCATGGGTGTTTTTTGGAGCTGGGAGGGAGAGGATGTAAATAATAAAACTTCAGAGCAAGCTCTAGCTTTAGAAATGTTTTTTTCTTTTTCCTCCATTCCTTTATCTTGTCACTTGACAGATTTCTTGCCAAATGCCTAATGTGACCCCATTGCCTCTAATTAATGACATCACTCTTCAGCAGCTGCAAGCTTCTCATTGCAGAGCCTAGCAGAGCAATGGCAGCATTCTCTTTAGGCAGGCATTCCAGCTCCCACATTACAGAGCTTTGTTGATTCCTTCTTTTCCTTGATACCTTTCCTCTCTTTGAATAGTTTTATTTTCAGAGTAGTTCTGGTAGCTTCAGTTTGAGTGGCAGGTTGCTAATGAATTCAGTTGCAGTTAACTTTTTTCCCAGGCCACAGCTTTATTGTGATATGAATCTCTTTCCTCCTCTAGCTCATTTCCTGAGGCTTTTAAAATAATAGCATTAATTATTTTGCTTTTTTTTGTTACTGTTAATTTGGTAAAGAAAGAAGCTAGATGAATGGGGAAAGAAATCTGTTGGAATGACTCAAGCCAACTTGGTTCCTTTGAAATTAGAATTAAGCCCAAAAGGTATATTGATGCAAGTTGCGGGTGAGGTGCTTTGACATCTGTAAGAAGGAGGTAACCACAGGTAGCCTGAGAAGTGGCTGTATGAACAGTATGGGTCTCTTGTTTGGTATTTAACTTCTCTCATTCTGGAAAGTCGGTTTTCCATTTAAAGATGCTTGACTTGGAAATCTTTCTAACCCACCCCAATGATAACATGGACATAGCTCCCTCTAGTGTTGACAAAGCTTGCTGTAATAGTTGTACCCTTACTGTTTAATGCCTAATTGGAGTTTTAGAACTGGGCCCAGCGAGGTTCTTGCCAACTATTTAGTCCAGTTCCACATTTTACTCTCTAAGGGTGCAAGATCCAATATGATTAAAGTGACTTGTCAAAGGTTACTGCTAGATAGTAGCAGAGTTTGAATCAGAAAAAAAGATTTAAAACTCACAAATTAGCTTTTCTACCTTCTTCATAAAGATGCTCAGTGTTTAGGCAGAGATCAGTAGATACTTGAAATTGGGCCTCTCTGTTTGAAATGTGATAATATCTGACTGACTGGACATAAATGTTGGGGCAGTGGATATGCCAGTTAGTCTAAAACTGGCTAATTAACAAATAGACTTTTGAGGTGAATGTAATACTAACACCAACAGATACTGACTGTGTGCTATCTGTCAGACCATGTGCATTGCAGATAAAACAGTCATTATGATACAGTCCCTACCTTCCAGGAGCTTCCTATCTCTGAGAGATACAGCAGATTAATAGGTAATTACAGTATAAAATGATGGGAGCAGATTATGAGATGGAGGAAGAGAAGTACCTTTGAACACAGTTCCTTTGAACACAGGTAGTTGTAACAAAATATCTTTTGATAGAATCTACAACGTATTATTTTTTAATCATTAGTTCCAGAAAATATAATCTTTCAGTTATATTTAATCAAAGGAATAAACTTTTCTTTGAGAATAAAGATAAAATGTAGCATCCAACACTGATTCCCCAGACATATAAGAGGTAATAGCTATATTTATAAAGTAGCTATAGGAGTGCACTTTTTTGGAATTACAAGTCTTTCTCAATTAGAATATGAAAACACATGGCCCCTGAATCCCTGGCAAAAAAAACAAGCAAGAGATTAAAAAAACCGATGGATTATATATGTAGTTTTTGTACCAGATATAATTATTAAGTTCAGAAAGGAAAAAAAATCACTTTCACTAACAACATAGGAACTGACTTGGAGTAAACAGAAAGGTTAACAGCATTGGTTGTTAAGGAGCCCAAGTATATGTGTGCAGCATATTAACAGCTACACAGGTCAAGGATCAGGAATGCTAGTGATGGGAAGCAGCCTTGGAAAAAAATCAACTTCATCTGCTATTCAAAGAGAAACAAAACGAGAATGCGAGTCATTGCTCATTGCTGTAAGAATTTAATGAGTAACAGCCAATTGCTATTCTACTCCATGAAGAGAATTGGTCCTTTTGATTCAGTGCAATATTATGTTTTCTGGATGCCTTAATAAGAAAAAAAAAGATCTCCAATGACTTTTGGAGGTAGAAGCTATGTTTTTGTTTTGTATAGCTCTTTTGAGAGTTCTTGCAGCTGTTATAGACTAATATCTGATTATTCCTTGTTAAAATAAGAATTTTATTATTCTAAGAAGGACTTTGAAAGAAGAACTGATAACTAGAGAATGATTCCCTTGTGTTTTTCAAACCAGAAAAGCAATGTATTTAGTAGTGGTAGTTTTTTATGAAAGACTGACAGATGGCTCTGAAAGGAAGATGTACATGCGAGTGAAGATGACCTTGGCCTCATTAATAGGATAGTGTGCTGTCAGAGTTTCCATTTCTCATCTAAGAGATAGGAGCAAAGATGTGGTTTGGTTATCTGTAACGCAGTGATAAGCTTGTAAATGGAGAAATCATGCTGACCTAAAAACATTCTGCCAGGAAATAACTGTTCCCTCACTAGCTAGAAGTAGGATAGTCATTGACTGCCAGCTTCTGGAGGGAGAAGTGGTCTTAGTGGCAGTCTTGTTTGGGGGACCTATGAAATGCCCTTATGCAGTTGAATCAGTATTCTAAGACTATGCTCTCAGCAGATTGAATAGGGGTGCAGTAGTAACTGTTTAAAAGCATAGCTTCTAAATGCAAGGTGAAGAGGAGACATTAGAGCCCTAGCTTGTACTCTCCACAGTACAAATAAAGACACAGTAATATATTTGGGAAGGAATAGAAAGTACTGGAGAAGGAAATGGCCACCCACTCCAGTATTCTTGCCTGGAGAGTCTTGTGGACAGAGGAGCCTGGTGGGCTGCTGTCCATGGGGTCGCACAGAGTCAGACACGACTGAAGCGACTTAGCATGCATGCATACATGCATTGGAGAAGGAAATGGCAACCCACTCCAGTGTTCTTGCCTGGAGAATCCCAGGGACAGAGGAGCCTGGTGGGCTGCCGTCTATGGGGTCACACAGAGTCAGACACGACTGAAGCAACTTAGCAGCAGCAACAGAATGTACTGTAGGTCCAAAAGCAAAGGACAAAAGTGCCATTTCTTTAGATACTTAAAAATCCTGGAGCATATAAACCAAGTAAAAAGCACATGTGTTTCCATTTTATATATAAGAATATTTAAATTTAGAGAAAGAGGGAATTGGCAGTATTTTACTATATTAATATTTAATAGTACTTTACCTGAGAATATGTTTTAAATCTAGCTAGCTACATTGAGATTTTTCTTGAAAGATGTAAATAAGAGTGACTCAAGTATTTCATTCAGTTTTGCTCTTTTTCCATCTCTGGCTCTTAAAGTATTTAAGAGGACAGTAGAATGAATACATTTAAGTGAGTGCTTTATTTAGTTTTTATTACTTAGGGAAGTTTCTATAAGGAAGATGTTTTAAAATGCATGCTGTTTATTCTCTTGGTAAAAGTGCACAAACATATATGTACTTTTAAACAAATAATCATAAAGTGAACAATGTAACTAACTACCAAGGTCAAAAAGCAGAAAGTGCCTCACATGCCCCTCCCTGGCCAACTCTGGTCTGTTTGTCTTAAGGTAACAAAGGCACAATTAAGTTCCCAAACACTGTTAGTGAAGAGGTTTGTTTTCAATGATTACTTTGTTTTGGAGTATTAGAAGAATATTGAAAAAAGGAATACATTTTTATTCTTTCAAGGGAAGAGAGATTAGACTGAGAACTCAGTCATGATTTTTTTTAAGAGTATATTAATGACTACAAAGGAAGACAAGCATTTAGAAAGTATATTATTTCTGAGGAAGAAAAGATTGTGTTTTTTTCTTATCCAATTCAGTACTAAGCTGTATTACATACTGTTCTTCAAAATTACTCCTTAGTCTTGTGGTTCATCTTTAGAACTTTTTCCTCAAACTTACCTTTTTCAGAAAGCCTGTCCTTGAAAATCTATCACTAAATGTTTCATTGCACTATTACATCAGTATTAATAACAGCAAATTGAATGTAGAAAGAAGTTGCTGTCTCTCATTACCACCACAGCTGTGGTGTCATTTTTGCCACCTGATATTTCTGTGACTTGAAATTTTAATTTTATTTAAGTAGAATCACTAAGCAGATGCCACTTTCTCTTTAAGCTGTTCATGCTTATACACCATGGACACTTACTAAATTCACCATGCTTGGACATACTAATATTTTGTAATAGCTTTTATCCATACATTGAAAGCAATCACATCATTCTTGACAATCATGTAAAATAGGCATCTTGTTAGAGGAACAAGTGTACAACTTTCTGAAGAATTTCACTTGGAAAATGAAAATGAGATGCTGTGGAAAAGGTTTCTGTCAGAAGAGAGTTCATAGAAATAACATATATACCCACATATGTACATATTCAATTAAGGTTTAGAAAATAATGTCAAGGAAATCTCTGACAGTGTGGAGAGAGACAGAAAATATGAGGGAAAAAATCTGACGAAGAGGATCCTCAAAGCAGTGCAAAAATTAACTGTTAGGATTCTTAAGGGGAGAACATAGACCTTGGAGTCTTGAAGTTGGATGAAAGAGCCCCAGGACTGGTAGTGTTTCCAGGGACTTGGCAATAGTAAAGGGAAAAAAAAAAAAAAAAAAACTCTGGAAGAAAGTCTCATCACTCTCTGCCTAAAAATATTTTTCCAAAGAATTTTTGCCCCCCAAATGGCCAACACACAAATAACTAGGCATATGAGGAAATTACCCACCGTGAGCAAACAGACATCCAGAACTATCATAGACATGAAATAACTAAAATTATCATCAGACTTTGGCTAAAAATAACTTTTTTCTAATCAGGTAATTGGAAACTATTGCAAAGAAAAAGTGATGTAGCAGTTTTGAAAAAGAACCAAGTAGAAATACTAGAACTGTGAAACTGTGTAAGTGAACGTAAGAGCTCAGTGGATGGATTTGGCAGCAAATTAGATATGGCTGCAGAGGGAAATAGTGACCTAGAAATTATATCAGAAAATATCCAGCATGTTACATTTGCAGAGAGGAAAAGTAAAAATTACAGATAAGAGAAAAAGAGGCATATAGGAGAGAATGAGACGTCCTAACACACATTTAATTTGAATCCCAGAAGGAGAGGAGAGAGAGAATGGGCCAAAGCTGATGAAAGACATCAACCTACAGATTAAAGAAGCCAAGTGAATTCCAGTTTTGTTGAGTGAGCTTATATTGCACTTTTCTTTCCTACAACTTGTGACTGAATCATGGACAGCATTAACTAAACTACTTAGACCCCAGCACTTTTTAAATTGAATGTCCAGAATTCGTTGGCAGTATCCACATTACAAAGGACAAAAACCAGGAAATCAACAGAAGAATGCTTTGATTAAAGTTGTTATTTTAATTTTTTTTAAAAGGATAAAAGGTATCCAGGAATTCTTTTTACAGTTTTTGTAACTTTCTGTAAGACTGAAACTTCATCGACATACAAAATTTTTAAACTAAAAAAAGGCAAGGAAAGAGAAGGGAAATAGGACACTACCATTTGTTATTGTTGTGTGTGTGTATGTGTGTGTGTGTTTATTTTTTTTTTAAGAAAATTTGCTGAAGTCTTACCTGTGTTTTGTTCAGCATTTAGGATAGATGCAACTTTTATTAATTCTTGATCTTACCACAAAATTTGGCCCATTTAATTTCAAAGGGTATTAGAATTTAATGTAAGAAACAACTTCCTGATTAGGATGTCTCATATTGAGCATGCTACTAATAAGATAGTGAAAGTGAAAGATGCGACTTTCACTAAAATTGAAAACTGTCTGAAGGCATTTTCTCGTTTGGTTTTGGTTTTCTCCTCACGTCCCCAGGTGAAGCACTGAGATTCTTCCATTTAAAAACCCAGAACCTGAAACCCTCACTGGTCAACTCCAGTGTGTGTAGGAGGCCCCAGACCTTCGCGGTGTCTTTGAAGCCCAGCCCCCTGGTTTCCGTTTGGGTTTCCTGCCTTGGTTGGGAGTTGAGTTTTGCGTTTCCGTGTTTCACGTGTATCTTGTTCACTGTCGTCGAGGTCGAGCTTCACTGCGGCAGCAGCAGAGCAGAGTGTACATTCTGATTTGCTACGTTTATATATATCTTGAAGCTAAATGTATATATGAGTAGTTTGCCATGAGATAACACAGTGTAAACAGTAGACACCCAGAAATTGTGACTTCTGTGTTCTCTCCATTTGAGTATTTTGTAATTTTTTTGAAATATTTGTGGACATAAATAAAAACAAGCTACACTACAAAAAAAAAAAAAAAAAAAATGTTTTTTGTTTTATTTAAGAAAATAGTGTATATCTCTATAAAGCCATTCTTCCCACCAGCATCCCTTTCAGGCTTTTCCCTACTTAATTCCATGAAACCTATCTGTCAGCTCTATTATTACACTGAAACAGCAGGATAAAAAAGTCAGCAACAGCCCCCATTTGTCCCATGCCTTGACCTACTTTTATTTTTTCCCAGTAACCACATTGAGAATTTTAAGCCCTTTTCTCTTTCAAATGTTCTCTTCTCTTGGCTTCACTGGCAATTGGTTCTGCTGGTTTTTTCCCTTTTTCTGGATATGCCTTTTTTTTTTTTAATTCATTGGCTTATATGGCTAGGTCCTGAAGTTTTGTCCTTATCTCTCACTTTTACTGCAGTCTTGTTCTATCCAAATCCCACTCATTCTTCAGAGTCCTATACAGATGTTATGTCCTCTATAATGGTGAGGGCCATCCCAGTCAGTGGCAAGCTTCTAGCTCTCAGTGCCTTGCCTCCACCCCTTACTTTGTGCAGAAACTGTCAGTGCTTAGCCATGTCTCTTGTGCTGGCAAGCATTTAGGGAGCTAAAACTGTTTTCTACAAAGATCAGAAACCTGTAAATTTCTGTTGATTTTTCTTTTCAAAAAAGAAAAGAAAAAGGTTTTGTTTGACGAAGGGGGTGTTTTTTTGCCCCATACTTGAAATTGTAAACTCTCAGGAGTCAGCAAGCTATGGTCTAAGGACCAAATTTGCCCTGTTACCTGTTTCGTTGTGTGGCCCTCAAACTATGAATAGTGTTTCTATTTTTTTAATGGTTGAAAAAAATTAAAAGAAGAATAATAGTTCATGACATGTAAAAATTATATGAAATTCTAATATCAGGGTCTCTAAGTAAAATTGTATTAGAGCACAGCAATCTTCCTTTATTTATCCACTGACTGCGTTTGTGCCACAGCGCCATAGTTAAGTAGTTGTGACGACAGAGTATGGCTATTTGATCCTTTGTATGTATGTTTATACATGTATGGGACTTCCCAGGCGGATGAGTGGTAAAGAATCTGCCTACAATGCAGAGACTCAGATTTGATCCCTGAATCTGGAAGATCCGCTGGAGAAGGAAGTAGCAACCCACTGTAGTATTCTCGTCTGGGAAATCCCATGGACAGAGGAGTCTAGGAGTGCTACATACAGTCCATGGGTTTGCAAAAGAGTCAGACATGACTTAGCAAGTAAACAACAGCAACTTGAACCTTTATGGAAAAAGTTTGCTGACCCCTGTCTTAAAGGTTAGTATTTAGTTTAAATTTTTTTTTTAATTTCACCCAATGTCCTTCCTGCTTTATGATTAGATATGTGCTCATATTTAATAGGCACTCAAGATATATTTTGGAGAAGGCAATGGCACCCCATTCCAGTACTCTTGCCTGGAAAATCCCATGGGCGGAGGAGCCTGGTAGGCTGCAGTCGATGGGGTCGCTAAGAGTCGGACATGACTGAGCAACTTCACTTTCACTTTTCACTTTCATGCATTGGAGAAGGAAATGGCAACCCACTCCAGTGTTCTTGCCTGGAGAATCCCAGGGACAGGGGAGCCTGATGGGCTGCCGCCTATGGGGTCGCACAGAGTCGTACACGACTAAAGTGATTTAGCAGCAGCAGGAAGATATATTGGTAGGCTGCAGTCCATGGGGTTGCTAAGGGTCGGACACGACTGAGCAACTTCACTTTCACTTTTCACTTTCATGCATTGGAGAAGGAAATGGCAACCCACTCCAGTGTTCTTGCCTGGAGAATCCCCGGGATGGGGGAACCTGGTGGGCTGCTATCTATGAGGTCGCACAAAGTCGGACATGACTGAAGTGACTTAGTGGCAGCAGCAGCAGCAGCAAGATATATTATTGCCAAATTCAAACTGAAATTGAAGAAAGTGGTGAAAACCACTAGACCATTCAGGTATGACCTACATCAAATCCCTTATGACTATACAGTGGAAGTGAGAAATAGATTTAAGGGACTAGATCTGATAGACTACCTGATGAACTATGGATGGAGGATCATGACATTGTACAGGAGACAAGAATCAAGACCATCCCCAAGAAAAAGAAATGCAAAAACGTAACATGGCTGTCTGAGGAGGCCTTACAAATACCTGTGAAAAGAAGGGAAGCGAAAAGCAAAGGAGAAAAGGAAAGATATAAGCATCTGAATGCAGAGTTCCAAAGAATAGCAAGGAGAGATAAGAAAGCCTTCCTCAGCAATCAATGCAAAGAAATAGAGGAAAACAACAGAATGGGAAAGACTAGAGATCTCTTCAAGAAAATTAGAGATACCAAGGGAACATTTCATGCAAAGATGGGCTCGATAAAGGACAGAAATGGTATGGACCTAACTGAAGCAGAAGACATTAAGAAGAAGGGCAAGAATACACAGAAGAACTGTACAAAAAGATCTTCATGACCCAGATAATCACGATGGTGTGATCACTCACCTAGAGCCAGACATCCTGGAATATGAAGTCAAGTGGCTAGTGGAGGTGACAGAATCACAGTTGAGCTATTTCAAATCCTGAAAGATGATGCTGTGAAAGTGCTGCACTCAATATGCCAGCAAATTTGGGAAACTCAGCAGTGGCCAGTCAGTTTTCATTCCAATCCCAAAGAAAGGCAATGCCAAAGAATGCTCAAACTACCGCACAATTGCAGTCATCTCACAACGCTAGTAAAGTAATGCTCAAAATTCTCCAAGCCAGGCTTCAGCAATACGTCCACCATGAACTTCCAGATGTTCAAGCTGGTTTTAGAAAAGGCATAGGAACAAGACATCAAACTGCCAACATCCACTGGATCATCGAAAAAGCAAGAAGAGTTCCAGAAAAACATCTATTTCTGCTTTATTGACTCTGCCAAAGCCTTTAATTGTGTGGATCACAATAAACTGTGGAAAATTCTGAAAGAGATGGGAATACCAGACCACCTGACCTGCCTCTTGAGAAACCTGTATGCAGGTCAGGAAGCAACAGTTAGAACTGGACATGGAACAACAGACTGGTTCCAAATAGGAAAAAGAGTACATCAAGGCTGTATATTGTCACCGTGCTTATTTAACTTCTATGCAGAGGACATCATGAGAAACGCTGGACTGGAAGAAACACAAGCTGGAATCAAGATTGCCGGGAGAAATATCAATAACCTCAGATATGCAGATGACACCACCCTTATGGAAGAACGTGAAGAGGAACTGAAGAGCCTCTTGATGAAAGTGAAAGAGGAGAGTGAAAAAGTTGGCTTAAAGCTCAACATTCAGAAAACGAAGATCATGGCATCCGGTCCCATCACTTCATGGGAAGTAGATGGGGAAACAGTGGAAACAGTGTCAGACTTTTTTTGGGGGGCTCCAAAATCCCTGCAGATGGTGACTTCAGCCATGAAATTAAAAGACGCTTACTCCTTGAAAGGAAAGTTATGACCACCTTAGACAGCATATTAAAAAGCAGAGACATTACTTTGCCAACAAAGGTCCGTCTAGTCAAGGCTTTGGTTTTTCCTGTGGTCATGTATGGATGTGAGAGTTGGACTATAAAGAAGGCTGAGCACCGAAGAATTGATGCTTTTGAACCGTGGTGTTGGAGAAGACTCTTGAGAGTCCCATGGACTGCAAGGAGATCCAACCAGTCCATCCTAAAGGAGATCAGTCTTGGGTGTTCATTGGGAGGACTGATGTTGAAGCTGAAATTCCAATACTTTGGCCACCTGATGCGAAGAGCTGACTCATTTGAAAAGACCCTGATGCTTGGAGGGATTGGGGGCAGGAGGAGAAGGGGATGACAGAGGATGAGATGGTTGGATGGCATCATTGACTTGATGGACATGGGTTTCAGTGGAATCCGGGAGTTGGTGATGGACAGGGAGGCCTGACCTGCTGTGGTTCGTGGGGTCACAAAGAGTCGGACACGACTGAGCGACTGAACTGACTGACAAGATATATTATTTATGTCATAAGTATTGAGTTAACAGCCGTCAATCCTATTGCATTTTTGTTAACTCTTTTCAAGCAAATATTTTTTAAAAATTAGTTTACTAAATTGCAGAAAAAAGAACCCAGAGTCACAATCCTCTGTTGATAAGTTTATTTTTTAGTTAAATTTGACTGTAACTTTATTACTTCACATCAGCAAACTTCAGCTGATAGGAATAATTTCGGCCTTGAATTTACACTTTAATTTCTTTTATTTCAAAATACATCCAAAATTAGTCTTGTGTTTCTCTGTGAAAGTGAAAAAGTGAACGTATTAGCCACTTTTCGTTTCCAACTCTTTGCAACCCCATGTACTGTAGTCTACCAGGCTCCTCTCTCCGTGGAATTTTCCAGGCAAGAATACTGGAGTGGGTAGCCATTCCCTTCTCCAGGGGATTTTTCTGACCCAGCGATTGAACCCAGGTCTCCTGCATTTCAGGCAGGTTGTTTAGTGTCTGAGCCACCAAGGAAGCCCATTGTGTACACTGATTAACTTGAAACATGAACAGTGATTCCTTTCACATTTTCATTTATGCCTTATTGCAGATGTATTAATAAAAAATATTGAATGAAGAGTAAATGCCAGTGAACTTTAAAGTAAATCAGTCCCAAATACATTACTAGCATGACTATCAGAAAAACGTGACATATAGGAAGGAACCTGTGATAAGACACCTTGCCAAAATATGGCCTCTCTTGCTTTGCTGTGTTAGTGATAAAGTGTGGCTCAGCCTTCATTCTTGATGATTACAGAATGAAACTTAAGCAAATGGGAGATGTAAGAAATCATTAGGGGCTTTTCATATTTTGCTAGTAATAGAAATAATGTGTTTTATGTTAAAAATCTGAAAGACTTCTGCCAAGTGATTGGAGCATCAGATATATAAGGAAAAGTACAGTTTGAGGTGCTTCAATTTGGTTTGGTACATTTCTTGTTTTAGATTACTGGGTTGGGGGCAGGGGGACAATTTAAATCCAAGTAGGATTTCACCAAAACTTATCCTCTGAATTTGCTTCATGTGTCACTTTGCCTGGAAAGTGAAGTCTTAAAACACTAATGAGGTCACCCAAAAATATGACTGTCAGTGAGGCAAAACCATTGTTAAAATGAAAGTGGAAAACAGGCTCTTAGCTGATTTTGACAGAGCCAGCATCCATTCTAGAAAGATGCACCCTCCCTGGTCTGTTGCTGTCTGTTTATACAAGATGTTTTTTCCTCCCTTCACTCTCTTGAATTTCTGTTTATTGGCTGTTCATCTTTGCCGTGGTTCTGGGATACTTCATGCCTTGTCTTGGCTCAGGCAGGGAATGACAGGTTTGGAAAGCCTAACCTATGTGATGACAAGAAATAGGAGAAGACATTGAGAGTAGAAAGTAATTATCTGGTTAAAATTACTTTGCTTAAAATCATTTCTGTTTTTTATCAGAATGAAAAATATTTTATTGAATCCCTCCTCAATGTAAAACACTAAGCTACTGTTTGCCGTATTTCTGGGAGATGGGGACAGATATTCAGTTGGTCTCTCTGATCCCATTGCTGTGAACTCTTTGAACAGTGTACTTATTATTGTGGGAAATATTCATCTCTTTTATATATTCATATCTAGGGGTCTAGTATATCATTTTGGGTGTACTTTACAAATGAAGGGAGTTGGGTTATGATTCACTTGGATCCATTGAGTTTTATGGGGTTTTTCAGTTGTGGTAAAATATACACAAGATTCACCATGTTAACCATTTTAAGTATATAATTCAGTGGCATTAATAACCCCATCACACTGTCCTATAACCATCACTACCATCCAGCTCCAGAACTGGATCATCCCAAATTGAAACTCTGTACCCATTAAACAGTAACTTTATTCTCCCCTTCCCTCCGCCCTTAGCACTCATTATTCTGCTTTCTGTCTGTGAATTTGGCTCCTATATGTACCGCATATGAGTGGAATTATACAATATTTTCCTTGTTTCTGGTTTATTTCAATCCTATAACATTTCTAAGTTTCATCCACATTGTAGCATGTATCAGGATCTAGTTTTTTTAAGACTGACTAATATTCCACTATATGTTTACATGCCCATATAATATTCCATTGTATGCGTTATATGGGCATGAATTATATATTCCATTGTGGTTTTTTAGCTACAGTGTAAACACACCGCAAAGAATCTGATGCTGGGAAAGATTGAAGGCAAAAGGAGAAGAGGGCAGCAGAGGATGAGATGGTTAGTTATTAATAGCATCACCAACTCAATGGATATAAATTTGAGTAAATTCTGGGAGATAGTGGAGGACAGAGGAGCCTGGTGTGCTACAGTTCATGGGGTCTTAAAGAGTCGGACACGACTTGGCAACTGACCAACCACAAGCCAGTATAAATCTGTACCTAGAGATGGTGGCAGGGCACTGTCTTTTTTGAGTCAGCCTATTGTTTAGAGACCAGGCCAAATGAAACCATGTTAGATTAGGTGGCTTGGTGCCAACAAATGTCTAAGTGTTATTCCAAATGTTGGAGGACATCATGGGAAGAGATAAAGAAATGAGAGTGAAGTTCATAATGCCATGAAACTGGGATGATTTCTTAAGAAATAATGTCCTCTTTCCTGTAACTCAGTGATGAAGCAATTTTAGAATTAATGCTCATAGGTGAACATTATTATTACAAAATAAAAGTAGAAAAACAAAATATAAATCATTCAGAACGCTAGTTCAAAGTTTGTTCTCTCAGTTGTAAGTTAAAACATTGATACCAGTTCCTTAAATTGTAGAGATCTTGCAACTCCTGAAGTGTGTTGGCGGGGTGGGAGAGATAACCCTATCCCTTTCCCAAGGCCTTTTGCTTATTTGGCATTTAGCCCACACCTTTGCAGAAGGGAAGGAGGCCATCTGGACTGGATTACAGATAAGAGTGTGTCATAATAGATAATGTTGCATTGGTGCTACTGAAAGCAGGTTTCCTATGGTCCTGACAGAGGACAGAATATTTCATGTTTTGTTGTCTAATGAGATAAGATGATTTAGTTGAAAATCTAAGATAACATGTGGCAACCTCTCTCCCATCTTCCAAGGAAGCATTTCAAACCCAGCTATTTTTTGGACAGCTCCTATTTATATGTATATATACTCTTGCCAGTGCCTGATGTTGCCAAGGGGCCTCTGATGTGCTCTTTCAACTTTTCTGATTGCTGTCCTCCCATTGGAAAAGTTGGAGAGGAAGTGGCTGCACCTGATGGCCTTTTCTCCCATCTCATTGTTCTTTTTCTGAATTTGTCACTTGACACAATAGTCAGCATCTTTGTGCCCTACCAGCCTAAAGCTGCTTGCCCAGAGAACCCCCAGGCTGAGCAGAAATCATCTCTGCCCCTTTCTGCTGACTCGCACTTCCTTTCTCCTGTATGATATGTATGATACAAAGATCAAACACTTACCTCCTGTTGCTATTGTTTGAGGGACAGTTATGAGTAATCCCTGAGGGAAGATGACCAAGCTGAAAGTAAGAGTGGGAACGCATTTGAATGAGCATTAGGTGGCCGCCTTCTGAGGGAAAGAATTTATCTGTGGAAACAACCTAGATTCTGAAAGGGCATCTGCCCTTAGGGTTGGTGGGCACAGGCTTAGGGCATTGAAGAGTTCCTGCTCGCCAGCAGCCACCTGGGGCAGTTTTGCCCTGAAGAAGCAATAATATCCATGCCTGAAGGCAAGGCTTTCTCCGAAAGTAATTTTGCAGCAAACTGAATCCCAGCGGCCTCTCTCTGATGCTAATTCTGCATGGTGCTGTGGAAACTGGCAGAGCGTGCTGGTGTGTGCTGAGATGAGGTCGGGTTCTTCAGCTGTGTCAGCACAGCCTCTTCTCTCTTCCTGCCTCCTACCTCCACCCCACTTTTTTTTTCTTGCTACTTTTAAAAACCGAAAAGGGAAGGGAGAGGAGGGGAAGTCCCTTGGCATTTTGAGTATTGAGATGCTCAGCAGAACTGCCTGGCATTCTGTTTGTATAGAACGGTTTTAATTCACTCTCTTAATAGGTCATTTGACCTTACCAGCTGAGTCTTAAACTTGATAATCCTCAAGTCAGCAGTGAGGCTCAGGCCACACATCCAGAAGTGCAACCCTGCGAAATTATTTGAAGGAGATTTTAAAGCCTTCATTCCTTGGCTGTTTTGTCTGGCTTCTGCCTGACGGCTCCTCAGGTCAGGCTCCTCATAACATTCCTCATGCTCTCTGCAGCCAAGACAGGCACATAGTTCGGGAGAGCAGAATCAATGAGGGAAGTTCACGTTCCTTTTCTGTGTGCGCAGCCTAATGACGTTCCCATGCCATTGAAGTCAGTGGAGATGAGACTTCGGCTCTGGTGACATGCAAGCTTTTTGGTACTGATGTAATGGAGGTGCCAAAGCAGGAGTGATGTGTTAAAAGGGTTGGAAAATTGCGGCTGAGTCCTCTGATTACAGAGGTAGTTGACGATAAGGATTACTTCTCACACAGACTGGCCTTGACTTGTTCCTTGGCTCTGAGGTGCCCCTGGCCTCCTGGATACACATTATGTCCCATTTTTATTGGCTATTATTAGCTGTTATTATTGGCTGTCTCACCACTGATTACTGTAGTCTCAGATTTCAGATTAGATGTGGTATCTGAGGTGGAGTTAGGGCTGTATTTGGAAAAGACTGGGAGAGTAACCACTTAACAGCCACATTGTCTTTTACTCTGAAGTAGATGTTTCTGCTCCATTCGTTAAAAATATTACAGCCCCATGAGACCAGTTGATGACTGCAGAGACTGTAAGCTATCAGAGTTCCTACTTGACTTTTCTTATTTTCTTTTAAGGAAGCTGCTTTTTGTCCTGTGATGATGCACTGGAGGTTTTAGTTGATGAGTGACAATAATAGAGCTCAAAATACGTTGATAATGTATCTTCCTGTAACTGCAGAATATCTTTGTAAGGTGTTGTCCATGTGTAAAGATGGAAAAATTGAGGGATAGAATAGCTGTGTGGTTATTGACAGGAAAGCACTGAAGTCTCGTTTGCCCTAAGAACTGTTTTGATTTCTGTCTTCAGTAAAAAAGAAGTTTCTATCTTTGGTTTCTAGGTGAAGTTGTATGTGTTTGTGTGTGTTTGGAGGGACATGGCTTACCTCAGTGTGAATAGACTCCATTGTATTCTTCCATGAAGATTTAGAAAGAATCCATGTGAGTGCAGCCTATGTGAATATTTTTTTCGTGGATGGAAGGTGTTTTGGACCTGAGGTGTCGGATCATCATTTTCCTTCTTGTCTCTTTGCATCTCTCATATTTGCTGTCTTCGAAGTAATGTCACACACAGCCAGAAGGAAAATACAAGGTCCAAGAAGGCCTGAAGGTTGGAATTGCTGGGTTCCTTGACAGAACTCAGAATCATTTTTTAAGGTTTGGGGGATTTTAACAAATAAGACTTTGAAACAAAACTTACTTGTGGAAAAAGAAACTTATTTGTGATCCTAACTCTTAAGTGAGATTAGTAATATAGCATATGAAAAGCTGTGTGGTATTTTTTAAATTTTTATCTTTTTAGTCTAATGTCCACATCTTTCTGTTTACTGTCTAAAGTCTTTTTATATTATACCTAGAGGCCAATTGGGTGAAGAATACTTCTGAAGTATACCATTATTTATTTTTGTTGTTTTCAATTAGGATCCTCTAAGGGCTATGATTAAAGTTTTTTCACGTTACTTATTTCTCTTTCATGGCCACAAATCCAAGTGACCACTTCCTTTGCTGCTCAGATTGCATACCCATAGCCCACAAATGGAACTTCTTCCCCGCTTATTGTTCTTTCGTACAGATTTGCTACTCAGATTGTGAGGCAAATGCACACTGCCATGTAGACACGGCCTGCTGCTGGCCTGTGTTCTAGGCCTGCTCCCAGAAACTGTTAAATGCATATCACAGTGTTAGTGGTCCTAGCCTGTCTCTGTCTCTTATCTTATTTAAATGAGGATAGTATTGCTGAGCTCTGGTTTATGTCACAGTGATTTTTGGAAGGGTTAATGATCTGGGCTTTGTGAGATTCTTATAGATCCTTAGATGAAAGGTGTTATTTAGCCTCAGCAAGGCTTCCTGCAGGAGTGCCTTCCAAAGAGCTCAAAGTGTTTGTCAGACTGTCTTCCATTCATCCTCATACAATCCCTGGTAAGGAGGGAAGTGGGTGAGCATTACTATTAAGTACAAAATGGTGTTATTACTGTTACTTTTATCTGTAAACAGGAGGTAATTGTGAGAAATAGAAGTTGGTAAAACAGATTATAGAAGAAAAACACTGGGAAAACTTCAAAGTAGTGTGCATTTGCTATCCCTCTGTACTTTAGGCTTCAAAAGTCTAATTGCCATACATGGGAACAATAAAGATCATCCTTTGTTGGGGGAGAAAGAGGACCCACTCTGTCCTTCTAAATACTTGCATTAATTGAATACTAGTATTATTTTCAGTTGCACCAGATTATGTTCTAAGAGTTAGTTTAACTCGCATATATCAAGAATGACTATAAATTTCATAGGACTTACATTTTAAAAATATATATATAGTTGATTTACAATATTATGTTAGTTTCAGGTGTACAGCAGAGTGATTCAGTATTTTTATAGATTATACTCCATTTAAAGTTATTTCAAAGTAATGACTATGATTCCCTATAGTATATGATATATCTTTGTTGTTTATCTATTTTATACATAGTATTTTGTGTCTTTTAATCTTATATCCCTAGCTTGCCCCTTCCCTCTTCCTCGCCACACTGGTATCCACTAATCTGTTTTCTATATCTGTGAGTCTGTTTCTATTTTGCTGTGTATATTTGTTTTCTTTATTAGATTTTATATATAAGTGATAGCATACAAATTTGTCTTTTTCTGCCTGACATATTTAAGCTAAGCATAGTACTCTCTAGGTTTATGCACGTTGTTGCAAATGACATAATTTCATTCTTTTTTATGGCAGAGTAATATTCCTGTATATACACACACACAAATATTTATGTGTATATGTATGATGTGTGTGTGTATATGTGTGTGTGTGTGTATATATATATATATATATATATATATATATATAAGATACACCACATCTTCTTTATTTATTCATCTACTGGTGGATACTTACTTTGCTTTCATTTCTTGGCTATTATGTAACAGTGCTGCTATGAATATTAATGTGCATGTATTTTTTTGAATTGGTGTTTAAAAAATTTTTTTTAAATATAAACCCGAAGTTGAATGCCTGGGTTGTATTCTGTTTTAGTTTTATAAGGAACCTCCATGCCTGATGTACCGGTTTACATACTGGCTGTACCAGTTTACATTTCCACCAGCAGTATAGGAGGATTCCCTTTTCTCCACATTCTCATCAGCATTTGTTACTGACTTTTTGATGGTAGCCATTCTAACAACTGTGAGGTGTTATCTTATTGTTGTTTCCATCTGCATTTCATTTGTCTAATAACGAATGATGTTGAACATCTTTTCATGTGCCTTTTAATCATCTGTATGTCTTTTTTGGGAAAATGTCTATTCAGGTCTTCTGCCCATTGTTTAATTTTTTTTTTTTTTGGTTGTTACTGAGTTGTATGAGCTGTTTATTTATTTTGGATATTAACCCCTTATCAGCCATATCATTTGCAAATACTTTGTCCCATTCATTAGGTTGTCTTTTCATTTTGTCATTGATTTCCTTTGTTACGCAAAGCTTTTACGTTTAATTAGATGTCATTTGTTTATTTTGGCTTTTATTTCTTTTGCCAGGAATTACGTATTTTGAATCTTCATTTTAGACTTCAAAACTGAATTTCCTCTTTTTGAAGTCATATTAGACAGCAGATAGCTTGCTGAGTCTACCTAGCACAAGAAATAGATTTTCTTAAAGGAGAAATCTTTGAAGAGAGTGGCCACTACTTTGTCTAAGATTGAAGAAAGAGAGTGGGCCTTATTTGGGAAGTCCAATAGACAGGGATTTCCAACATGTCTGTCATTATGCTGTTGAGGATTGGCCATTCATTCAGTTCTGTAGCTTGAGATTGTAGATATGAGAAGGTTCCTCTCCACTTTCACTGAGATTTTCAGACTCATCTTTTCAGCCTTGTCACATGTGGAATTATTTCTGATATTTTATGGTTGTGTCATGGAGCCTGAGAGGAAGGAGTAGAAGGTCTGAAATGAGAGCAAGGAAAAATGACCACAATTAGCCCTGAAGTCTCGCTCTTTGCTTTCTTTCAGTGTATACCACTATACTACCAGAAATAGTAATTCCTTCTGTGTTCTCCCTAGGAAACAACCATGTACAAACTAAAACATGGGAGGCTTCACAGATCATGTGAGCAGGGGACACCAAGATGATTAGATCTTGGTCTTGAGATTCTGTCAGGGAAGCTTTGGTTTTGACCAAAACCCTTTTCATCTTGGTGGTCCACATTTCTCTCTTTACTCCGTAATAGGAAAACTTTGTTTAATTTTCTGAAGATAACTGTGAGTAGTAGTGTTGTCAATAAAGAATAGCAACTGTGTGGTTGACATTTTTCAAATGTCATACTTAAGTTTTAAATTTTCTTCTTAAATTGTCCAAATTAGTACATATTACTTACAAGTGATTTTGCAAATATTGGCGGTCTTAAACTCTGTTTTTATTTTCTCATCAAATATTTATAGTTTTGTGCAGCTGTTCATTGTTTTATTTCTTTATGGCAGACTTCAAAAAATACTAGCTTCCAGCACAGCAGGGCTCTATGTGTGTGCGCATCAGAGAGAAATGTTTTCAGAAAGAAAAAGGTTTAGGTTTCAAAATCCCCAAGGAATTGTTATAAAACAACAGTGAGGAGGAAAAACTCAACATGATTTAAATACCTTGCTGTAATTCTTTTTGAATTTAAAATTTTCCTGTTCTGTCTTTTATTTTCTAAACAATAGACCACTTTGCTCTTCTTGGACTACGTTAGCCTAAAAGGAGCAACCAAGTTTCTCTTTTCTAAACTTGTACTTTAAGCTTTTTCTTTTTCTCCATTCAGGTACCTAATTAAATGGAGCCATTTAGTTGATTTGTGCTTATTTTCAACCAGAATTCAATTAAAATTCTTATAGCTGAACTAGAGCCACTGATTCTTAAACCAGGTCCAAGATAAGAGATTACAGTGAAAGTAGAAGTGACAAGGAGAGAATATATTCATCTCAGCCTTTGGGAGTTTTGTGAGTCAAGCTTCCTCTCTTGTTTAACAGGGCCAGGTTTTAAGGGATTTCATCTACTAGGAAAGAGTGCAGAGGTTAAAGAGCTTAGACTCTAGAGTTAGGCTGCCTGAGTTTGAGTCTTTTTTTTTTTTTTTTAATTTATTTATTTTGGTTGGAGGCTAATAATTATTTTACAGCATTGTAGTGGTTTTTGCCGTACATTGACATGGATCAGCCATGGGAGTTTATGTGTCCCCCATCCTGAACTCCCCTCCCACCTCCCTCCCCATCCCATCCCTCAGGGTTGTCTCAATGCACTGGCTTTGAGTGCTGTGTTTCATGCATCAAACTTGGACTGGTGATCTATTTCACATACGGTAATATGCATGTTTCAATGCTATTCTCTTAAATCATTCCACCCTCGCCTTCTCCCACAGAGTCCAAAAGTCTGTTCTTTATATCTGTGTCTCTTTTGCTGTCTCGCATATAGGGTCATTGTTAACCATCTTTCTAAATTCTATATATATGCATTAATATACTGTATTGGTGTTTTTCTTTCTGACTTACTTCACTCTGTATAACAGGCTCCAGTTTCATCCACCTCATTAGAACTGATTCAAATGCATTCTTTTTAATAGCTGAGTAATATTCCATTGTGTATATGTACCACAGCTTTCTTATCCATTCATCTGCTGATGGACATCTAGGTTGCTTCCATGTCCTGGCTATTATAAACAGTGCTGCGATGAACATTGGGGTATACGTGTCTCTTTCAATTCCGGTTTCTTGGGTGTGTATGCCCAGCAGTGGGATTGCTGGGTCATGGGTCGTATGGCAGTTCTATTTCCAGTTTTTTAAGGAATCTCCACACTGTTCTCCATAGTGACTATACTAGTTTGCATTCCCACCAACAGTGTAAGAGAGTTCCCTTTTCTCCACACCCTCTCCAGCATTTATTGTTTGTAGACTTTTTGGTAGCAGCCATTCTGACCATTGTGAGATGTTACCTCATTGTGGTTTTGATTTGCATTTCTCTGATGATGAGTGATATTGAGCATCTTTTCATGTGTTTGTTAATCATCTGTGTGTCTTCTTTGGAGAAATGTCTGTTTTGTTCTTTGGCCTGTATTTTGATTGGGTCATTTATTTTCTGGTATTAAGCTGCATGAGCTGCTTATATATTTTTGAGATTAATTCTTTGTCAGTTGCTTCATTTGCTATTATTTTCTCCCATTCTGAAGGCTGTCTTTTCACCTTGCTTATAGTTCCCTTCCCTGTGCAAAAGCTTTTAAGTTTAATTAGGTCCAATTTGTTTATTTTTGCTTTTATTTCTCTTACTTTGGGAGGTGGGTCATAGAGGATCCTGCTGTGATTTATGTCAGGGAGTGTTTTGCCTTTGTTTTTCTCTAGGAGTTTTATAGTTTCTGGTCTTACATTTAGATCTTTAATCCATTTTGAGTTTATTTTTGTGTATGGTGTTAGAAAGTGCTCTAGTTTCATTCTTTTACAGGTAGTTGACCAGTTTCCCCAGCACCACTTGTTAAAGAGATTGTTTTTTCTCCATTGTATATTCTTGCCTCCTTTGTCAAAGATAAGGTGTCCACAGGTGTGTGAATTTATCTCTGGGTTTTCTGTTTTGTTCCATTGGTCTATATTTCTGTCTTTGTGCCAGTACCATACTGTCTTGATGACTGTAGCTTTGTAGTATAGTCTGAAGTCAGGCACATTGATTCCTCTGGTTCCATTCTTCTTTCTCAAGATTGCTTTGGCTATTTGAGGTTTTTTGTATTTCCATACAAATTGTGAAATTATTTGTTCTAGTTCTGTGAAAAATACCATTGGTAGCTTGATAGGGATTGCATTGAATCTATAGATTGCTTTGGGTAATATACTCATTTTCACTATATTGATTCTTCCAATCCATGAACATTGATTCTTCCAATCCATGAACATGGAGTCTTTTTTTTTTTTTTTTTTTAATCGAAGTGTTGTTTAGTCACTCGGTCGTGCCCAACTCTTTGCACCCTGATGAATTGCAGCACTCTAGGCTTCCCTTTCTGTCACTCTCTCCTGGAGTTTGCTCAAACTCATGTCCATTGAATTGGTAATGCCATCCAACCACCTCCTCCTCTATCACCCCCTTCTCCTCCAGCCTTCAATCTTTCCCAGCATCAGGGTCTTTTCCAGTGAGTTGGTTCTTTGCATCAGGTGGCCAAAGTATTGGAGCTTCAACTTCAGCATCAGTCCTTCCAGTGAATATTCAGAGTTGATTTCCTTTAGGACTGATTGGTTTGATCTCCTTGCTGTCCAAGGGACTCTCAAGAGTCTTCAGCACCACAGTTTGAAAGCATCAATTCTTCTATGCTCAGCCTTCTGTATGGTCCAACTCTCACATTTGTACATGACTACTGGAATTGAAGTATAGTTGATTTACAATGTTGTGTTTGTTTCAGGTATACAGTAAAGTGATTCACTTGTGCATACATGTGTATCTTGTTTTTTTTCCAGATTATTTCCTCATGTAGATTGTCACCCAATATTGAGTATAGTTCCTGGTGTTATACAGTAGGTCCTTGTTGGTTATCTATTTTATATATAATAGTGTGTATAGGTTCGGAGAAGGCAATGGCAACCCACTCCAGTACTCTTGCCTGGAAAATCCCATGGACAGAGGAGCCTAGTAGGCTGCAGTCCATGGGGTTGCTAAGAGTAGGACATGACTGAGCGACTTCACTTTCATGCACTGGAGAAGGAAATGGCAACCCACTGCAGTGTTTTAGCCTGGAGAATCCTAGGGACGGGGGAGCCTGGTGGGCTGCTGTCTGTGGGGTTGCACAGAGTCAGACACGACTGAAGTGACTTAGCAGCACCAGCAGCAGCAGTGTGTATAGATTAATCCCAAATTCCTAACGTATCTCTCCCTCACTTTCCTCTTTGGTAACCAGACATTTGTTTTCTATGTCTATGGGTCTGTTTCTGGTTTGTATATAAGTTCTGAGTTTTAATCTTAGTTTCCTTTTTTTCCCCTTTTTCAAACTTGATGAATGTCAGTTTTCTACTGTTTATTTGCTGTGTATTCTTAGGCAAGTTACTTTAGCCTTTTAAACTTCACATTCAACTCCAAAATGAGGAGGCCATCAGATAATCACATACAGCCCAAAGTGTAATGCCTGACATGCATGGTTACTCAGTAAACTCTGGCTGTTATGATCTTCATTTCATTAGTGTTATTGTCAACACTTATATGTTTGTTGTTCACCTTGATCTTTTAATATATAACAGTATTTGCATTAGGTAACTTTGTTTTAAAAATCTCCTGTTATGATATATTTGAGTTTATAAAAGTTTAAATTGACATGGCAAAAATCACCATAAGTAAAGTCAAAAGACAAATGACAAACTGGGGGGAAAATATATTTGCGATTCATCACACAAGTAGTTCATTTCCCTAATATATAGAGAACTACTACTCAATTTTAAAAAATGGACAGTTGTAAAGTTTTTTATGGGATGTGCTTCCACTTAACTGTGCTATAGATTTCATGCCTTTCATTTATATTCTCAGAGGATATCAGGCAAACCCTTGGTTGGAGAAGGGCTTGAGATAAACAGCTAAAGATATGGACCTGAATTGTCTGTTTTTCCTATAAAATCGCTCCACTCAGAAATATTCTGCTACTATCTCTAATGCCCTCACATACCCTGTCATCCATGACTTTTCTCATCTCCTGTATCCTCCTTCATATCCAGAAAATCACAGAGTCTGTTCTGTGTTTCATTCATAGTATTTCACATCTGCTCCAGTCTTTCTAGGCCCACTACTAACTATTTTTAGTCAAGAGACACTCAGTATGTCACAACTTAACTACTACCCTGGTCTCCTTTTCTTTATTCGCTTGTTCCTTTCTCCAGTTAGCATGATCTATATCACACCCAGATTAAGTTCCTTTGGTTTTCATCTTGGGCCCCAAGCTTACTCAGAAGCTTCAGTGGTTCCCACCATCTAGAATGAAGTCTCACTTCTGAATCTCACCCTCAGGACCCCCTGCCCCCCTTAATCTGATTCACCTTCGTTATGTCTCTAGCCTTAGTGCTTCTCACTGCCTCTCTTTAGGAACCCTGCATACATCTAAACCGATCTCCTTAGCCCTCCAGACCCATTTCTGCCTTCACGCTGCCCTCCCTCCCCCTCTTCTCTAAGTCTTGGACTTGCTACAAGGCCCAACTCAGTGTCTGTCTCTTCTAAAGGGCTTGTCTAGAGAGCAAGCCCTCTCCATCATTTTCTTACCTCCCATTGCATTTACTGATTGTCTGTACCTCTCCTCCCACACTTAACCTTTACTGTCTATATTGTGTTAGGTAAACTTTTTAATTGAATGCATAACACAATAACTTGTCACAAGGTGAACACAGCCGTGTCATCAACATGCCTCTCTTCTGACACATACCCGGTCTCCCTAACCAGATGGCCTGGGATACAGCACCACGTTATATGCCTCTTTACAAGAAAATGCACATCATCAGGTGCCCAGTGACATTCCAGATCAAAAGTTTGAGTCAAGACTAGGCTTTGACAAATAAGAAACATAGAAATTTAAAGGAATATATGAAATTTCTGTTACTAATAAAATTTTTCTTCACTAATAAAAATTTTCTTCACATTCAACTGAAATATACCTTCAGTTGAGGTATAATTAGAAGTAATACCATTGAGTAAGTCCTCAAGGATTCCTAGGCAGTGATCTATAAATAAAATCTTTATGCCCATCTAAACAAGGCCATGTTTTCTCTTTTCCAACACAAAGTACACAGACATTTTCAACATTTGTTTTTGTTGTCATTTTATCCAACAAATATTTATTGATCATATACAGTCTCCTGGCTACAGTTACAGCATATAGTGAAATTCAGCTTTGAAGAACATAAAATACCCTTCTTCCAGAGTGGTTATATTTTAATGAATCACTAGAAATAATTGGTAACACTAAAACAAAAGCTTAAAACTGGAGATATAACAATGACTAAACATAAAATAACTATGAAAGATTGTTACTAAATCATCATAAATAACACAGAATAAGGACATGGGGACAGAAAAGGCCAAGATGAAGCTTGACACTGCAGTAGGGACTTTGGATAAGAAATTCATTTGATTATGATGTTACCACAGGTGTGGAAGAAGATGGCAACCTATGAAGGTAGAATAAGGACAGGTTAAAAAAAACACCTGCAATGAGGGACACCTGGGTTCAGTCCCTGGATTGGGAAGATCCCCGGGAGGAGGGAAAAGCTAGCCACTCCAGTATTCTGGCCTGGAGAATTACATGAACTGTACAGTCCATAGGGTCGCAGAGTTGGACATGACTGAGCGACTTTCACATCACTTCATCACTTCAGAAAGAGCAGAGAGATGTTGTAAACATCATAGGCAATATTTACTTTTCAGTAGTGCTTTGCAGTTTATAAGGAAGGTACTTTGACTTATTCATCTTTTTGAGTCCTTGCCCTTTATGGTCTTGTATTGTGGGTGGTGGTGTCTGTCCACAGCTCCCACATGGCCTGTTGAAAGTTTAGACTGACTTCACTCTTCCCACCCACTGCTCTTGCTTTAGAGAAGCAAGAGAATTTGTGTTCAGTCTGCTGTTTCAGTTTTGTAATTGCTGCATTGAAATCACCTCCCAGCTAATTTCATTATAGTTGTATGTACTCTTTGCTTCAAACCTAAAGCATGAGAAATCTCCCTGTCAAATCATGCCAAAGTGAAGTCAGAGATAAGTACCTCCTAGGTCCTAGCTGTGGTGTCTCCATCTCATGGAAACATAGGCACAAAGAGGAGAACCATGGGCTGCTAATCCCTAAAAAGTAACTTGTTAAAAGTATTGTGAGTTCCCTTTTAGTTTTGTTTTTGGCTTGTTTTTTATTGCCCATTTGGTTATGTCTTTTTTGTACCTAGAAGGCTTCAGTTTGTAAAGCTACAAATCTGTCGGTCTTGTTGACGTGGTTTTCACTTCAAATTAATGTTCAGCAAAGGGGATTAGCCAATAAACATTTCAGGCAGTATTTTCTTACACAAAAGGGTAGATATGGTTTGAACATGCTGCCAAAGGCAGGAAGAGAAGTTAATTGTGTAAACCAATGTAGGCAGGAGCTGATCACCTTTCTGAAAGACAAGACAATGCAGCACACAAGCTCTAAATAGATCTTTGGGGTCAAGTTGATGTCATGTTGAAGAATCAATATTTACTGGGCTTTATAAAGTTAGCCTTTAATGAACCTCAGGCACTTTGCTAGGCAATTAACTGCAGGAAGAGAAGAGGTGACAACGGCTAAAGTCCATGGCTGTAGAGAGAGTATAAAAATGAAGAGACAAGACAGTCACTTGCTAGTGTGCACAGGTCTCAGCCTTAGGTTCTACTCAAGCATTGTTGGTTCACGTACTGAAAGGCTTTCTTGGGATCATGCTGACATTTAAGAAGGAGCAACTCTTGCATCCTAAGAAAAGGGCAGCCCTTTGCTCTTTGACACTCCTTCCCTAAGCATTGTAGCTTAATTTTCTTGGGATGAATCCTGATGTCATTTTGCATTCTGCCTTGTAAATGTGCTCATCACGGGAGTAGGTCTTTCTCAGGACGTAGCTCATCCCTTCCTCTGACAAAGCTGAAAGCTTTTAAAATAAAGAATTGTAGTAAAGAGCATTTACTTTAAGATGCTGGCTTGAATCCAAAGTCTAATGAAAGGTTTTTGATAAACATTATCATTTGTACTTGTTATTATCATTTGTACTTGTTATTATCATTGAATAGAAGTGTTTCCCTGGCTGTTTTTTGTGTGAGAGTGTTCTGAACTCCTCGCTAGGTTATCAAAATCATTTGTAGGGCAGGAACCTTATCTTCTGTTTATTTTAGTCACTGTTTCTAATAAATGTTGTTGACGAGGTAGAGGAATGTATTATATCAAATATTATCCTGGCTGTAACAAAACTAACATTCCCCATGGTCAGTAACTGAAAGTCCATAGAAACAGCTTTGTTAGGCCGTGTGAATCAGGGTATGGCCCCAGGATGTTTGTTACAAGTTCTTGGTCATTTCTCCTCAATAGACACATTTTGGAGTTGATTTCTCAGACCTCTTTCTCTAGTGCATTTTGTCAGAGGAGTCTTTTCAATCAGTCGACGAAGAGTTGCTGTTTTTTCCTCACTCCCACTCCTGTCCCTGCTCTCTAGGATCATTTTTCAGATGAGAATACTGAGAAACAAAGCATAAGAGGTTTGTTAGGATTGTTGGGGACACACATAGCAAGAGATTTTTACAAGAGAATCTGATGCTTACTATTTTTGTCTGTGATATTCTTTGCATATTCATTCTGGGTTTTTTATTTTTCCTTTTCAGCTATTTGAGAACTTCTACTTTGGTACCCTAAAGCTCAATTCAATTCACATCTCTCAGAGGTTCACAGTGGACAGCTTTGGAAACTATGCCTCCTGTGGACAGATTGACTTCTCCTGAGGTGGATCTTGGGAAGCACTGAAGTTAAACATCCTCACAAGGTGCTGAGGGAGAAGTATCATCATTTTAAGCGCCAAGAAGGGATGTGGGAAACTGGGCGATAACTTCCCTGGGCGGCTCCCCGAGGATGCCACGGTGCCTAGTGGTTGTCCACAGTCACCGCAGTCAGCCAGGATGGTTTTGGGCATGGGGAGAACATACGCCTGTAACATATGCCTCTTCATCTTTCACAGAATCTACCTTTCTTTCCAAAGCTCTTCTCTGGAAGTGTACCTCTGAAGCCCATTGGAGCTCAGACTCATAGTATTTCTTACATACCTACTGATTTTGCTCTAGCCTTTAAACTTTTTTGTATTAATATTAATACTTTAAGAGAATTACAGATGTGTGATCTTATTAATCTCTCCACCTAGATCAAATATCAACAAATTCTAGAAGGTTTGTATTTTTCCCTTCCTCTTACACTCTAGTTTTTAATCAGTACCCAGAATTTCTTTTTCATTGTGGTAAAAAAACACAGAACATAAACTTTAGTCTTAAACCACTTAAAAGTGTACAGTTCAGTAATGTTAATTATATTCATCTTGTGAAATATCTCCAGAACCTTTTCGTCTTGCAAATCTGAAACTCTGTACTCATTAAAAAACTCTTCTTTTCCCCCTGCCCCCCAGCAACCACCATTTTACTTTCTATTCCTATGCATTTGACTACCTCGTATAAGTGGAATCATACACTATTCATCTTTTTGTGACTGGCTTATTCTCCTTAACATAATGCCCTCAAGGTTTATCTATGTGTAGTATGTGTCGGGACTTCCTTCCTTTGTAAGAATGAGTAATATTCCACTGGATGATACAGTCATCCCTCAGTTTCCTTGGTTCCAGGACCTCCCTCTGTATCTGTGGATTCTCAAGTCCCTTATATAAAATGGTATAGTATTTGCATATAACTTATACATACCATCCTGGATACTTTAAATCATTTCTAAATTACTTATAATGACCAAATACAATGCCATGTAAATAGTTGCCGGCACACAGTAAGTTCAAGTTTTCCTTTCTGTAACTATCTGAATATTTTTGGTCCACAGTTGACTGACTCCACAGATGTGGGATCCATGGATGTGTTGAGGGCCAATTGTACCGCATTTTGTTTATCCAGTCTTTCATCGATGGACACTTGGGTTCCTTCCACCTTTTGGCTGTTGTGAATAATGCCCTATGAACGTCGGTGTACCAATATCTGAGACCCTGCTTTCAGTTCCTTTACTACTTAGAACTTTAACTTAAGCAAAATAACTGGTAAAGGTTTCAACCTCTTACTTTGATCTGTCCTTTTTCTTCTGAAGTTGGTCCCTTTTGTGCTCTTTCAGTTCCTGTCTCTTCACCCTACCCCAGCCCTTGCCTTCCCATACCACTGACGGAGCTGCAGTATTTGGCTCTTTTCTGTTTACTTTCCAGGGCAGCAGCAATTGAAATGGTGATATCAGCAGGACTGTGCAGTTTCCCAGGAGAATGTCAGCCACAGAAGGCACTCCTTTGCTGCAGACCGGCAGAGGGTGGGGGCTCCTCTGCTCAGCCCCACCCGTCAGCCCTGCCACTTTCTCTGCTAGGGAGCCCCAGCCTCACTGTCACCTCTCATCCCTGCCGCCCCTCCCCCCACAGCTTTCCTCCCTCCGTGGCCTCTGTCTTTCCTTCACCACTTAGTCTCATCCTGATTATTATTTTCTGTTTGAGAAGTCTGATTCGGAACCCCATGTGTTAATAAGGCCACTAACTGGTCATGACTGTATGTAACACTCAGATTTGTTATCCTTGTGACAGCACAAATCATTTGTGAATAAATGGATTTCTAAAGTGACTGTGTTTTTCTTCTGGTATTCCTGTTTCGTTTTAGTTTGACCCCCTTGGTGTACATCGGGATACGATGCTGCCATCACTTATTCGCTGGCATAGCTATTTTATTCTTCCAGGACTTAATATTGGTGCCTGCCGGGTTGGTTGTTTTCCCAAAAAAGCTTTCTACAGGTAATATTCAGTTTTTATTTAAGTGGAGCTTTTACTTCGCTCACCTCTGATCGTTCACTGGCATATGGGAATAAGCGCTCCCAGGGGTAGTACTGAATAGCAGAATCGAGTGTGGAGTTGAGTGCCCTCGTGTCATCTTGGTACTGCTTCTAACTGGCTTCTTTCTGACAGCTACCATTGAGCGACCTTGGCCAGAAAATAAAGATGTCTTCTTTTGAGTATCAGAGGTATGATTTCAGTTTTTAGAAATAAAATTTTTGTCTTTGGAAAATGTAACTTTATATGTTCTTGTTGTTTAGTTGCTAAGTCATGTCTGACTCTTACAACCCCATGGACTGTAGCCTGCCAGGCTTCTCTGTCCATGGGATTTCCCAGGCAAGAATATTGGAGTGGGTTGCCAGTTCCTGCTCCAGGGGATCTTCCCAATCGAGGGATTGCACCCATGTCTCCTGCATTGGCAGGCAGATTCTTTACCCCAAGTCATAAATTCTTAACAGAAATTCTGTTATTTAGTGTTCAGAGGTAAACCGAGCATATAAGGACTTAGCATTACTGTTAAGTGGAGTTTTCCAGCAGCTACATGATAAGGTGGCATCATCACTCTGATGGTTAATAGTGTATGTACCTGTGTATTTTTGTGTTTTATAGAATTTTGTAGCTTAGTAGTTATCAATAGAACTGTGGGGGGGGGGGGGGATGGAAATGTGTTTATGTTTTAAGTTGGTTTTTTTTTTCCTGGATGCCAGTAGACAAATTTTTGAGACACCATAGCTCTAAAGAAAGTACTCTTTTAACTACTTATTATGGAGAGAGAGTAGCAGGTAGTTTTGATGTATGACAGAAATTTTATGAAGAGCAACAGTGTAAGCAAATAATTTTTGATGGCACTAACAGAATTGTTTAAGATTCCAGGTCCCCTTTCACCAAACTGAAATGAGGTCAGGGTTGGAGGATTTGATCTCTACTTATAATCCAGTCTCCCTTAGTGTTACCAATTTGCAGTTCATTCTGCACTGAAGTAGAGTTAAGTTGTAGCTAACATCGCTCCCCTTGACTTTTAAGGCACCACTAGCTTTACCCTTAACTCTTTAAAGAAGAGGAGGGGGGAAAAGAATCTCTCACCACGATTGTTACACGAGATCTGTGTTGTTATAAAAAGAACTTTGTTGTGAGAATAATTTTGTGGGGTTTTTTTGGATGGGGCATAAGAAGTTACCCCCAAATAAACTCCATATCCTTGGTAGAGACATGATAAATATTTCTTATAATGGTTATTTTTTAAGTGAACTTCAGAGTTTACTAAATTGGACACTGATGAGACTCCAGCTTCATAATGACGAAAAGCTTAGTTCAGGTTTGCTCTTGCACTCTGCCATTTTCCTGGCGCTAAAGGGAGCCAGAGGGATATGAGTTAAGGAACACCTCTCAGATTCTGTCTTTATGCCTGCAGGGAGATGGATAGCCAAGCCCAAGGATGTTATAGGTAAGAAAAGGGGCAGCTGTTGTGGTTGTTTATCAATAACTTTGTTGTTAATAAAATGATCTCTTAAAGGTAAAATAAGCTTACTGTGTGAAAAAACATCAAGCTATATATACTTTTATGTCTTAAACTTTTTCCAGTGTGTGTGTTATGCTTCAATTTAAATATTCGTTTAAAAAATAAATTTCCTCATCCACAAGCTACTTCTTCTTATGCATTTAAGCACATATATCATATTGCTAAGTAACTTTTCACAAATGATAACAGCTAATATTAACAGTATTCACATTTGTCATTTATTTGTAAATGTGTATTTATTCATTAAATCTTCACAAGCCCACTTAAGTTGGTGTTGAAGTGAAGTGAAAGTTGATCAGTCATGTCCAACTCTTTGCAACCCCATGGACTATACAGTTCATGGGATTCTCTAGGCCAGAATACTGGAGTGGGTCACCTTTCCCTTCTCCAGGGGATCTTCCCAACTCAGGGATCGAACCCAGGTCTCCCGCATTGCAGATGGATTCTTTACCAGCTGAGCTATCAGGGAAGCCTTGATAAGTTGATAAGTTGGTGTTATCGTACCTCATTTTAGAAAATGAGATTTAATAAGGTTAAGAAATTTGCCTGAGGTCATAAAGCTTGTATCTGTGGTTCTCAAAATGTAATTTTTGGACCCCTCAGAGTCCCTGATTCCTTTAGAGGGGCAAGAAGGTCCTACTGTTCTCATGAAAATACTAAGATATAATTGGCCTTTTCCACTCTAATTCTTTCCTGAGTGTACATTGGAGTCTCCAGAGGCTATGTGATATGGTAACATCACCACACTGATGGTTAATAGAATAGTATGTGTGTATATTCTTATGTTCTTTAGAATTTTATAAGGTGGTAGTTTTAGGTTTTAGATACGTGTTTTTTAGAGATAACTTAGTTTGTTCTCAGTACTTCTGCTGGGCTATTACTGGCTACTTCCCGTTATACGTGCTGTTAGGGGCTGAATTGTGTCCCCTGAGAATTCATATGTTAACGCTGTCACCCCCTAGCACCTCAGAATGTGACTATTTTGAGATAGGGCCTTTAAAGAGGTAGTTAAATTAAAATGAGGCTGAGGCTGTTACTGTGGGCCCGAAGCCAGTCTGACTGATGTCCTTATAAGGAGAGGAAATTTGGACACATGAAGAAACATTGGACCCCAGACTACCAAGATCATCAGTCCCTGGGTCTGTCTGCAAAAATGTTTGGTTGATGATATTGCCTAGTAACTGGTGATTAGAAGGGTCTGAGAATGACAGTGAAACTGACCAATACAGAACAGACAGGGCCAGACTGAGGAAGTTCCTTTTGCCTCTTCCCTGATCATCCAAACCCTCAAGGAATGGCCAAGAGACAGAAAGAGGCAGAACATTAAGCACAGTGGAAATACAATTTTTGATGAGATTGTCAGCATTGCCCAGCAGATGTGGCACTTATCCTTAGTTCAAGAACTGTCTGAAAAAAAAAAAAAAAAAGAACTGTCTGGAATCATTAAAGAGATCCCAGGGACTGCCCAGTCTGTGGATTGCAATGTTGATGGCTGCCACCCTCAGTGACATCATGGATGACATCAACAGTGGTCCAGTGGAATGCCCAGCTAGTTAAGGACAACAAAGGAAAATACCTCAAAGGATCGTTTGACAACCAAAAAAGAAAGAAGCATCAGCTATGTGCATGTACAGAGCAAAGACCATGTGTGACAATAAGAAGGCAGACATCTGCAAGCCAAGAGGAGACAAGAGAAGCCAAGTCTCCCAGCACCTTTTTCTTTTTTTTTTTGGCTGTGCCCAGGGATCAAACCCGGGCCCAGCAGTGAAAGCAGAGTCTTAACCACTGAAGTACCAGGGAATTCCCAAGTCTGCCAACACCTTAATTGTGAACTTCTAGCCTCCAGAATTTATTGAAAAAATAAATGCTGTTTAAGCCACCCAGTCTGTGGTATTTTGTTACGGCAGCCCTAACAAACTAACAACACTTGCTATAATACAGAAGCTAATCTACCTTTCTTCCTTTGGGCCAGACGTTAAAGAGATTTGCCAAAGTATAAAACAGTACTACATTTTGTGGGGAGTAGGGTGGGGAATATAATTTTTTTTCCATAAAATACATTATTTTGTTAATAGGAGTCAGTGTTGTTATTTTTTGTTTGTTTGTTTGTTTTTTAATTTTATTTTTAAACTTTACAAAATTGTATTAGTTATGCCAAATATCATAATGAATCCGCCACAGGTATACATGTGTTCCCCATCCTGAACCCTCCTCCCTCCTCCCTCCCTGTACCATCCCTCTGGGTCGTCCTTTGTGGATGTGAGAGTTGGACTATAAAGAAAGCTGAGCACCAAAGAATTGATGCTTTTGAACTGTGGTGTTGGAGAAGACTCTTGAGAGTCCCTTGGACTGCAAGGGGGTCCAACCAGTCCATCCTAAAGGAGATCAGTTCTGGGTGTTCATTGGAAGGACTGATTTTTAAGCTGCAACTCCAATACCTTTGGCCACCTCATGCAAAGAGCTGACTCATTGGAAAAGACCCTGATGCTGGGAGGGATTGGGGGCAGGAGGAGAAGGGGATGACAGAGGATTAGATGGCTGGATGGCATCACTGACTCAATGGACATGGGTTTGGGTAGACTCCAGGAGTTGGTGATGGACAGGGAGGCCTGGCGTGCTGCGGTTCATGGGGTCGCAAAGAGTTGGACATGACTGAGCAACTGAACTGAACTGAAAATTAATTTTTCCTTGAAAGATCTTTTAGAGCAGTTTTAGGTTCACAGAAAAATTGAGAGGCCAGGTTTTTTTTCAAGTACAGTATATCAGTGTCTATACTGTATATCTCGTTTAAACAAAAATAGAAGTTCTTTGGACTCCTCTATAATCTTTCAGTGTACAGGATTCCTGAGACCAGAAATCTGAGAACTGCTGCACTATACTCTGTGCGTGCATGCTCAATCATTCAGTGGTGTCCAACTCTGTGACCCTTTGGACTGTAGCCCACCAGGCTCCTCTGTCCATGGGATTTTTCAAACAAGAATACTGGAGTGGACTGCATTTCCTCCTTCAGGTGATTGTCCCAACCCAGGGATCAAACCTGCAGGCAGATTCTTAGTGCTGAGCCATCGGGGAAGCCCAACCTGTTATATATGGTCTTTTATAATGAGCTTTCGTTACCCAGTAATACACAGTGGATCCAAGTAATATGCAGTGGATCACATTAGTTGTCAATAGATAACAGAGTTACATTATGTCTGCAGAATAGCCTTTTGTATGTTATTATAATTTGACTCGTTGATCCCTAGCTAATGGACATTGATTGGGTTTCCAGGTTTGGCTATTTTAAATAATTCTGGATTGAACATCTTTGTTTGTATTTTTATGTCTGTGGGGTCCTCTAGAAATGAGGTTAAATGGTTTTAAAGATGTGGTTAAATTTAAGTTTCCTATTTGAAAACTAAGGCCTTCTTCCATTTTGTATTGCTAAATATTAAAAAAAAAATGTACCATTTAATCAAATATACCCAGCAACTTTGAGACCCCTTTGGTTTGAAAAGGCTGACCTGCCAGTAAGTCTCTCAAAATTTAGGAGAACCTTTTCTTCTTTATAGTTAATGTCCATTTTCTACAACTTTTTTCTTATCTGGAAATTTGAATTTTCTCTAAGTAGCTTTACAGTAGAATTAACAGTTCTGGATTGTTGTTGATTTGCCCATGGCTAATATTGACCCATCTTGAAGGTGCTACAGAAGGCAAGTCCTATTGAGGCATTACCCAGAAATATGGGAAACATTTTGACCTTCAAGGGTCTGGAAACAGCTATTGTCTTATTGATGGGCATCTTGTTAAAGCCTTTCCAAACTCTTTATTGGGCAACCGTAGTCATTCCTGAAGACCAGGGGCTTCATAAGATAGTATTGACATGGGAGGTGTATGGTATCTAGGTTCTGCCTCCTTAATGACTGGGAGGCACATAACTAGCTTTGCTAAAAGACTAGGATTGAAATGGAAAAAGATGGCAAATGTTAGTATGTATTCAGAACTATGGGACATCAAAGCTACCTCTTCCCAACCTGCTGCTATGTCACTTCAGTTGTGTCCGACTCTGTGCGACCCCATAGACGGCAGCCCACCAGGCTCCCCCGTCCCTGGGATTCTCCAGGCAAGAACATTGGAGTGGGTTGCCATTTCTTTCTCCAATGCATCAAAGTGAAAAGCGGAAGTGAAGTCGCTCAGTTGAGTCCGACCCTCAGCGACCCCATGGACTGCAGCCTTCCAGGCTTCTCCGTCCATGGGATTTTCCAGGCAAGAGTACTGGAGTGGGGTGCCATTGCCTTCTCCGTTCCCAACCTGAGGGAAGAAGAAATAGCATTTTAGAAATGTTCACTATGCCCAGGCACTTAGTATTTAATTTTGCATGGGTTCCACAGCAGTCTTCTGAGGTGAGTGGCATCATCATTAATTTATAGATAGAAAATAGATATTTTGCCCAAGAACCCAGCTAGTAAGAGGGGGTCTGCCCTCAGTCTATATGACAACAAATTGCTCTTCCATTATACATTGGGGCTGCGTACAACTGGGCAGGGCAAGGCTGCTTTATTTACTGTGAGATGAAAACATCAATGGCCAGGGCCTCATTGCAGCAGCACCTCTAAGTCCAGCTGCAAAGAATAAAAGAAAACACGGAATGGGAGCTATTGTTTTCTGTTTTCCCAAGGGACCCCAGCCCAAGCCATTGATGCATTCAGAATTCCCAGGCAAGCCAGACTCAGGCGACTATGAACCTTGTAACCTGTGTTTTTTCTACTTATCGATTAAGATCATGTTTTTCATTGCCTTTGATTTCTTTCTTTTTTTTAAAGTTTGTTTGTTTTTTCAATAAAAACAATCCAGGGCTTGGGTCCCAAAAGTTTAATATGTTTTGTCCTGTCAGATTATCTGTTTCCTCTTCAATTTATTTGTGATATAAACCTTGCCCCATTTCTGCTCCGATCCTGGGACTGTGCCCAGAAATGTTTTAAGTCAACACATTTCTAAAGGCAGTGATAAAGATCACAATTTTAACAAAAACACCTCAAAAAAACCAGCCTCCCCACACCCTCTTCCCCAGTGACTTACTAAAATCAACTTGAAGTCAGAACCGTAGCAAATGTGCCTATTTCAGATTTGAAGCCTCAAGGCAGATGAAATGGCCAGACATTTGCCTTTTAGGGTTGCCCTCAGAAGAGCTAACAAAAAGGGTGACAGCCTTTAAACAGCTGCCTGGGGAGGAGGACATCTGCCTCTGTTTTACCAGCTATTCAGTGCTCAGGCCTTGCCTTGAAAAGAGCATGTGGGGCTTGGCAGCAATAGTTCTGAGGCAGCCAGTTGTTATATGGCTTTTGTCTTAACGAAGCCACCCATTATTGTAGAGCCATAACTCGCAGGAAGCCAGCTGTCAGGGCTGTGGCGCAGGCCCATCTGGGTGGGAGGCAAGGGGAGAGAAGAGTGTCTGGCCAGATTCCCTTTTAGACACCTGAGCCTGGTTGGCTTTGTAACCGGAGAGTTTTGTCTTTTCCTCACTCCCATCTTCCCTGAGGAGGCCCAGCACCGATTTTGATCTCTACCCTTGGAGAGACAGCAGGGACATCTTGGGATTTGGATTCCTTGGTTTGCAACTCCCTAAGTGCTGGGCTGGGCTCTGCAGCGGCTGATTGGCATTTGGCGCTCCGATTAAGCGCTTCCCTTTGAAATCTACCCCCTCCTTTTTTTTTTTTTTTTTTTTAAAACCAGGTATGATGATGTCAAACGTGATGCTGATGCTACAGTTACAGACACGGCCCCTACTGGCGCAGCCTCTCTGATTCTCTCCTCCTCTCCACGTCCAGCGCTGGGTTGTTGTTGTTTTTTTTTTTTTTTTTTTTTTTCAGACAAGTGCATCTCCTAACCAGGTCACATTTCAGCAGCGACCCACTATCCGTCTGTCATCGGAGTCAGACCGCAGGAGGAAGGCTGAGGAAGACGAGGACGTTTGCCTCGCCAGCTGCGGGGTGGGAAGAAGGACATTAAAATACTGCAGAAGTCAAGACTCCCCCACCCTCCAGGTCGAATTCAGACCACGATGCGCGCTCGGGGCTGCGGGCGGCTGGCGCTGCCGCTGCTGCTGCTCTCGGCAGCTGCCCTGGCCGAAGGCGACGCCAAAGGGCTCAAGGAGGGCGAGACCCCCGGCAATTTCATGGAGGACGAGCAATGGCTGTCGTCCATCTCGCAGTACAGCGGCAAGATCAAGCACTGGAACCGCTTCCGAGATGTGAGTCTGCAGGGCCAAGGGTCCGCGCGGGGGTTAGGGAGGGAGCTTCGGAGCAGAGACCCTGGGGCCAGGAGTGGCGGCTGCCCATGGCAGCCACGGGCTCCCGCAGCCCAACCGGGTAATTGCACTGAGAGTAAACAGCGCGCACCCACTGGGCTCCTGAACCCCTTCCTCATATTTCCCTCAGCCCCGGAGCTGGCGACCCCCAGTCCCATACATACATGCCCCGAGCGAGGAGTTGCTCTGGGGGCGTGCGTTAGCGATCAGCTCTCCTCTGCAGGCTGGATGCGGAGAGGGGTGCGAGATGCGGAGGGCAGGGGGAGGAGGCAGGCAGGGAGGGACGGGAGCCCCGGCTTTGAATGGGTCCCTGACCTCTTTTTTTTCTGGCGAGCCACCCCCAGGTGTCCCCAAGGTGGGTGGATGCTGCAGGTTCCACATACGGGCCACTGCGGAAGGGGCAGGTCTGGGTGGGGCCGGCGGGGAAGGCAGCATCTTCCTGTGCTTGCCCTCTATTTCCATCTTGGGCTTTGGGCTGGGGGCGACAGAAAGGACCGGCCCACGGTTGGCGCTTTGAGTTGGGGTCAGGGGGGCGCTCTGAGCAATCCTCCTAAAGGCGAGATGGTGAAAGGCGTGTCCGTCCGTCCGTAATGGGGGGCGGGTGACGGCAGTGAAAATACCATAGGCCACCTCTGGGTGGCCGCCAGAGCCAGGTCTGGGGTTCCCATTGAGGGACGCGAGCACTAATGGAGGATAATTTTCCAGGACCAATCTTTCATGGGGTAGAACGACCCAGAAGTTGAACCTCCAACCTGGAGGGAAGACTCCCTAGCCCAGTAGACTTGAAAAGAGTAGAGAGCCCAGTAGCTGGGTCTGGGGACCCTTTGCATACGCCCGCTGGAACCCAGCTTAACCTTGTGCGGAACTTTGCCGTGTAGGGGGTGTGGAGGTGGCTGCGGAGGAGCAGGCAACGCTGCAGCACTTTGTTTACAGGCACCTGTAGATCAGAGGGGAAACTGAAGACTGCCTTGTTCCCAGAAGGGGAAGTAGGAGCGAGGACGGGCTCGCAGAGGGCGTGGCTGGGACCCAGAGCAGGGTGGGGGCGGGGTGTGAGGTGGAGGATGGGCCTGGATGCTCCAGAGAAGAGGAACGCTGGTGTCCACCACCCGGTGCTCTCCAGCGCCCTAACCCCAGGAAGCCTTTTCTACGGCCCCAGTTCTTGCTTCTCCAGTTCAGTTCCCTAGATTCCCACATCAGACCCACCTAGTATAATACCGTGACCTTTCTCATCTTATATTGTATGCATCCAAAAGTTCCTTAGCAATGCGTTTAGAACACACATGCTTCATGTGATAACCAGCCGAATGATGGGAGCAGGCAGATACGCATCTTTTTGTTACCCTGAAACAAACGACTGTTTATCTCCAAAGTCAAACTGGTGGGTTGTAATTCATCAGAAGGACTCGCCGGCTGCCTGGTCCTCAGGGCTGAGTGTCCTGGGCCCCAGCCTAAGGTTTGCCCCGCCCATGGCTGGTCCAGCGACAGGAGCCTGGCACTCCAGCAAGGCCTCTTCCGAGTCCCCTGCAGGCCCAGCTCAGATTAGCTGCAGTCTCCTGCCGCTGCCTGGGAAGCAGCCCGGCCACAGCAGTAAGAGGGTGGCAGCAGGCTGGCCCGTCCTGAATCCATGTGTCACTGGTCCAGGCCTCCCTCTGACTCTCTGGCAGTTTGCTTTTCTAAAATGGAACTGGTGAAGGTCAGAGAGAAAAGAAATGCTTACTCAGAGGCAGTACAAGTTTAAAAATAAAAGATTCCTCCCCACCTTCCTTCTTCCTCTGACTTCCAATAGCCAACTCTGTGGGTGAGGATAAATGACTGACTCCATGACCCCCTGGCACAGGGCTGCCCACCTGTCTCCCTGTACTGGTGCCAGTCACTTCCCACTTCCTCCCATGCTCATCAGAAGAAAGGCACCAGAATGAAATTCTGCAAGATCTGCCTCCATAGCATTCATGGAAAGCTTCAAGGCATGTAATGGTTTGGAGGGTCTCAGGCACTTTATAGGGTAGATTTCCTCTAAAACCCCATTTAAGGTAGCCCTGGCTATAGGAGAATGGGGTCAGGGAGAGAAGGAGGACAAGGAAGGCTTGGCAGGAGGGTCTGGCTGAAGGGATTCTTTGGCAGCCTCTGCAGAAATGCGGGAGGCTGCTAGCTCAGAGCCGCTGCACTGCATAACTCTAGGGGTGCCATCATGTGAATGATGCCCCTGGAGTGAGTTGTGCGGTGCGCAGACCATACACGGGCCATGCCAGGACTGCAGATCATTGTCATCCCTCCTCTGTTAGCAGAGGCCCCACTTCCCACCCTAAGGACTGAAGGCCTTCTAGTTGGGCACAGTAGCATTGGGCTTTATGTACCTTTCATCAGGCAGGCTTTCTTGAAGCTATGTTCCTTGGCTCCTCAAAAGAGAGGTAGGAGTTTCTCTTGAACCTCTAAGGCACTGCCAGGTTGAGCCAGAATCTTGTTGATTATCAGTCACAAAATGGTGCAGGGCCCCCACTCTGCCTTGGTGCAAGGGAAGCACACAAGCAGGGAGAGTGGAGTATTCTTGGGGAAGAGGATCAAGGAGTCGAGTGTGGGTGGGGGCAGTGTCTCATTAAATGGTTGGACCAAATTGAGGGCAGGAAGATTGAGGGAATCACGTCGAAGCAGTCAGGAAAACCAAGAAGAGAAGGAAAGCATGGCCATGGTTCCAGTGTGGAATTGGTCTGAGCTGGTCAGCCAGGAATTCAGCTTAGCATTCTTCCTCTGAGCAGTAGGATTATTGGGAGGGGTGGGGGGTGGTAGGGGGTGTTGTGAAGGGTTTACTGACAGAGTAATCCTCTTCTCCAGTGGGCCTGGGGCTCTCACATGTGTCTGGATAGATCGCTTTTAATGCCTTGTGTCCTGCTTCCAGGGAGGAGGGAATTTCAAGTCAGAGGAGCTGGGGTCTGGCTGCGCCCCAATCTGTGCAGGCCTGGACTTTTCGGAGCCCTGCTCCCCGGTGCTCCCCTCTCTCGATTTAACTCCCTGCAGAAGTGGGTGGATTTTACTGCAGTCTTTGGAACAAAGCATCCAGGGCCTCATAGATAGAGATGGACACTTGAGAGGAGACAGGCCATTACGCAGCATTCTTCCAGGCAGGCTCCAGGAGCTGGCTGGGCAGTGCTGACTCCTCTTTATCTTCTTGGCTCCTCTGCTTTGTACTCCACTTGGGTTACATTTTAATGATATTTATGAGTGTCCAGCACAGCGTTGGGCACCCGGGAGGCACACGTCACTGGCTGCAGGGGGTGTTTACCTCTGCCAGTCCCTGCAGTCAGCACTTTATCCCTGTTCTCTCTCGTGTCCCCCGCCAGCACCCTGTGAGATGGTTACCATTACTCTGTAGTCCACCCATTTTCCGGCTCAAGAAAAGGAGGCCCTGAGAAGCTGAGTAACGTATCCACTATCAAATCACTAGCAAGCGGCAGAGCTGGGGTTTGAACCCAGCTCCTCTAACTCAACTTTGCTTTTCAAGATCTTTCTGCCTAACACTTAGTGGAGATGGAAGAGAAGAGCCTACCCTGGCTCGTGTCCTATGGGCTCAAGGATGCCTTGCCAGGAGCACCGCCTCCTCGGAAGGAGGGCTAGGGCACTCAGTGTCTTCGGCAGCCTGCCACCAGCCTGGCCTAGCGACCCTCCAGAGGCAGCTCTCCACCTAGGAGAGGCGTGAGGCCTGGGGTCAGGTTCTGACTCTTCCGCTGCCTGGCCACACAATGCCAGGTACATCACATAACCTCTCTGAACTTCAGTTTCAGTCTGGGAGACTGAGCATGAAGACATCTTGTCTGAGGGCTGGAGGGCATCCATTTCAGGCAATAGAGAAAGAAACTTCAGCCCCATAGAAAAACCACCAGATGGATCAGTGTTTCTGGGGCTGGTTCACACCAACCTCCATCTCCATGAGAACAACACCGGTGTATATGCCCTAATTCACTCACTTACTGCAGATCTTAGCCCCTCCCTGGAGCCCAGGACTTCACCATGAACCTAGGGTCTGGCCCAGGTGGTAACCTGCTAGCTACTTAGTGATTCTCATATATGAGAATTCTTATATATTCTCATATGTTTATATGAGCACCAAGTAGGCCAGTAGCAAGTTTCAGCCACAAAGAGGCTCCCCTCTCTCCACCTCACACAGCTGAACCAGGGCAAGTGTGGGATTGAGCTGCACAGGTGTTTGTGGATAAGTGTGGGTGTGTGAGAAGAACCCCAAACTGGGTCAGAATGGATTCCATCATTGGGGTTTCAGAATAGGAGGCTGGGCCCCCTCTGGCCTCCACCTCCTCCAGCCTAGTTTCGAATCCTCTCCCACCCTGGAGGAGCTGGCATCACCCAGAGCAGTGTAGCACAATGAGGGGCTCTTGAACACCCAGCAGGGCTCCAGGCCCTGAGCAGAGAGGGACAGGAGAGGGCGAGAAGAGCACTCTGCCTGGAGAGGCTGTCTTAGTCTCCTCTTGACTTCCAGGCAGTCTGAAGAGGATGGCCAGCCCACACCACCCCTCCATTCTCCAGAAGGTCAGTGGGCTCTCTGGAGGAGTGGGAGAACTCTAGCCTACCCTGAGCCCCAGGGGCCCCGGGAGGGCTCTCGGCTTGTCTTCCTCCCTGGCAGAGCCACTCCCCTTTGCCAGCCCTTGATTTTCCTCTGGGTTTAATGGGCAGCCCTTGTCATCCTGTGACTCAGGAAGATGGCACTTCTTCCGGAGCCCACCTACAGCCCCTTCACCTGCATGAATCTGTCACCGCCCCCCACCCCCACCCTTGCTACAAGCTGAGCAGCAAGACTTTGGGTTTAGGGAAAGGATTTTCTTTTTTGCTCTTTAGGGTAGCATTTATGACCAGATCAGCACTGAGTGTGTACTAACCAGAGACAAAGGAACCTGAGAAATGAAGCCTAATGGCATCCCAGGGCAAACACCAGTCTGGGGATGGCCATGTTGCCACTGTGTAAGGTTCCCTTGCAGGTATCACGTGAGTCTTTTTAGTGCTGTAGACGGGGAAAATGTGTCTGTGCTTGGTGGGCAGACCCAGGCCCAGCTTCAAGCTAGGGTGATGTGATTCTTGAAATGTCCCAGCCTCTGATCCCCTGAGGGCTCAGCCAGTGTTCAGTTGTCAATATAGCCCCTTCCTCGGGATTCCTGCCACATTTATTGGCCATAAACTCACTTGGCACATGTTGGTACTGCCTCCCTGCATCCTTTACACTGTGGGCTTATAAAGAGTCCTCCTGCTGGTATGTATCACGTTCCTCCCAAGGCAAGTCCCTGAGGGCAGGGTTTAGAGATAGACTGCTTTGTGACCTTACACCCTATCCTCAGAGCATTGCATGTGGCTGTGCACATAGTGGGTGCTCCGTATAAATGTATGCACCATGGAATGTGAGAGCCAGGAAGGATCTCAACTAATGTGTCCTCTGAGCCCCTCCTTCTTCCCTCCCGGTAGCAGCGCCATGGGTTCAGGTGGGGCTTTGGGCTGAGCCATGCTGACTGTTTGGGGTGCTCTCTTCCCCTTTCTGGGCCCTGAATGGTTGGGATAGTCAAAGCTAGAACCCCAGCACTGACTCCAGTGATTCATTTGTACGATAAGGGAATGAAAGATGCCAGGAAGGAAGATTGCCCTCAGGCCTCCTTGTTTTCCCCATGTTTATCATCCTGGACCTGGGTGCAGCCAGCCTCCTTTCTCCTCGGTGAGCGGGTGCATAGGGGACTCAGAATTTCCCCCCACCTCAGTGGGCCCAGAGAGCAGGTCACCCTCCATCAGACCTGTGTGTGGGTGAGCACAGGGCTACCTCAGGTGGCAACCAGGTTCCCCGAGACAGGGCATCCTGCCCCTCCAAGTATCTTCCCCTACATCTGAGAACAGGTCAAAGCTGCACACAGCAGGAAGGACAAGCCAGGCCCAGCCAGTGTCTTACCCCTGCTTGGATGCAAGCTGCTGGCTCCTTCCCTGATCCCTGGCTCCTTTGCACAGGTTAGAGGACATGGAAGAGTCTAAACTTGTTCAGGCTCCTTTTCCGCTCTTCTCAAAGTTCTCAGTTTAGGAGATTTGGGCAGCAGAATCATGGAGCCTTGGCAGCATTAAGCGCTGGGCACTTGCAGGTAAAGAAAAGGACCAGACACAATGCCACGTGCTCTTTTACGACCCCATTCCTGTGCTTCCTCAGCTCCAGTGTCTGGGCCTCCTCAGAGAATCTTGGATTGCAATCCTGCCCCCCACTTATGTTCTAGAAAGGAAACAGAGGTCCTGAAAACAGAACTCCAGGCCTGCTCTCCCCTGTTTCTCTCTCCTGTTCTCTGTCTTCTGTGGACCCCTGGGACCACTGCATGAACCGGAAACCCAAGGACTGGGGTCTGAGATGCCCCTGGAGCAGTGGAGAGCTCAGGCCCTATGGAGTCTGGGGGTGGGGTTGGGGCTGGTGCAGGCATACCTGAGGCCAGGTAGAGATCCTGGCATGCAGGGAGCAATAAGCACATTTTTGTCCTCCAAGGAAATTCCTCCGAGGGGAGAGGTGGGAGGCAGGGAGTCTGCCAGATGCCTGTCTCCGTCTGTTTGTCCAGGCCTCACACAGCCTCCACCACTCCCTCTGAGAGAGGGGCAAATATTTAATGACTGCCCCCCTCCCTTCTCAGTCTCCTCCGTGCGGAGGGCGCTGCCTCCTCAAGATGCCTTCTGCCTGGGCATGCGATGGGGGTGTCAGCCTCAGCTGAGGAGGAGCCAGGCGGCCCCCACTTCACCCCTGCTCGTTCCTTTCTGGACCCCTCCCTCTGTGCTCCCTGCTGGTTTGCAGGGAGGCACAGCAGAAGCCCCCAGCCACAAGTTCCCCACTCCTGGGCCTTCTCAGGGTACTGGGTTCCATCAGAGGTTCCCTCACCTGAGGAATGAGGCAGAAATAATGCCAGCTACAAGGCTTTTCAAAGGTTGAGAGAGGCCTGGCCCACTTCCATTTTTAGAGGTTCTTGATCTATTAAAAAATTAAGAAATGCCATAATAGGGTTACAGGCGTTGTGGTTTCTTTAAAGTCTCACGATGCACCTCTTTCCGCCCTGTCAGCGCATCTTAGAGCCTCAGCTGGAGGCAACGTCAGAAGTCTGCATTTGAGGCTCCTTGTGACTATGAGACCGGGAAGTACCTCTCATCTACCTTGTCCCCCAGACTCCCCGTATGTGCCGAAGAACCCAGCTTAAGTGCTCCTGTTTTGTGGGTTTTGAAAGTGTATGGCTTTACAGTTTGCAAAGTGCTCTCACAGCCATACTGAGTCCCTCCACACCTCAGGGAGGAAGGCAAGAGGGTCATCCTCACTTTGTAGACCAAAGGCCCTCCAGCAAGGCTCTCCAGCCCACATCTTGTTGGCAGTCAGAGGCCAGGCCAAGTGGGTACCCAGATTCCATGCCAGGGCGGGGGTAGGCGGTGTCCGTCTCCCCATCACGCTGTGCTGCAGAGAGGCAGGTGGAGATTCGCCCAGGTGGTTTTCAGCCCTGGGGCGCTGCTCTTCTGCTTGATTCACTGCAGCATCTCGTTCTCCCCACCAGATGGGAGAGGTTGGGAGAGATTGGGTTAATTCAAGCTGTGAAGTGAGCGGGTGATTCGGGTGCTAATTAAAATGACAGGAAGTAAACAGCACTTGGAAACACCCAGCATGTGCCCCCCTAAGCCCAGCTAGGCCTGCGCACTCACCACTGTTTCTCCCCCAGCTTGGCACAGTGGGCCCCGTCTCCATGGCAACCGGGCTGAGCTGCCGAGATCAAAGCAGGAGATGGGTTAGCTCCAAACCAGCCCAACCAGGGGTGTGTGAAGGGATTCTGGAAAATGCCTGAAGAAGGGGGGCCCTTCTTCAGAGGTGTCTTCCTCCACCACTTTCAATCCCTCCATTCTGGTACAAGACTTCCAACCTAGGGGTTGGAACAGAGCTGGTGTGGAGGGAGAAGTCACTCATGGGCTGGGGTTAGTCCTCCTGGGTTCGGTTCTGAGACTTTTTTTTTTCTAACATTTAAGGAACAGTGAGAGTCCTGATTAGGGGCACAGAGTCTGGAATCCCAGTTCTTGGAGTTCTAATACTTTTCTGCTGTGCTATTTGACGTGTGATTCTGCATAAGTCACTTAACCTCTCCAAGCCTCAATTTTACCACCTGAGAAATAGGATAATAGTAGTAATTTTCCCTTAAGTGTTTATGAAGAGTAAAATGAGCCGATGAGTGTGAAATGTTTAGCACAATGCCTCCCACGTGGTAATTTGTGAGAAACTATTAGCTGTTCTTGGGTATTTTTATTATGTGTTAGGTGCTGGGCATAGAAAGGTGAACTTCATATGGTCTCTGCCCTCAAGAAACTGGCCATCTAAAGAGGTCAGAAGCTATGGCATTGCTTCATGTAGCCAGAGTAATAATAAACTTCTACTAGGTACAGTCGGCCTGAAGGAAAACTAGATATGGGGCAAGGTTTGGGAGGATAAAGTTTGAAAGCTGAGTTTTGAAATACGAATTGAAGTTCCGGGGGCTGGATGCAAACACATTCCAGAGCGGGAAGAAGGCTCTGCCGAGGCCTGGCCAGACTGAAACATCTGTTGGAAGGACCTGGGGACAGGAACAGACTGAGAGAAGGTGAACTTTCTTCTGTTGGTGACTGGGAACCTGTGAGGGTCTTTAAATATGATATTTATTGTTTTTTTTTTCACCTTCATTACAAAACTAATACATGTTCATTGTAGAAATTTTGGAAACTTATGAAAAGGCAGAAAGATACCGAAATTCTCTATTCCTCTCCCCAGAGGAAGTCACTGTTAATATTTTGATTTTAATCCTTTTTAACCTAATCATCTTTAAACATTTTTTTTTCAAAATGAGAGAAAGTTGCATATTCAGTGAAGGGTTTTAAGATAGGAGAAATATGATCAGAATTATGTTCTAGAAAGATCCCTGTGCCTGCAGGGGTTTGGGAGTTGGGTGGGGCCAAGGGAAGCCCAGAGGAGACCCTGAAGTAATTGAGGCCAGGGCTGCTAGGGTGGCACCAGTGGGTGTGGGGAGGGGAGGGCAGGCTGGAGAGAGAGCAGCGGGTGGAGTGGGCTTGGTGTCACGAGATTTGAGAGAATAAATTAATGTGCACTTCAGCCACAGCATCCCCTTTGGACTTCCCTGGTTGCTCAGACAGTAAAGAGTCTGCCTGCAATGCGGGAGACCCGGGTTCAATCCCCGGGTCAGGAAGGTCCCCTGGAGAAGGAAATGGCAACCCACTGCAGTATTCTTGCCTGGAAAATCCCATGGACAGAAGAGCCTGACTGGCTACAGTCCATGGGGTTGCAAAGAATCAGACAGGACTGAGAAACTAACACTTTCTTCACTTTCCAAAGGAAAAGGCTTCAAGCTGGAGGTCAGGAGACCTGGGGTTAGTGAGTTGGCCTGAGTATCTGCTTTGTGTGAGGTGTCCTCAGAAGGAAGTGAATGACTGCTCTTTTTCCTCCCTGAGGCCCACCTTGAGAGCAAATGAGAGCATTAGACACAAGAGTCAGAGCTGGAAGGACCTGACACCTGAGGGCTGTTGCCATGGGCTCACTCAGCTGCCTGCTGAGCGCCAGGGGAGCCCAGAGCTGCCTGCCCTGTGGGCTTGGGTGGTGCCAGCAATGGAGGGCTGAAAAAGTTCCTCAGGTGGTTCCGATGTTCAGCTGTTGCTGAGAGACACTCCAAGAGGACAAGTGACTTGCCGAGGACTCACAGTGAACCAAGTTTAGAGCAAACCGAGGGTCCAAAGTCCTTGCTACCCATTCCCCTTGTCCCCCTAAGAACAAAACTTTCCTGTATAGGGTTAGGGTCATAGGGTTGGGCCCAGATGGGAAGTCCTGGCCCAGCTCTTCATCTGTCTTGGGACCCTTGGCCTATTGCCCTGCCTCTCTGAGCCTCCATTTTTTTGTGGAGCTGATCCTATCAATTCTGCCCTATTCACATGAATCTGAGAATAAAAGGAAGACAGACATAAAAATACATGGAGAGGACTTAATTTAAAAACACCATGACTTATAAGCTGCTTATATATCCCAGCCTTTCCCCATGGGCCTCAGTGAGAGGGGCAATGAGGAAGTCCAGTGGGTGACATGGCAAAGTGCTGAGCATCACTGGGTGTGGTGGTGGTCATGGCTGGTTCTACTACCAGATGAAATAGATGGGCTTTCCCTTTGCCTAGAGCTTTGGGTCTCAGCCTATGACCTATCTGCCCTCCAGCCTGGCCCTGGCCCCAGAGTACTGGAGGTGGGCGCTTCCAAATCCCCATTTCTCAGGAGAGGACAGGGTTGATCAGCAGCAGAGCCGGGATGGAAACAGGCCTGTTTCCTGAGAAGTCTCCGGTGCCCTTATCAGACTGTTTTTCATAATTGCTAGTGAGCCCACTTGGGTACCATAAATAGACACCACTGCTTTGAAAGGCATTATTCACACTTGCCAACAGATGCCTCCTTTGTACCTTATAGATGGACCAGCCCACACCTGACCTTAGGAGCTCCTAAGTATGCCCCTGGTCTCTGCCTCCAGAGCAGCCATTCTCATGTCACCCACTGGACTTCCTCATCGCCCCTCTCACTGAGGCCCCTTGGGGGTGACCCTGCTCACACCCCTGTGTCTCTGGTCTCCCAGTGGTGGCCGCTCTCTTCTCCACTTTGCAGGGGCCCCTCGTGTAGCCTCTCCCTACTCATTTCCTGCCCCTGCACTATTTTTCCATCTGAATTCTCTGGTCTCTTCTGCTATAACAGCTTTTATTTGTTGAGTATTCTGTGAACACCAGGCACTTTTCAGACCCTATCTCCTTTCATCTCTGAGTGGTCCCAGGAGATAGATGCTAAGCTCCAACAGGCCAAGGTGCTTGCCCAGGGTGTGCTGGTGGGGAAACGTGGGCTTCTGTGTGACTCCAGGGCCCTCTCTTCATCACTCTTTTCTGACTAGCTGCTCCCATTTTCCTGGGAGTAAGGGCCCTGGGATCTAGAACCACTTAGGCCTCCCCCTACCTCATCCACAGCAGTGGAGACAAGGAGCTCAGCTAGAACCCAGGACAACACTTGTATACAAAAGGGGCTCAAACCTTGTATCCTGAATGAGAGGAAGGAGTCCTACCTTTGCTCAGGTTGGGGTGGGTGGGGATGGCTCCCCACCAGGGCTCTCACACAGCAACTGGACAGGGAAAGTCCCTTTCTTAGAACTCTGCCTTCCACCAGCCCACTTCCCCCTGGATTTCTAATCAGAAATTCTTGGTATTGACCTTTGAGAACCTACTCGGTTCTGAGTCCCAAAGGCTTCTGCTCACAGCCTGGTTAGAGGTTAAAGCAGCAGGGTAGGGCCAGAGTGAAGGAGGAGTGAGCGGTCATCGAGGCCCTCGGCTGACACCCCTCCTTGGTCCAGTTCAGGTGTGGGTGGGTTCTGTGGCACACACACCTCGTTGGTTGAGAGCGGGTGACTCACACCAGCTACTTCCCCTGTCCTTTTCAATAACTTCATGCCCACTCCCCTCCCAAAGAATACCGGGTCGGTGAGAAGACCCCAGTTCAGTGGAGACCAGCCTCTGCCTTTGCCCCGACTTATAACTGTAGCCTCAACCACTTGGCCACGCTCAGCCTCATTTCCCATCCATGGTTGAGTAGACACCGGGGGAGGGACCCCTCACCCTGATGAGTTCCTGGAGAAGAAGGGCTGGGTCTGGGCTGGCTTCCTTTGGTTCTGGCAAACAGGGAATTATGCTGTAGTTCCCTGAGGGCTGCCCTGCAGTCTCTGTAGAAGCTTGCCCAGGGCAGGACACAAGAGGACTCCAGCTGCCCTGTGGAATCAGTTGGCTGCCTGAGCCAGGAGCTTGGGCTGGCCTGTCCAGTGCCCAGGGGGCCGCCCAGGCCAGGTTCCCTGGAAGCCCCTCCTGTGGCCTTCCTCCTGCTGCTCCTGGATCCAAGGGCTGGGGACACTTGGCTGCTTGCACACATATGTGGGTTATTACTTCATTTTCAGATAAAAGATATCTAGCATTGGGTGAACTTTATTGAAGCATCCTTTTTACCTGTGAACACCCAGTACTCACTGTTGCCTTGGGTCCCTAATGGTGTGTTGTATCCAGCAGAGAGTTCTATGCTGGGCACCTGGAGACCTGGGCTTTGAGATGGTGGGACCTGGATCAGGTCCTCTCTTGTCTCTGGGCTTCCTGGCTTCTCCTGCACACAGCGGGGGCTGGGACAGATGACCTCAGAGGGGCTTTTCAGGATTTTCTGAGTCAGGATTTGCAGCTGGATGGTGGAACTGAGAAAGCCATCAGGAGGGGCCACGACCCCCCTTTCTCTCAGTGCACCATTTGAGTTTTGCAGGAAAGGTAGATGTTGACTGAAAAACAGTCCCCAGGCAGCCCAGAGGAGAGGCCCGTTCTGCCTCACTTGCATGGTGGGCAGGTGTCAGTTGAGGCGACTGCCCAGGAAAGGACCCTGGCAGAAGGAGAGAAGGCGTTTCTGAAACAGCCAGGGCAGAGGCATGAGAATCCCTTCCCAGGCAGTACGGGCCCCTCAGACATCCGTCCTGGTGGTGGGACCAGGGCTGGGCCTTTGGGACCATCTTCAGGGCCTGGAGTGGAAGGATGGGACCTCGTTCTCAAAGCCCTGATCCTCACCTCTACTGCTCCTAAGGCCAGCCCTGAGTGTGCCCAGGTCTTAAGCTTTCTATTGTAAAGACATAGGAATACCATCTTCCAATTGGAGGTCATAGAGATCAGAGGACCGTAGCAGTCAAAGATCGTTGCCCAGCACCCACAGTCACATGATGAAGGCCTGGGGAGCCCTGAGACCTTGTGGTCTGAGGATAGGCCGCACACTAAAATCACCGTCTGTCCCTCTCTCCTCCTGCTCCATTTCCCGTGGCCTGCTGCTGCTGCCCGATCCCTAGGAGGTAGAGGTGAGTTCTGCCTGGGGCCCCCTGCATATGTATCTGTAGCTCTACACCCCACTCTTCTCCCTTGCCCCCTCACCCCAATTTCTCCTTCCCTGCAGCATTCAGTGTGGGATTGGGGGGGGGGGGTCGGAAATAAGGAACTTAGGGATAAGGCCAGAAGGGATTCCGGACATGGGTTTAGGGGCTAAAGGTCTGGGGCAGGCAGCTGGCAGGGCCTGGGTAGACAGGGTCACCTGGGAAGCCACCAGAATAGTGGCAGTTGGCATGGGGAAGCAGTGGCCTGGGCCCTTGCTCTGTTGGCCTTGGAGTTGAACTTTGGCTCTAGGTTGTAAATCTTAGCCCTTTCCTTCCCCCTCACCCACTATGTCCTTCCCTAGGATGACTACATCAAGAGCTGGGAGGACAATCAGCAAGGAGATGAAGGTAACATGCCCCTCTTGCAGGGGAAGGTGACTGATATCCATGAGGACTTGTGACCAGAGGGCAAGTCCTGACTGTGGCCTTGGAGGCTCCTTGGGGAGCCAGGCCCAGATCGAGATGAGACTTCCAAGTTGAGGAGCTATGGTTATCAAGGGCTGCTAGTGAGGGGCGGCTTCCCAGCTCAGAAGTGGGGCTGTGTGCTCCTGGGCTCTCTGACACTGTATCCCAGATGGCCTGTGTCCTAACTCTATGTCCCCTGCAGCCCTGGATACCACCAAGGACCCCTGCCAGAAGGTGAAGTGCAGCCGTCATAAAGTGTGCATCACCCAGGGCTATCAGCGGGCCATGTGCATCAGCCGCAAGAAGCTGGAGCACAGGTGAGGGCCTTGGGGAGGTGGAAGGGCTGGAGGGGGTTTGCTTAAAGAGCAAGGGCGGAACTGATCCTCTCCTAGGTAACAATTATCTTTTGCTGCAGATCAAACTACCCCAAAGCTTAGTGGCTCGAAGGGATAAATGTGTGTTATCGTACAGTTTCTGAGGGTCAGTAGCGAGACATGGTTTTATTGGGTGGTTCTGGCTCAGGGACTGTCAGGAGGTTCCAGTCAAGAAGGTCTCATCTTCATCCCCTCTCTGCTTAATCATATAATCAGAGACCGGGGAGTTGGGATTGCAATCTTAGATGCCTTTAGGGGCCTGGCAGGTAATGTATATGCATGAAGAGAGAGCTTGCATTGGTGATGAACCAGTCTGGGAGGCCCAGGCCCTATGGAAATGCGGGCCCAGGACTCCCATATCTTTCATTTTACCTAGGCCAGAAATCAGGATTCTTTATGTGAACTCTTCCATTTTGTAAATGTTGGCAAATAACCCAATTGAAAACAAAAATCCTTGGTGGTGCAACAAAATTCGGGTCTACAGACCACAAGTGGCCCTTGGGCCATCAGTTTGCAACCTCTGATTTGACCTGACCCCTTATGCGAGTACAACTCCCATTTACATCTTACAGTTGAACCTGGAGTTGAACCTGAGGGCCCTGCTGGAAAGGGGAAGCAGGGAGTGTCTTTGCTCTGCCTGATTGGTTCCACTTTTGTGAGCGAGAGGAGGGTCTGACTGGGGGTGATGGGAGGGTAGGCGGGGGCAGGGAGGCAGCTGCAAATGCTGTAGATCACCAAGAGCAGCTTCTTGTTGGAAGCAGTCTCCTGAACCCTCCCTTCCCCTGTCTCTCATGTTTGCTTCCATTCCTGTACCCTCCTATCCCACTCCTCCTGTAGGATCAAGCAGCCTGCTGTGAAACTCCATGGAAACAAAGACACCGTTTGTAAGCCCTGTCACATGGCCCACCTTGCCTCTGTCTGCGGCTCTGATGGCCACACTTACAGCTCAGTGGTGAGGAGCCATGGTCCCAGGTGGGGTGGAGGGAGGGTGCACTTGGGGCCACAGGGAGCAGAGAGAACAACTCAGCCAGGCCTTCTGTGTGGCTCCCAGTAATGATGCGGGGCCAGGTGCGCTTGTCAGCACATCAGTGTGGCCAGCCACAGTGCCGGCACCAACCCAGGAGCCTGAGACCCTGCGCCTGACCTTGGGCAGGTGAGGGGTGGGGCCTGGAGGAGGCCGGTAACTACAAGTCAGAGCAGGTAAGGGAAGGGCTTCAGGAAAACATAGAGGGCAACGGAAGAAAGGAGTTCTGTCATCCAGGTGTTGGGGGTTGACATCTTTCCGTGGTTGGGTATCCATATGGACAGGATGGTTCACCAGCAAGCACCAGGCATTCTGGGACAAGAGGAAGTAATCCTTCGTGAGATGACAGTGTGGGAGGGAATGGTGGTCAGGGGAATGAAGACCAACATTGTAGGGTTTTTGTAAGGGTTAAATGAGACAATATTTGTGAAAGCATACACTTTAAGTACCATAGAAATGCAGGTGCTAATTGTGAATGCTCCTACTAGCAGTGAGGACTTGTTTGGTGTTTGGAGGGCATGCACTGTTAGCTGGAGTTGGGTTCTAGGCTTAGGAACCCATTTGGGGTATGAGGCACATTTAAGAGTCATCTGCTATGGGTGATGATTGAAGTTGGGGAGGGGATGAGGTCACCAGGGAGAAGAGGAAGGAAAGAAAGAATAAGCCAGAGGGCAGAAGCTGCCTGGAGGAGGCAGAGGGTTACAGAGGAAGCAGGCAGAGCCAGTGGGGGTGGGGAGGAAAACACCAAGTCACACCACCTGAGGGCAAAGCGAGGTGTGGGCAGGAGGCTGTGGTGTGAGGGTCCCTGCTCTGCCCAGGGCGGAGGTGGAGGTCATTAGAAGGTCTGGATTCCAGCTCAGCCCTGTGGCCTTAGCTGAGTCACTGGGCCTCTCTGAGTGTCCGTGTTCTCTGCTGAGCACAAGAAACACAATTTCTCCCTCATGGAGCTGAGGGGGACCAGGTGACATCATGTTATAAGATGCTACCAGGACCTGAGTTTCATAAGCGGTCATCCCATGGGGAGAAACCAGACACCACCAGAGAAAAATGCTTTAAAAGCAAGGAATAAATGAACCTCTCGGAAGCTCTAAAGACCAGGGAATTAGCAGCAGCAGCAGTAGGTAGTAGCTGTTTGTTATCAAGAGAGCCCATGGAAGTGACTGTGGGAAGGCCGTGAGGGAGAGGCCCATAGCTGGTTACCCAGGGGCCAAGGGACTGTGGGGAGGGGGAGGAGAGGCCAAGAGGGCAAGGAGGGGTGGGTGCATGAGAGTGAGGGCATGCAGGTACCCTGGGAAGGACAAATGTGCAGAGAGGGCAGGCTGGTGCAGAGTGGGGATCCCGGGAGCATTTCATTTCCCGCTTTCCTGGGCCTGCTTCCTCTGACCAGTGTGCACCCGTGGCCTGCAGAGGGAGTGGGAGGGCCTTTCTGCGCTATTTGCAGGTCTGGCCCTCCCATCTCCAAGGTGGAAGGCAAATGTGGCTGCCATGGTAGGCTGGAGGGTGCCCCCAGCAGTGCCCCCATCACCCAGCAGACTTTCTTGTCCTGCAGTGTAAGCTGGAGCAGCAGGCGTGCCTGAGCAGCAAGCAGCTGACAGTGAGATGCGAGGGCCCCTGCCCCTGCCCCACAGAGCAGGCCGCCACCTCTACCTCCGACAGCAAACCAGGTAACCAGTGCTGGGCCACGGCAGGTTTGGGGTGGGGGGTGGCTTACTGCCAGGGCTCCTGGGGTCCTCCTTCAGAGCTCTGAAAGGGCAAGGGAGGTTTGCAATGGGAAGGGAGAAGTGACCGAAACCAGGAACAGGCCTGAGGGACCTGTGGAGCTGGAGGGTCCGGTTTGCATGGAGCAGGAGGGCTTGGCCTCATCACAGGGAGCCATGTGCTTTTGGTCCTAGGGAGTGAGGGGGAGGGGAAGACAGGAGAGGAGGAGAGAGCGCCTCTGGTTTCTAGCTCCCTTTCCCCCTGGCACTCCTAACCACTGCCCGGCCTCCAGGCCTGTAGGGCACCACCCCCAGCCGAGAGACCATGCTTGCTGCTTCACCCCACCTTCACCCTCTACTCCTTTCTCCCTGTTCTGCCAACTACAGAGACATGCACCGGTCAGGACCTGGCCGACTTGGGGGATCGGCTGCGGGACTGGTTCCAGCTCCTCCATGAGAACTCCAAGCAGAACGGCTCAGCCAGCAGCGGAGCCAGCCCGGCCAGCGGTATGGGAGCTGCTTGCTGTGCCGGGGAGGAGGGCGGGAAAGTGGGGAGATGGGTGTGCACTGGGGCCAGTTGGCGGCACTGGGGAGCACCCACATTTCTCCCCCTCCTGCCAGACACTGAGTGCCGCAAAGAGCCTAAACTTAAGAACAAGGGGAGGTAGGCTTCACCTGGACTGGAGGGGTTTGAGTTAGCTAACAGGAAGAACTCCTTAAAATGGGTGGAAAGAAACTAAACCCTGAAATGAGCAGCCAAGGGAAGGTAAGGAATTACTTTCCCTGAAGGACTTTCTAAACAGGATTTTGACTGGTTTGGGTGGTCCTGTGAAGAGGCTGAGGGGTGGGCCTTCAGCTGTTCTTGAGTTTCTCACCCCAGTGGTCGGATTGATTCTGAGCTGTCCTGACCCTGAACAGAGAGCTGGGGCTGACAGAGAGTTGGAGGGATGGACAGACAGATGGATGGAGTGATTACCTCGAGCAGGTCTAAACTGTGGCTTTCTCCTCAGGGCTGGACAAGAGCCTGGGGGCCAGCTGCAAGGACTCCATCGGCTGGATGTTCTCCAAGCTGGACACCAGTGCCGACCTCTTCCTGGACCAGACAGAGCTGGCTGCCATCAACCTGGACAAGTACGAAGTCTGCATCCGCCCCTTCTTCAACTCCTGTGACACCTACAAGGACGGCCGGGTCTCCACCGCTGAGTGGTGCTTCTGCTTCTGGAGGGAGAGTGAGTGCGCCCCTCCCCAGGCCCCTGCCTGCTATGCGGGCTCTGCCCCCCACTCCAGGCTCCCTCTGGGAGTCAGGTGACTACCTCTTGGCCACCTCCCACCACCCAGAACCTTGCCAGCTCCCCAGCTTCCTGCACTCTTTAGCAGCTCATCTCTTGGAGCCCAGGGGAACCAGCACGTGGACCCCCTTCCTCAGCAGGCCCTGAGTGGATATTATGGGTCCTGAAGCTTGTGCACTTTTGGAGGCCTACTTTGAGGAAAACTACAAATGTAAAATTTCTAGGGCCCCTCAGAGGGCTTGGAAGAGACTAAGGGGTCCTGAAGCTGAAGTTTCATTGGCTTCTCAGTGATTCCACTTTTGAACCCATCTCATAGTATACGCCCCAAATATGGGTGTGCATGTGATCATTAGAGATGTGGTGTCATTTGCCAGCTTTTTATATCCTGAACCAAAGCGGGACACGCACCTAGAGACCACCTAGGTCAAGGGGTAACCATCATCGATGGGGAAATGGAGGTTCCAAGGGGTCAGCTGACCAGCCAGAGGTGGGGCAGCCCCTGCTCTGCCTCTGGTGTTTGGCCTGGTCCCCACTGTGGTCGTGTGGTGGGAGTGTTACAGCATCTGTGGCCCGAGGCTGAGGCTTCTGCTGGGGCTCCACCGTTAGCTGGTTTGGGACCCTGGGCGACTGAATGGGGAGATAACAATACCTCAGAGACTGTTGTGAAGATGCAGTGAGAAACATCTGGGTGCAGAGCACCATGTAAATCACAGCCCCCCCTGCCAGTGTCCCATGTTTTGATCAGGCTCATTGTCCCTAACTGTCCAGGCTCCACTCTCTCCGCATGGCTCCCGCAGCACTTATTACTCTCCAGGCCTTTGGAGCTCATGCTCTCTGTTCTGTACAGCAGCCGTCTAGCTGGGAGCTGATCTCATTTTACAGCCAGTCGGGCCTCATGCTGGGAAGGGCTAGGGGACTTCTCAAGGTCACAGACAAGTTAGATTTGGCTGCCAGTTATTTTCAGGCCTCCACTGAATGTTCCCTCCAGCCTTATGTTGCCCTGGAGGCCTCTCACCCTGGGGAATCTGTGCATTCACCCCCACCTCCTCTTCTGAATCCTGTTTATTTATCCCATGAGTCTCCAATACCCTCAGGGGGCCCTGGGGAGCCTCAACCCATCCCACAGCCTTGGAATAGCCTCTCTCAACTGGAACCTGGGTGTTCTCACCTGGCAGAGCCCCTCTGTCGTTTCAGGGCACCTTAGAGGGATCAGTGCATCCCGCAGTCTGCAGTGTGTCAGAGCCCGGGTATTTTAATTTTGCAGAGCCCCCTGCCTGGTTTCTAAGCCTTGGGTAGGGGGGCTCAATGAGTCCCGTCAGCACCACAGGCTGGCCCCCATCAGAGGCTGCTTCTCTCCCCACAGAGCCTCCCTGCCTGGCAGAGCTGGAGCGCATCCAGATCCAGGAGGCTGCCAAGAAGAAGCCAGGTGAGGAGGCAGGTACCCCAGGGTACCTCTGAGGCCCAGAGGCTCTAGCCTGTGGGTGTCATGGAAGATGCTGAGTTCAGAGGAGGCCCTGGCTTAGGAAGACAGGAGAGGGAAATTCCTCTCCTGTTTATCCTCGTGGTGAGGCAAGGTCTCCCAACCAGCCCCTCAGTGTGTTTTAAGCACTAATTTTGTGCCCATTCCTGCTGGGAGTGTAGGTAGAAATACGGAAAGTTCCTTGAACCCTCCTTTCAATTCAGTTCAGTCAGTCAGTTCAGTTCAGTCGCTCAGTCGTGTCCAACTCTTTGCAACCCCGTGGACTGCAGGGTGTGTGCAAAGCTGAAAGGAGGACCCCCCCGCCCTCCCACAGCAGATGCTCATGTTCTCAGCAAATACTTGAGTGCCAACTCTGGAGAGACAGCAGTGAACCCTTGCAGATCAGAACTGATGGGCAAGACAGACGCGGTCCCTGGACTCATAAAGCACACAGGCTACTTGGGGAAACACAAGCCACAAATTGACACACCAGAAAGAGCTCCTGTGCGTGTGGTGCCAAGGGAGAGCACAGTGGACAGAAGTCAGCCAGGGGTCAGCAAAGGCCTCCCTGGGGTGCTGCTGTCCAAGAGGAGAGCTGAGGGGATGAGAGTGAGCCAGCCAGGAGCAAAGCCGAGGGCAGGGAAACGTTCTTGGGAAACAGAAAGCTCATGCTCTTGGCTGAGCGTGGTGGGTGAGCGGACAGATGTCCACGAGGCAGGTCCCATGGGGCCTCCCAGTTCCTGAGCGCAGCTTGGCATTTAACTGAGCAGTGACACCAGCGTACATGGAGCCACACTAGAACTTCCCACAAAGCCGTACTGACTGAGAGCCCAGTGGCCCTTGGGCTGGGTGTAGCGCCACTTCTGTCAGGAAGTCAGTCTCTGCCTCCTGGGAGCAGTCCTTTCTGGTCTGTGCTCCTGGAACGTGTGCACTGAGCAGCTGTCCTTTTACGCAGGTCACCCCACAGAGTGGGCAGTCTTGTCTATCCCTGGGGCCCCGGGGTGGGGATCTCAGCAGTCCACTGAGTGAACTAAGGAGCAATCTGAAGGAAAGTGGGTGGCCCCGAGGGCAGGTCAGAATCAGAGGGCTGGGAGGAAAAAGCTGGGCATTAGCAGGCCTAGGTGCAGCCCAGGATCCAGGGCGTCCAGCACAATGAGGTCAGATTGGCCATCCTACAGGACTGGGGGGCCGTGGAGGCAGATGGGACCCATAGCAGGGGCTGAGCAGGTGGCTTAGAAAGGAAGGCTTTTTTGTTTGTTTGTTTCTGGTCAGTTGAACTGGAAGAAATGCTGACGTCCAGCCCTGGATGTCCGAGCTTGTTAAGTGGTTGGTAGCTGGTCTGGCTGGGCTCTGGTGGGGCCCACGTGCTTGTGAGTCCGAGGTTCTGAGAGCCACCTCTCAAAGGAGCCCACACCCTGAGGCCCCTGCTCTGACCCTACGGGGCCTGCCCCACCAGGGATCTTCATCCCGAGCTGTGATGAGGATGGTTACTACCGGAAGATGCAGTGTGACCAGAGCAGCGGAGACTGCTGGTGTGTGGACCAGCTGGGCCTGGAGCTGACCGGCACCCGCACACACGGGAGCCCAGACTGTGGTAAGCCGGGGGCCGGCAGCCGGGGCCCCGCTTGCTGGGCTGGGCTTCCCTGCCGGCAGGGTCCTAACCTGCCCCTTGGCTGGTTCCCCTCACAGACGACATCGTGGGCTTCTCAGGGGACTTCGGGAGCGGTGTCGGCTGGGAGGACGAGGAGGAGAAGGAGACGGAGGAGGCAGGCGAGGAGACAGAGGAGGAGGAGGGCGAGGCGGGCGAGGCGGACGATGGAGGCTACATCTGGTAGACGGCCCACGGGGAACCGGGGCAAGCCAGGGTGCTGATGGCCGGGGAGACACGGCAGCAGAGACCTGGACAGAAGCAAGCAGATTACAAATGGATCCAGAAAATACAGCCTAAAGGACCCTGGCTCCAATGGGGAGGACCAGACGTGTGAGTGCGCATGGCACGTGTGTGGATGCACGGCCAGGATGTATGACTGCGTATGCAAGAGTGTGTGTGTGTGTGTGTGTGTGTGTGTGTGTGTGTGGCATGCACTGACAAATGTGTCCTTGGTCCACACTGCTAGTGGCAGAGGGTCACCCAAAGGCCCCTAAGGCCTCCTGTAGTTGTTTTCTTCCATTTGTTACTTTTGAAATACGCACATTCACACATATGCACACCCTGCAAAGTGAAAATTGATTCAGAATGGCTTCTGTGCCCCCTTGCCAGCCCCCCAGCCCCATCCAAGCCGCCCTGTCACCCTGGGGTTCCTGGTCCTGGCTTTCTGTCCTTGCCTTAAGCAGACCCCTCCTCCTGCCCGTGCTGTTCCCCGCCCCCCCCACCCCACCTCCCCCCACCCCCAGCCCCATCCCTTCTGGAGTCAGGCCCTGGCCTGGTGGGATGGGTCCCAGAGGGGAGGGAGGGCAGCGAGCTGTCTGCTGGCCGGTTTGGCTCTGGTGAGTCAGGCACCCACCTTAGGGAGCCCTTTCCCTCTGTTGGACTCTCCTCCTAACCCAGGCCAGGGCGAGCAGTGGTGGCTGAGAAGCTGCAGGCAGAGGCTGAGAGGTGGGGGAGGAGAAGGACTCGCCAGGCTGCTGGGATGGTGAGGGGGGCCACGTGAGCGGGGGCCGGGGGGGTAAGGGGGGTGGGGAGGGCCAGCGGGAGCTGCTTTTGCAGATCTCTTAGAACTCTTAGGAGTAGAGGCGGGGTCACCCTGAATGTCAGAACAGCTCGGGTCCTTTCCTGCAGCTCTCGGTGGGGGCCTGGTCTGTGCTGCTCTGTGGAGGCAGTGGGTGGTAGTTGTGCAGCTGAGCTCCCTCTGTTCCTGTTGGGGTGGGGGGGTGCACACCTTCCCCATCTCCCTGGTTGGGGTCCCCACTCCAGGAACCTAAAGATCAGGCAGCAGATAAAGAGCCTGGGTCTTGCCAGTGTGTGTGCCACCTCCTCCCTGACCCCTTAATAAACGCTCCCCTCCCATCCAGACTGACAAAAGGCATTGTCCCTGAGATCCTGTGACGGAGGGGACAGCTGCAGCCTTCTGCTCTCAGAGACCATGACATTTCCCCGTCCCTCCTCCTCCGAGAGAGGCACCCCTGGGCCATTTCCAGCCCCAGTCCTCTCAGCTTCTGGGCTTTTCCCTCCTCCCCTATGAGGGATCCTAGGGCCGCTGTAGTGGAGGGCCTCTCAAGCGCTGGGGTGTTTAGGGCTGCGAAAAGTCAGAGGGGACGGGTCTGGGGTAGCCAGAATCTGAGGCCCTGTCTCAGTGCTTCCCCAAATCTGCTTACCAGGTGGGAGCTGGGGTGGATGAGCAGGTACCCCCTGGTTTGTTTTGTTTTTTTCCTACTCTGTCCAGTTCTCCCTGTTGAAGCAAATTTCCTAACACTTTGGTAAAGAATTTCTTTCCTGGGTTTGGGCCTCTGATGCCCTTTGGTGTATGGCAAGTGCTGTGTGTGTGTTTGAGTGTGTGTGTGTGTGTGTGTGTGTGTGTGTGTGAGCCAAGGGGGCCTGGCGTGTGAGGAGGAGCACCCTGTGTGCTGGGTGGTGGCAGGTGTGGGGTCCATGTGGTGAAGTTCCCTGGGCAAGCCTCCCAGCCTGGCTCCCTGGCTTCTTTACTTCCACCCTGGGATTCATATCTTCTAGGTCCTCCCTTGAGGGGAAATAACGAAACTCCAGTTAGCCCCATGAACCGCTTCTCATTCTCCAGCACAGTTCCGGCTGTTAAGGTGTCCCGCGCTGCCCCAGATCCCCCTTGCCCATCTCCCACCCCGCTTCCCAGCCTCCCAGCCCACCCTCTGCTCCCCTGCTCGGTTCAGGGAAACACCGGTCCAGTCAGCCCTCTGCTCTCTGAGCGCAGCCCCTCTCAGAGCTACTTGAAACTTTGTGCTCTCACAGGATTGGAGTCTGTCTGTTTCCTCCCTCTGCCCTGGCTCAGACTTCTGGAACCGTGTCCTGGGCACAGCTGTTGAGGATGTTGGGGCGTCCTGGGGTGGAGGAGGGGCGCCCCTCTCCTCTCACAGTGGCCCTCCCCTCCTGGGGACATGCATCCTCTCCGTGTCTCTGGGTCTTCCGGCTGTGCACGTTTTTATGACCTTGTAAATATGTTGTAGAAAGAAAGCAAAAGACACTGAACTAGACCCTGGTGGGACTCAGGGGTCCAGCCTTGCCCTGTCTGAAGCCCCTATGCTGCTTCACCCCACTTTCTGGGACCGAGGCCCCCCAAAGTTAGACCAAGCAGCTTGAGCCCAGTGGGCTGAAGGCCTTCAGGTTACTTCCTGTCAGACAAGGTGCAGGTTTCCTTGTGAGCAAGACTGCAGGGCTGTCCCTCCTCACTCCTTGGATGTGTGCCCTCGACCAAGCTGTCTGCCACCCGGCCTCTTCTGCACCCCTCTTCTCTGTGTCCTCTCTCTGTCCTGTCCCCACTCCCCTGGTTTAGGCAGGCAGTGGAATTTGAGTTGAGTTGAAAAGAGCGCAACCAGATTTTCAAAGAAATTTCTGGCCTGGCTCTAGAGCTGCCCTTGGCCACCCCAGTCTCCTTCCCCTGGGCACTGGGAGAGACAGTCACGTCTAAATGGGACAGGTTGGAGTCAGAACAAACAAATGTGCCTTGAGAGACCACTCAGAGAGGATTCAGGGCAATGGGGAAGGAGGTGTGGGAGCTCAGGAAGGAGGAGGAGGGAAGCACAGCCGATGAGAGCATGAGGGGGCGTGACTGCGCCCCAGTACCCCCTGGGGCTGTGACTACACGTGGCCATGGCCACACGTCTGTCCTCATGCCACCCCACCTGGGCAGGCCACCCACTCACCCCTCATGAGCTCCATGTGCTTTCAGCTTCACCAGAGTGGGTGGGGGGTCCATGGGCATCAACCTGGGGACCCTCCATTTCACCAAAGCCTCCCCCTCAGCCCTTGGGGAGAATGAATGGCTAATCCACTGACCCCTGGCATCATCATGAGGCTGTGGACTGGCAGGGGTCAAAGGGAAGAGACACTGGGGGTGCAAAAGGAGACTCGAGACATCCAAGGAAGTCCCAAGCAGAGCAAATTGCTTTATAGCCTGAAGCCTACTTAAACTGTGTTATGTGCAATAACTGAGCTTAGAGTTAAGAATTGTGTTCAAGTGCTTGGATTTCCGTCTGTATATTTAAGTGCTGAAACTGTATCTCTCAGTAATTTTAGATGTCTTTAAAAAAAATCGAAAAACAAAGTGTTAGACCGTGTCTGTGCATTGATGGGCACTCAAGCGTCCCGTGGGTCACCCACCCTCTCCCCTGTGCCCCGCCTCCCTTTCACATACCCCCTCCCCCCCACCTCTACTTGGGGACCCTGCCTCGTGTTGTCTTTATCTGCCTATTAACTCAGCCTAAGAAAGCAAGTACACTTCACACATGCATAAAGGAAATCAAATGTTATTTTTAAGAAAACTGAAAATAAAAACTTTATAAACACCACCTACTGGCACTACTCTGATTATTCTCTCCCTCGGTGTCATTTTTCACAAAACAAGTTCCCAGAGTTCAGGCTTCTGGTCGGCAGGCTTCTCTTATTCAGTTTCATATGTTAGACCTCCATGAGGGTGGGGCTGCGAGGAGGAGCCTGATTTACTGGGGGAGGACCAGAAGCAACTTAGAAACATTTTTGGTATTATTATAAATATACGCGCTATATATACTTGTAGCTGCTAAGCTGCTAAGTCACTTCAGTCGTGTCCGACTCTGTGCGACCCCATAGACGGAAGCCCACCAGGCTCCCCCGTCCTTGGGATTCTCCAGGCAAGAACACTGGAGTGGGTTGCCATTTCCTTCTCCAATGCATGAAAGTGAAAAGTGAAAGTGAAGCCGCTCAGTCGTGTCCGACTCTCAGCGACCCCATGGACTGCAGCCCACCAGGCTCCTCTGTCCATGGGATTTTCCAGGCAAGAGTACTGGAGGGGGGTGCCATTGCCTTCTCTGATATATATTTGTAGATAGGCCAATAAATATATCTATATCACAAAGCAGAGATCAAACTCTATATTCTGCTTTTTAAAATTCAGCCTATTATGAACCTTTTCCTATGTCATTAAAATCATTTGAAGACATGCCTTTAAAAAAATTTTTTTTTACTTTTATTGAAATATAGTTGATTTACAATGTCGGTTATTTTCAGATATACAGCAAAGTGATTCAGTAAAGAATATATATATTCTTTTTAGATTCTTTTCCATTTTAGGTTATTACAAGATATTGAGTGTAGTTCCCTGTGCTATACATAGGTCCTTGTTATCTATTTGATTTATAGTAGTATGTATATTTTAATCTGAAACTGCTAATTTATCCCTCTCCCCACCCCAGTATGACTGTAGTAGGTGATGTAGTATTCCACAATATGGATGTACTCTAATGAATTTAATCATTTCTCTGTTTTTTAATATTTCTATTGTTCCTAGTTTCTTGATACTCTCAGCTCTAGCCCTAGAACTTGATAACCATGACCTTGGTCAAGTCATCTGCAGAGGTGGAGAAGTCATCTCACAAGGATCACATAGAAGTGGTTTCTCAACAGTGAAGACCCTGCATAAATGTCTAGCTCTGCCCCTCGTGCCAGCCCATAGAGCAGACTTTGCTCGTCTGGCTGGAATAGATCCTAAGGAAAAGGAGCTACCTCCTGGGTGGGGGGAGTCTGTGTGCACTGGTTTTCTGCTCTCTCACACTTCTTACTGCCACCCGCAAGGTCAGAGGTCACCTGACCTTGTCACCTGGAGGCCCAGAAGTCTTCCTGGAAGGAAGTGTAAAGATGGATATGACTTGCCTAGAAGCTGCTCCCAGCATGCAGAATGCAGGAGAAAGTAGGTTGGAGATGGAGATGGAGATCCCTGGAAATTGGTTCATTCTCTGGGTTTGTGGGGACCTATAGTTTTGGAAGTAGGGGTGCCATGGGGAGGTGTGGGGTCCTTGAGGTTGGATTGGTCAGTGGAAGCATCTTATACCAGCTCGTGAAGTAGGTACTATTATTAATGCCCATTTTGCCAGTGAGGAAACAGTCTCAGAGAAGTTTGGTAACCTGACCAAGGATATGCAGCTAGTGTGAAGCCTTGATTCTGCTTCCTAATTACTACCTCACACAAAGCAGGCTGTCATCAGTGTCCAGTGACTGCTCCTTGTATGGCCCCCAGGCTCCCAGAGGAGGATGGTCACCTGCACAGGGGTAAGCCAGGAAAGCTTCCCGGAGGAATGGGACTTCAGCTAGGCCCCCTACATGGGGAGGAGCTACCTAGTGGCTCAACCCTGGTCGCATATCGGGATCACCTGAGGGAGTCCAGGCCCCAAGCCCCACCCACAGAGATTCTGATTTCATTGTTCTGCGTTGGAGCCATCTCTAGATAATGCTGATGTGCAGCCAGATGTGGCGTCCAGACTAAGCAGATGGGAGCAGGGCATGTCCCTTAGGTGAGGGCAGGATGTGCAAGAGGCCAGGGCAGGAAGAAGCCCTTGAGGAGCCAGGACTGGGCCCCTGTCTCTGGATGGGGGCAGTGTGAGGTCTGCAGGCCAGGTCACGGGCAGGAGCCAGGAGGTCCAGCGGTCCCCTGGCAGTAGGTCTTCCTTTTATTGTTTCATCTAATGTCAGTCACCAAGCCGGGCCTTGGTACTGGATCATCGAGGAGCCTGTAGTCTGCCGTATGTGCCTGTGTCCACCCCTTAGGAAGCGTGAGTATCTTCAGCCTGCAGGGAAATGTTGGTGTTTGCACTTCATGATCAGCATTTGTTCAGGCAATGGGGAGGCAGAGGCTAGGCAGGGCCCAGGCTTCTGGAAAAATTCATCCCTTGTCATCATAGCCCAGCGTCCTGGGTTCCCAGGGCAATGGACAGAGAGCATCTCCCAGGGCAGGCCCAAGAGCTGACGCAGAAAGCGAGTGACTGGGATGCCCGCTGCCACTGCTCCTCCTGGACATGGTCCCTCAGCCCTGGTCGTCCCACCCGCTCCCTGCACTGTGGGTGCCACCCTGGTCTGGTACCTTGCTTTTCCACAGGATTTAGCCTCCTGCAGACAAGGACTGTGTATTTACTGCTCTTAGGTGAGTAGCCAGGACCTGAGAACAAATCTAAAAGAAAAAAGAAAGTCACACATAAACCCATAGAGAACCAGCCTCCCCACCACCTACCCTGTGGGCCCCATGCCTTTGGCTGGTCTCATCCTCTTTGGGTAGAGTGAGCTTAAAGAGGGGGTAGTTTTGGCCAAGAACAAATAAGACACCAAACACAAAACAACAGCAACAAAACACCCCCTAACCTAAAAAATAATTTAAAAAATATTTATTTTTGAGCAACACAGGTGAGGGAAAGGAGGAAAACACAAATGTTTCTCTCTTTCCATCAGCATCCCACGTGCTTATTGCATTATGTTGCTTTATCTTCCCAACAACCCCAAGAGACAGGTATTATTACCCATCCACTCCTGTTCATGCAGGCAACAGCTTCACCTCCAGGGGGTGACCTTGGTTCACTTCTGTATCCATGACGTAAACCTGGCCTGGCCGACTCCAGGGTGAGCCTCCACGTTCTGCTGCCACTGCTGGGTGATCCCGCAGTGAGACGGTAAGTACCGCAGAAAACAAGCCATGGCAAACGCGGACAGGAGTGTGAGTGTCGGGGAAGAGCTCGGAAGCGAGGCCACCTGGGATTTGCCTGGTCTGGTCTCTGAACATGGGTCAGCACCTCCCCACGAGCCCCAGTTTCTCCAGCTGTGAGAGGACGGGGTGGGACTAGACTACCCGGTTTTGTGATTCTGTGCCAGAGTGCAAAGGCAGGAGTCCTGACAGGCTCAGAATTTTCTTGCTCTCCCTCTCACATTCCACATTTCCTCTAATTAACCCCAAGGGCTCACACATTTGCAGAGCAAAATTAACTGTGCTTTAAAAAGAATGCTGGAGAAGGGCTGTGAGCTGTGGGAGCCATCTTTTGGAAGGCTCAAAGGACCAAAGGATGGAGTGACGACGACTGGAGGTCGAGAGGCTGGGGCCAGACAGACCAGGTGCTTCCTACAGTTGAGGGAACAGGAGGAGAGAGCCATGCACTCTCCCTTCAGCCTGAGCACACTGCCACATGGCAGGGAGGGGGCCGAGGAGGCCACCTCGCTGACACAGTTCCCCAGCGGGCGGCTGGGACAGACAGTGACCTCAGGCCCAGCCAGGTCAGAGCCTTCACGTGCATGATTTCATCCAAGCATTACACGGACGAGGACACTGTTACATAACTGTCTGTGACAAGTCCTCTCACTAGTCCCGCTTGATAGAGGCGAGGCAGAGGCACAGGTGACCAAGCGCACGAGGCTGAGTGCGAGATGAAGAGGGCACGTAGATGGCTGGGTGCTGGACCCCTGGGGACTGTGACAGTCAGTCCAGCTAAGTGAGGAGAAGGGTGGGTGGAGGGCAACGCTTGCAGATGGCTTGGTTCCCAGAGACTTGCGCCACATCAGGCCCTGTGCTGTGGATGCGCTGACCCGGGCCATCTCCTTCACTCCTCGAGTCCAAAGAGCGTGGGGAGCTCTGAGGGCCATGGAGTCCTGAGAGGAGAGGTGTGGGTTGGGATGGGAGGAGGCCTCCCCTGCCCCCCAGGGGAGGAGGGCCTGTGCCCAGGCAACAACAGGTCCCAAAGCCCACGGGATCCCTAGCAGTTCGTCAAACACAGGCCAGGGCAGAGGCTGCAGGACGAGCCCACATCCATACTCCCCTCCTAGAGTTACAGAACCCCCCGTTTATGGCGGGGCCTCTGGCCACCCAGACACAGGCCACACCTCCCAGCCTGCCTTGCAGCTCCCCATGAGCAGAAGTGACAGGCACCGCTTCCTGGTGGTGGTCTTCAGGAGAAGCTGCCATACCCCTACCCCCAGCCCAACTCCTTCTGCCTCTTCCCACTGCTGGGAATACAGACACAGCTGCTCCAACTGAGGCGACCCAGCCGGAGAAGCAGCCTGGGCCCCGCTCACCCCAGAGTCACCATCCCAGCCAGTAGAGAAACGTAAGTGTTTATTTTGTTTAAATCATTATGTTTAGTCTCTGATACAAGGGCCAAGTTACTTCAGTCGTACCTGGCTCTTTGCAATCCCATGGACTGTAGCCAGCCAGGCTCTTCTGTCCATGGGATTCCCCAGGCAAGAATACTGGAATGGGTTGCTGTTTCCTCTTCCAGAGGATCTTCCTGACCCAGGGATTGAACCCGCGTCTTTTATGTCTCCTGCATTGGTAGGTGGGTTCTTCCCCACTAGTGCCACCTGGAAAGCCCTCTGATATAAGAGCCAAATCTGTATCTGAATTCCAAGGGTCTCGAACTCTTTCCCTGACCACAGGAAGAAGTAGATTTTACACTGGGCTGTGTGTGTGTAATCAGAATAGGCCTTCATGAAGCAATACCACCCCTTCCCACACTCTACATTCTAATATTTTAACTTTAGTTTTTTTAAAAAAATGCTTATCATGTGCTCACTAAATTTTGTCATGACCTGAAGTCTGCAAAACACTGTTGAGACTATTACCCAGGTTGACGTTGCTCCCCTCAGGCCATCAGCTTTCCCACTTTTCTGTGACCACCCACTGCCCTTCACTATCTCTCTCATACCACTCTTTTTTCCCCCTATTTCTAATAGTCATTTATTCAAAAGATGTTTATGAATTACTTACTCTGGGGCAGAAGCTGTTCCAGTGGTCATCCTGTTAACAGTAGCTGGGAGCTGAAAGAGAGAACTGAATCAGTGTTCAGGGGAGGCTTCCTGGTGGAGGTAGCATTTACATTGGTCCTTGAAGGGCAGAGATAAATGTGGATGAGCAACACATCGCAAGACTGGCCTCAGTATTAGCCTCTCCCAGCTTCCCAGTCTTGAGGCTCTAGCCACACGGTTCTTGCTTCCCTGCCTGAAAAGAACCCAAATCTTTCCCACCTTAGGGCCGCCACACTCTGGTCTCTGTGGCTGGAGTGCTTTCCTCCCCATTGATCACCCGGCTTCTACGCACTGCTGAATCCCTAGCACTGATCACCTGATCTGTGCCTGTCTCTAAGCAGGTGGTGGTCGATAAGTATATGTTGAATGAATAAATTCTAACTTAGCCTGATTCATCTGTGCTTGGACAACTACAGCAGCCTTCAAACTGGCCTTCTAGCCCCTTCCTTTGTGGGGCTCTTGGTCCATCTTGGTCACAGCTGCCGTGGAGGCAGGATTTGTTTCCTCTACATAATACCCTCAGTGACTCCCTATTACCCACAGAGTGAAAGTCAAATTCATTTTGACTAACCTCTTAGGGGCCTGATGATTTGACCCCCGCAGTCCTTTTGCTCCTCCTCTTCCTCTCCACTTCCTGTACCTCAGAGTCTTAGTTTAGTCTGTACTTCTGCCTGAAACACTTTCTCCATGCTCTTCCTTTCCATGGTAAACTCCTACACATTCTTCAAAACCCAGCTCAAACATCATGTCTCCTTCCCACCTCCACTCTGCTTCTGTCCCTCATTGGCCTATATTCTGTCCTAAGATCCCTGGGTTGCATTTTCTTGATTCCCTGGGTTTTCTCTGCTGGAGGTCCTTGAGGGTGTGGATCATGTCTTGTCACATGTGTTTCCTTGAGTCCTGGGCCTGGCACAGGGCAGATAACCAGGATGTATATGTTAAATAAATGAGTGGCTAGATGAATTCTCTTGTCTCAGTTCAGCCTGACATCTTCCTTTAAAAAATCATCACTCCTGGTGCAGTTGATCACCACTAACTTCTCTTCAGGTACGTGAACAATTTTACCCTTTCCTGTAGAAACTTTCTTCAAATTGCTGCCAAGCTAAAGTATCACAATCATTTCATGTTGAAAACCAAAGTGTCAATATTTTATAGAAAGTGCTGAAAATTTTATATTTAGTTAAAAGAAACAAGATTCTGTAATGTTTTTTAAATCTAGTGAATTTGGTGCATTCAGGTATCTGAAATTTTTGCCAAATTGGCTGCCTTACTGCCTCCTGAGCTACCCTCCCAGCTTATATTTCAAAAGAAACACTAGCCCAAAGGAATGACTCTCTAAGAATGGAAATGGGTGTCCTTTGGGGTAGAAAACAGAGAGGCTTTCATGCATTGTCTTATTTGCATTGTGCTTGGGTTTTTCTTGCAGTCATACTCCTGTGCTTTTTTAGCGTCACCCCAATAGCACCAAGTACTCACGTGCTCATCAGAAAGTGTTCGGGTGACCTCTCTCAACTGGAGGGAGGGCTGCCAGCCTGGATGGGAACCATGCTCCTTTCTCTCATTGGCTGCTTGGCCACTGGGGATGGGAGAGTGTGGAAACAGGACCATATCAGCCAGGACCCTTTGGTGCAAGCAACAGAAACTCAACTCAAGACTAGCCTACGCAGAGAAATAATTTCCTGGCCCTCATAAAATAGGAAGATATTGGGGCCGTTCTTGGAAGTGAAGGATAAAGTCTAGGAACCAGGGCCTCTGTGATGGCAACTGTGAGGTCAGTGCCCTGAAGGCTCTTCCCGGTGCTGCCCGATTCTCATCAACACTTTATTGTTTCTTTTCACCTGTTGGCTTCATTCACTCTGACTCCTTTTGAAGTGTTCTCCGTGTGGTAGAGAACTTGGCGGCTCAAGCAGAGAGAGAGCTGCTTGCTCCCAGAGTCCACACATCAGTCACAGGAAAGAACGACTAGACCCACCACTGCTGCCAGGTGGGTGGGGTGCTGTGAATGGCCAGCCTGGATCATATATCCACCCCTGTGGCCAGGACATGGGCTGTGACCAGGGGAAGGGACACAGGCAAGCATCTTGGAAAGATACAAACGAACAGTCCTCTATACAAATGGTGATTAGAGTAGTTTCAGATCAGATCAGATCAGTCACTCAGTCGTGTCCGACTCTTTGCAACCCCATGAATCGCAGCACGCCAGGCCTCCCTGTCCATCACCAACTCCTGGCGTTCACTGAGACTCATGTCCATCGAGTTGGTGATGCCATCCAGCCATCTCATGCTCTGTCATCCCCTTCTCCTCCTGCCCCCAATCCCTCCCAGCATCAGAGTCTTTTCCAATGAGTCAACTCTTCGCATGAGGTGGCCAAAGTACTGGAGTTTCAGCTTCAGCATCATTCCTTCCAAAGAAATCCCAGGGCTGATCTCCTTCAGAATGGACTGGTTGGATCTCCTTGCAGTCCAAGGGACTCTCAAGAGTCTTCTCCAACACCACAGTTCAAAAGCATCAATTCTTCGGCGCTCAGCCTTCTTCATAGTCCAACTCTCACATCCATACATGACCACAGGAAAAATCATAGCCTTGACTAGACGGACCTTTGTTGGCAAAGTAATGTCTCTGCTTTTGAATATGCTATCTAGGTTGGTCATAACTTTCCTTCCGAGGAGTAAGCGTCTTTTAATTTCATGGCTGCAGTCACCATCTGCAGTGATTTTGGAGCCCAGAAAAATAAAGTCTGACACTGTTTCCACTGTTTCCCCATCTACTTCCCATGAAGTGATGGGACCGGATGCCATGATCTTCGTTTTCTGAATGTTAAGCTTTAAGCCAACTTTTTCACTCTCCACTTTCACTTTCATCAAGAGGCTTTTGAGTTCCTCTTCATTTTCTGCCATAAGGGTGGTGTCATCTGCATATCTGAGGTTATTGATATTTCTCCCGGCAATCTTGATTCCAGCTTGTGTTTCTTCCAGTCCAGCGTTTCTCATGATGTACTCTGCATAGAAGTTAAATAAACAGGGTGACAATATACAGCCTTGACGAACTCCTTTTCCTATTTGGAACCAGTCTGTTGTTCCATGTCCAGTTCTAACTGTTGCTTCCTGACCTGCATACAAATTTCTCAAGAGGCAGATCAGGTGGTCTGGTATTCCCATCTCTTTCAGAATTTTCCACAGTTTATTGTGATCCACACAGTCAAAGGCTTTGGCATAGTCAATAAAGCAGAAATAGATGTTTTTCTGGAACTCTTGCTTTTTCCATGATCCAGCGGATGTTGGCAATTTGATCTCTGGTTCCTCTGCCTTTTTAGCCTGAAGAAAAACCCAGGGATGTGGGTAAATATCACATATTTTACTTAGCTTGCTCGGAAGACCAGGACTTTTAGAAATTTAGACACTTCACACTTAATTCCCACCGACTGACCCCACCCACCCCACACACTTCCCTTCCAACTAAGCTCACTGCCCGCTACTCAGAGAATAAGTATTCCTAGGATGAATAAATGAATGAATGAATCGGTCAATCAGTCTGTATATGCATAGCCCACACTTTCCTACTTCTGGGCCACCCACTGCTCAGTGTCATCTGGAGCACAGGTCACCACTCCTGTGTCCGCTTGTTTTGATCATGCCCATCATTTAAGACCCACTTCAAGCTGCCTCCTCCATGAAACCCCTGAGCCATAACCAGTAGGGATTTGTTTCTTTTTAAGAGTGGTTTCCCTCACTCTTTATAGACTCCATAAAGATTTTATGTTGTTTTATAGACTTTTATAGACTCTATATGATTTTATGTAGTTTGTATTATGTATTGGTTTAGCAGGAAGAGTTTCCAACAATTAGTCCATCGCAATCACTTCATCACCCAAGTGGAGGTAGTAAGTTCCTTGTCCCTGTAGGCTTTATTTATCGATCGATCGATCAATATGTGTTTATGTGGCTGCACCAGATCCTAGTTGCAGCATAAAGGTTCTTTTTTTTTTTTTAACCTGTGGCATGTGAACTCTTAGTTGCGGCATGTGAGATCTAGTTCCCCAACCAGGGATTGAACCTAGACCTCTTGCATTGGGAGTGCAGCATCTTAGCCACTGGGCCACCAGGGAAGTCCATCCTATAGACTTTAAAGCAGAGGCCTGTTTGGGGGTTGTTGTAAAAGGTGAGGACCTCTTGGGTACTGTAGATTAGTTTACTAGGACCACTGTAACAAATTATCACAAACTGGGTAGCTTTAAGCAATAGAGATTTATTCTCCCACAGTTCTGGAGGCCAAAACCCCGAAATTACATCAGTGGGGTTGTTGCTTCTGGAGCCCATGAGGGAGATGCATTTCCATGCCTCTCTCCTGGCTTCTGGTGGTTGCCAGCCATCCTTGCTGCTGCTGCTAAGTTGCTTTAGCCGTGTCCGACTCTGTGCAACCCCATAGACGGCAGCCCACCAGGCTCCCCCGTCCCTGGGATTCTCCAGGCAAGAACACTGGAGTGGGTTGCCATTTCCTTCTCCAATGCATGAAAGTGAAAAGTGAAAGTGAAGTCGCTCAGTTGTGTCCGACTCTTCGTGATCCCATGGACTGCAGCCTACCAGGCTCCTCTGTCCATGGGAGTTTCCAGGCAAGAGTATTGGAGTGGGCTGCCATTGCCTTCTCCGCCAGCCATCCTTGGCACTCCCCAACTTGTAGACACATCACTCCAGTATCTATTTCACATGAAAGATGTCTCTGTGTCCTCTCTACTTGTTATAAAGACACCAGTGGTTGGATTTAGAGTAATCTCAAGATTCTTAACTCATTCCATCCACAAAGACTCTGTTTTTCAAATAAGATCACATTCTGAAGTTCCTGGTGGACATGTATCTTTGGGAGACACTATTCAACACACTCTGGGGAATCCTGTGTAGGGCAAACTAACACAAATCATAGTGGCCACAGTAGAGGCCAGACAGGCATCTGGAAAGCACAGACCTCAGCCCCAGGCGTCCTCAGGTCTGGTTTTCAAAAGAAGCCAAGGTCAGACTTTGTAGGGAAAATATCTGGATTTTTAAATGTGGACAAAATATTCAAAACCTGAAAAAGTATTATGATCTATACATCTGTATATTTATAGACAGTACATCTGTATATCAGATTTGGCCTGCGGAGCATCAGTTTATGACCCACCAGTGGAAGCTGCTGCTGCTGCTGCTAAGTTGCTTCAGTCGTGCCCGACTCTGTTCGACCCCATAGACGGCAGCCCACCAGGCTCCCCCGTCCCTGGGATTCTCCAGGCAAGAACACTGGAGTGGATTGCCATTTCCTCCTCCACAGTGGAAGCTACAACTTGGCTTAAAGTGAGTTCAGAAAAAAACACGGCCCATGCACTTCTGCGAGAAGCCACCAGATGGCGCGCTGTCCATTGCATTAGCCAGGATTGGGAGACGTCCAGGGGCTGAAATCCAACAAGTGATTTTTTTTTTCAAGTCAGAGGTGGTGGGTGGAGGCGGGGTGGGGGTGGGGGCAAAGTAGAGAAGTGGGATTAAGTTGATGATCAGAGTTCACTCCGTTTAAAACTTTGCATCCTTTTCTCTTTATCTTTGATGCCTGCTGTTTCTTGTCTGCTAGTAATACCTACTCCCTTGGCAGACAACACAAGTTAAAAAAGTAGTAAAGATATTACTACAGGAAAAAGAAAGGAAGAGCCAAGTCAACAGCTTTTTCTTATTATAAATACATCAATTAAGTTTAAAAAAATTGACACATACACACAGCAAACCATACAGGATATTCCTGCCTCCCACTGCTAACACCAGCTATGTCTCCCTCGTTGCTTTGAGAGTTCTGAATTCAGGGACTGGGATTATTTTTGTTGTTATTGCACATATATAATATTCTTCTCTTGCAAGGAAAATTCTGCATTGTCTGTACAATTGAATTAAGTACATCAGAATAGATGATTCAGATCAGATCAGATCAGATCAGTCGCTCAGTCGTGTCCGACTCTTTGCGACCCCATGAATCGCAGCACGCCAGGCCTCCCTGTCCATCACCAACTCCCAGAGTTCACTCAGACTCACGTCTATCGAGTCAGTGATGCCATCCAGCCATGTCATCCTCTGTTGTCCCCTTCTCCTCCTGCCCCCAATCCCTCCCAGCATCAGAGTCTTTTCCAATGAGTCAACTCTTCGCATGAGGTGGCCAAAGTACTGGAGTTTCAGCTTTAGCATTGCTAACTTCTATATTTATGAAAGTGAAAGTGTTAGTCACTCAGTCGTCTCCTACTCTTTGCAACTCCATGGACTGTAGCCCGCCAGGCTCCTCTGTCTGTGGGGTTTTCCAGGCAAGAATACCTGAGTGGGTTGCCATTTCCTTCTTTCTGTATACATGACCCTGATAATCGTAAACTTGGAAAATTCCAAAGATGGGAATACCAGACCACCTGACCTACCTCCTGAGAAATCTGTATGCAGGTCAGGAAGCAACACTTAGAACTGGACATGGAACAACAGACTGGTTCCAAATAGGAAAAGGAGTACATCAAGGCTGTATATTGTCACCCTGCTTATTTAACTTATATGCAGAGTACATCATGAGAAATGCTGGGCTGGATGAAGCACAAGCTGGAATCAAGATTGCCAGGAGAAATATCAATAACCTCAGATATGCAGATGATACCACCCTTATGGCAGAAAGTGAAGAACTAAAGAGCCTCTTGATGAAAGTGAAAGAAGAGAATGAAAAAGTTGGCTTAAAGCTCAAAATTCAGAAAACGAAGATCATGGCATCCGGTCCCATCACTTCATGGCAAATAGATGGAGAACCAGTGGAAACAGTGGCAAACTTTATTTTTGGGGGGCTCCAAAATCACTGTAGATGGTGACTGCAGCCATGAAATTAAAAGACCCTTACTCCTTGGCAGGAAGGTTATGACCAACCTAGACAGCATATTAAAACGCAGAGACATTACTTTGCCAACAAAGGTCGGTCTAGTCAAGGCTATGGTTTTTCCAGTAGTCATGTATGGATGTGAGAGTTCGACTATAAAGAAAGCTGAGCACTGAAGAATTGATGGTTTTGAACTGTGGTGTTGGAGAAGACTCTTGAGAGTCCCTTGGACTGCAAGGAGATCCAACCAGTCCATCCTAAAGGAGATCAGTCCTGAATATTCATTGGAAGAACTGATGTTAAAGCTGAAACTCCAGTACTTTGGCCACCAGATGCGAAGAGCTGACTCATTTGAAAAGACCCTGATGCTGGGAAAGATTGAAGGCAGGAGGAGAAGGGGACGACAGATGATGAGATGGTTGGATGGCATCACTGACTCCATGGACATGCGTTTGAGTAAACTCTGGGAGTTGGTGACGGATAGGGAGGCCTGGCATGCTGCAGCCCATGGGGTCGCAAAGAGTCAAACTCTACTGAACGACTGAACTGAACTAAATTATGGGGAGGGGACATTTCCAGGAACTTAATTACACCTAATCACAGTTTCAATTTTAGATGCAATGCTTAATGATGTGTTCTTAATTTGTAATATAAATGTATATTTTTAATAATGAAAGTGTTAAACATTCACGAAAATGGAAGGCATTGTATAACAAACCTGTGATATTGGTGTTGGCTCTGTGTGATTCTCATCATGCTGTTAGGAAGCCCAAACTATCACACATGAAGCAATCACATGGAGAAGCCCTGAGACTACATGAAAAGAGAGAGAGATGCTTGGTCAGCTCCCCAGCCACCACAGTCCCATGCAGTTCCAATGCCAGCTTCCCACTGACTACAACCTCATGGGATCCTGAGCCAGAACCACTCAACTGAGCCCAGCCTTGACTTCCTGGCCCACAAATACCATGAGAGATAATAAGATGGTTGTTGTTGCTTCAGGCCACTAAGTTTTGGGGTGATATGTTAGTAGGTAAACAGAGTGTTCGGGAATTTCCCCCTGGGGATAGGTAGTGAGACCCTCCTAAGCCTTGGGTGGAGTGAATAACTTTCTGTGTGATCTGATTTCAGTCACCCCCAATTCTGTTGTTTGTGCCAGAAGGAACACCATTAGTGGCTGGCTCTTTGAGATGTGTCTTTGACTCTCCTGTGAGAAGTGAACAGAGAGTTTCAGACCCCATCTCACCCTATGCCTCTGTGATGGAACGAGTCAACTCTTTTCCTCAATGGGGTCAGCAGAGGGGGGCTGCAAGGCGTACCCCTGGACAGACTACCTGTATTAGCAGACCCCTCAGCCACACATCAGATTTGTCCTGCACCCTAAGGTTAGACAGCAGGAGGCTTTGTAACACATACATTTTATATACAACTTAAATATCTAGTCATGGCATTATATGACAGTGACTTCTACAAGGCAGTGACTCTTAATTTCTTGGGAGCTGCAGTCGTTTCAAGAAACTCATGAGACTTTTCATCTTTTTCCCATAAAAATACCCTTAGGCATATAGACATACAAATGTAGTTTTAGATTCTATAAATAAATACACTCTTTATAAATATAAATAAATTTTATTATCTAGCTATAATTTTAATTGTTATGACTGCATAACATTCAATTGTGTGGCGTTATTATAATTTATTTAACCAGTCTCCTATGGTTGGACCTTAGGCGGCTTCCAAGGTTTCTGTGTTTTCAACTGTACTAAAAATCTCTGCCCCAAGATTTTTATAAGCATCTTCTCCTGGTTCTTAGTTTATGCTGGTTGCATCTTATGTGTCCTTGTGGCAGTTTTGTATTTTTGGAACAAGACAGGGCATGTTTAATAAATGCATACAATGTTTTAGAAATGAGAAATACACGAGTTGGAGCCACCCCTTGCTGTAGCTTTGGGGTGCAGCCAGGGGCTCCTGGCTTGGCCTCACCCAGGCCTGGGAGAAGGAAGGGTACTGCGTGGAGGGGAGGCGCTGGGAATGTTTTCCAGCCAGCAGGGTGTCAAGGATGCCTGTGATGCCGGCTTGGGGGGAACCTGGTCTTGCTACCTAGCTGGAGGAGCAGTAATTTATGTCGTGGGATGAGGAAGAACAGGAGCTGTGTGTTCCGTCCTGGAGCCGGGGGTCCTGGGGAGTGGGGTGGGAATGCGGCAGGAAGGTGGAAACAGCTGCCTTCCAAGAGCCTGGGTGCACCAGCCGACAAATCTTTATGTCCATAAAGTGAGCCTTCAGCAGTGGGCAAGGGCTTTTCCTGGTGCCACCAGCAGCAGCCAGAGCCTGCCCTTGGAGGTGGGCAAGGCCCAACGAAAACAGGCAGCAGAGAAAGGGGCCTTTGTGGAGAGCGGAGGGTGGTCGGGGGGCTGGAGGGAGGTTGCCAGTGCTGTGTGGCCAGGGAGGAGGCCGGCAGGTGCTGCCACCGGGTCACCCCTGTTTACTGGAGGAAAAAGCCCAACCCAAACTGAAAGTTAAAAATTCAGTTTTATTTGGAGATCTTACTGAGGACTATAGCATACACAGACAGCCTCTCAGATGGCTCTGAGGAGCTGCTCTGAAGAGATAAGGGAGGAGTCAGGAAGAAACCACAACTGAACATCAAAAGATTACAGCTAATCACAAAAAAACTGTTATCTTCCGTTAATTATTGTGGGAAGATGCCAGAATCTGGGCTCATTGAAATTGTTCCCCAGACTATCCCCGAGATAGTCTTAACTATCTAGGGCCAGTATCCAAAGCACAGAATTTTTCCTGCTTTTCTCCATCCTGAACGCCCCTCAGGGTGCACCATCAGTGGGAAGCTGCCGTGGCTAATGGCTCGATCCTTGTAGAACTGGGGCAGTGGCAGCGGTCCCTGTCCACACTCCGATGCTGCTGCCCTGGTGGGGGTGAGGGTTGCTAACGGTGAAAGGGACCGTATGGAGTGTATATTGTGCTAGGGGGTGGGGACTTTGGTCTCCAAAGCAGCCTGCCTTCCTCCCTCCCTTTCTTCTTCCCTCCTTCCCTCCCTTCCTCCCTTCCTGCTTTCCTTCCATTTTATTTTTGTTCTTGTTATTCTTTCATTATTTTTCTTTTAAAAGGTCTTTCTTCTAGTTAATTTTGGTAATTTCAAGAGTGACATGGACTCATTTGCCTGGTGAATCCATACAAAGATGGAACCAGGCATAGAGATCCTCTCCCTCCCCATTCCCGTACCAGCCCTGGGGACCCTTTCACCCTCCACATGTCTGTACAAGCACGTGGAAAGTTCTGTACAACTAGGATCTTACTAATATTTGCTAAAAAAACAAAACAAACAAACAAACAAAAACCCAAAACCCACCTCCGGCCTCGCTGTCCCAGTGGTTTTTAGCATGGAATATTTAGAAACATGTTAAGGCTTTTTTTTGTTACTTTTTTTTTAATTTTTGACAATGAGGAGGCAGGGTTGGTGTGACGTGAAGGGAAAAGGGATGCTGAATGTCCTGTAACGCGTGGGGCGGTTTTGCACCTGCGGTTCCCGGAGTGGCCCAACTCAGCAATACGCTTTCTCAATTTCACAGGATGTGCACAGTCCTCCAGACAGTGGAGCTGTGTCTAATCTACCTAAAAAAAATGCAGACTATGCAACAGGAGGAATCTACCATGTCCATTCAATCATTTCTCTTATAGAGAAATGGCTCTTCAGATACTTACATTGTTTCGAGTTTTGGTTTTTTTTTTTTTCCCTATTTCAAATTGTATCACAAAACCACTTCTTTTTATATATCCTTTTGGTGGGTGCTTCTATTCCTCTAGGAAACCTGTCAGTGTTGGGCTGTGAGGCTATAATATGTGTCTTTTGTGTTTTAGAAGAAAGTGTCAGGTTATTTTCCCAAAGAGTGATGCAGAGTGCTCACAGCAGAGCACAGCTGGCTCCCCGGGCACCCTCTGTGCCCCTGGCTGTTGCTGTTTGATGTTTGAAATTCTTGCCTATTTGCACAATGAAAACCAGTATTTCATTGTGGCTTTCATTTATATTTTTCTGACCTCTGAACATCTTTTAACACTTTTTATGGCCACTGCTCCATAGATGCCTCTGGGGAGGCAGTCCCTCTGGGAGTCAGGGGATCCCTCGGCAGTAAAGTGCCTTTCTCATCACATCGTATCAAAGTGTATGGTCAACATGACTTACCACTGTTGATGATAACCTTGCTTAGTAATCTTTGCACAAGGACCCTGCATTTTCTTGTAGGACCAGGCCCTGACTCTAATATATATATCCTTCAGCACCCGCTGGGGCAGATGCCCAGGCTCCTGCCTTCCCAAACCTGCTTGTCTGCTCTCCAGGATCCCAAACTCTTGGAGACACAGGGCAAGCTCTCCTGAGAACTCTGCCTATGCTTCTGGGTCACTAGATGGCAGCCCCTCCTCCTTGCAGGAACCCCAAGTTTCCATGCAGAATTCTGAGGGTCCCCCCTACTGGCGACAGGGTGAGCCACCTTCCCACCATGGGGCCAGGTGAAGAGTTATTTGTCATCTGAATTTTTTCCCCTCAAGGAATATCATCCTCCACACTGACTGAGTGAGGGTGGAGGCTACTGCGGTGGGGTCGGTTTGGCTGGCATTGAAAGGGCTCTGGGGAAAGGGGTTAAGCCCCAGATGGGCGGCTCTCTAAAGCCTGGGCCCCATTCTGCCTTAGAGATCTGCTTTGCTTTTCTGCGACTTTTTGAAACTATGGGACAGGTCTCTCACCTCCTGTTATGCAACTGAATGAACAAGTGCATCCCGGTGCTGATTCTGGGCCCTCTTCATAGAGACCAAGCATCTGTGTACCTCAGCCCGAGTCGGGCACCGGGCCGCAGCGGTGAAACAGAACCAGGCGAGGCCTGGACTCGGAGGGGGCTCTCACGTGATAATGAATCTGAAATAAAGCGGATAACCAGCAGTCCTGGGCATGAACATGCAGCAAGCTGGAGAGGAGACTGCTCCTCTCAAGCAGATTTGCAGTGGGGGTGGGGAGCGGGCAGCGTTCCTAAGAAAGAGTTTAAACTGAGACCTGAAAGGTGAAGGGGCAGAAAGAGTTCCAGGCAGAGCTAAGTATGCACAATGTGAGAGCTGCGAGTTTCAGTTTTATTGGATACCTTACTGAGGACTACTCAGTAGGGGGAGGAACTGCTCCAAACAGGTAGGGGAGGTCAGCATATTTTGATTTTGATGATTTTGACGAAGGGGGTACATGCAACCAAGCACGTATCTCAGTAGAAGTTGCTGCTGGTCACGCGGAGCAGAGGTGTCAGTTAGGGCTTTTAGCGCTTTTCTAAGTGAGGGAAGATACAAGAATCCACATTTGAAAAAAAATTTCTCATGGAAATACTTACCTGTCCGAAGGCCTGTTTTGTCAGTTTTCCCAGAGCACAGAGTGCCTTGTTCTGATCTCTGTTCTGAACTCCTGGGCGTGTTGAAGGTCAGCAACTGCAGTGACTAATGACTTAATTCTTGTGGGACTGGGTGGCGAGCGACATTTTTTAGTTAGCAGGTCAGCAGGACAATAGATCTCACCCTGCCGTGAAGGGGGCAGTGGGGAGGGATAGCTCCTGGGTCATCCCCACTGCTTGCCTGCCAGCCTCAGTTCTGGTGGCATTTTCCTGGGGTGGGCGCCCCCAGACACAGCTGGTTGCAGGTGTCCGTCTCCACGGCTGCCAGCCACCTCTGGGCAGGAAAGTGTGGGCATCAGGCCTGCTCTTCCCTGTTCTTCTGTCCTTCAGCCCCAGCCTGGCCTTGCCACCACCACCTTACCCTGTAATTTCCCTGTCTGCCATGGGAGCTTCTTTAGGACTTAACTGGAACTGCTCCCTCAACCCCCTCCCTGAGACAGGCCTCGGCCCACCCCCCACCATCACCTCCCTGCAGAGGCCTAGGTCATGTGGTGTGGGTGACTGAGTGCTGCTGGAAGACAGGGGGCTCAGGCCTTGTCTGGCCCTACTGTGGCTCCCTTCTGGCGTGTCATGTATCTTTCTGCCTCATTCCAAACTCTTAGCACAGAGTTCATCTGCAGGGAATGTAGAAAACTCCTTAGGATCTCAGATGGCAAGGAACCAGAGGTAGAAACTGTCCCCATGCTGCGGAGGGAAAAACTGAGGCCGTACCATAACCTGCTGGTTCAGGGGCTTCACAGTGTGGGGACAACAAGTCAGGCCTACAGAGTGGGGCTCTGTCCTGGTGTCCACCAACCACGAGGTCTGGCCGTGGAAGACTCTCAGAACCTCGGTTTCCTTGCCTGCAAGTGGAGATAAAGCTCTTTCCGTCAGGGCTGCCATGAGGTGTAAACAAAGTTAAAAGGCTGTAAAGAGACTAGCTCCTGGGGAAAACTTGTTTGTAAGACAAGCCCCTCGCCTCAGCCCTGCCCAAGCCTCTGAGTACGTAAACCTTGAGCAACTTCAGACAGAGCTCAAAGGAACAGATGTTGGAGCTGCATCTTCCTGCCTAGCCAGGAGGAATCTGGGAGGGGCAAGGGGACAGGAGGCAGACATTCTTTAAGGGTGTCTATGTGACAGTAGCCAATTTTGCCCTGTCCCTGACCCCAGTTCCCTATCCGTAAAGAAGAATCCTAAAACCTCGCTGATGCATGTATTTATTAGCAACTCATCAAATTAGAAGCTGTTATTATGACTGTTACTATTACTACTAGTTGCTTTGCATTGATGAGGGAGATGTGGGGCAGATGTGCGTCCCTATTTTGCAGATGAGGACAGTAAGCAGTAGGAGAACCCCAATGACAGACTTGGCCCCTCTCTGTGCATCCTCGCAGAGAGAGAGGAGTGGCTCTGGAGATGAGGTGGGTCAGGGCGGGCCTGAGAAGCAGGGCTAGGATCCAGATTAGGTCACTGGGGGACAGGGTGCTGGAGGAGACGAAAACAAGCCCAGACCATTTCCTGGTTGGGCGCTGAAAGCCAACACCACCTCTTTCTGCTCCATAAATAAATTTCACATTTAAATAAATATGGAACGGCATGACATTATTTTCCTTCTGCAAAAGAAAAGAGCATTTATCCGGTCTCCAGAAGCTGGTTCCTTATTTCCAGCTCCTCTCTGACCTCACCCAGGGGCAGCCGGAGAGAAATTTTCTCATCCCCTGGGGGGAGTCAGGTCAGGAACAATGTGTGGGCAGCTCTTGGTCCCAAGCCGCAGACAGACTCTGTTCCTAAAATTCTTCTATAGGTAGTTGTTGGGAACTCGAAGTGGATTTTCCCTCTGAGTAATGTTGTCAAGGCTTCTTTCCTTCCCAGGCTGGCCCAGCAGCCTGTTTTGGAGAAAGGGAGGAAAAAGCAAGGGTGCAGGAATCAGATTACCTGGGGTAACCCCAGCTCTGCTGTGTGGCCCTGGGGAAGGGATTCAGCCTTTCGGGGCCTCATCTCAGGCTGTCAGTGTCAGAAGATAGTTCTCCAGAGGCCTCTGGAATTTCTGGAGTCTTGTGACGCCTTTTGTTCTGGACTATCTTTCCAAGGGTATTTGTTTAGCAAACAGCCTTGGCAGATAAAGACAGTGTCTCCCTTGGGCAGAGGGCAGATTTGTTTGCTTTCCAGGACAATGAAAACAATGTCTCCTCCAAGGCAAGGATCTGGCAGGTTTGCTAGAAGCCGCTTTTATAAGGCTAGGGGTTTTCTAATCTCAGGATTCCTTGGCTGTGACACCAGCCCTTTGTGGGCACAGAGTTCCCCTGGGCCTGCCTCCTACTTGGCCCATGAGACAAGGGGGCAAAGGGATCCAACATGAACATGGAGCTCGTGTCCCCTCTTCTACCTGCGGGTCTGTTGTCCCTGTCCCAGAAGTCTTCTACCTTTACTCATGGCACTGGCAGGCTGGCTGCTGGCTTACAAGCAAGAGGGAGAGCTCAAGCCTGCCGCCGTTCTTGGCAGTCCGTGCCTGACTCTAATACCCACCCTGCTGTGGGAGGGTAGGAGGCCTGGCCCTTGGTGGGGAGTTAATAAATGATGTTTGGAACAATTTTACTATCAGCGTATGGGAGGCCGGTTATTCACAAAGAGCCAGTGAGAATTCCCACCCAAGACGCCAGCGGTACAGCACGGCCTTGGCCCTGGGGTTAGGCATTCCATCCCAGCAGGATCTGACACAGGCTTTCTAGGGCAAGGGCTCCAGATGGGTAGACTTCAGGTCCCTTTTGACAACCGCCTCAGCACCCTCCCCTCTCAGAGGCAGCCTCTATGATCAACTTGAAATATGTCTTTCCAGGCCTTTCCCTGTGCGTAGATATGTTTAGAGAATGTATACTTGACTTTAACAGAAATTATTTATACTATATTATCTTGCACTTTTCATTTTTCTCTTAAAAATACATCCTAGACACCTTTCTGTGTCAGCCCACTTGGCTTTTAAGAACCACTGGACAGCGTTTCTAGAACGATAGTTTTGACTGATAACGAAATTCACAAGCTAGAAGTCAGGAGGTCTATTTTACTTGGCGGGCTTTCTGAAGACTTCAGGTCCAGGACACAGCATCTCAGATAACTCTGAGGAAGCTGTTCTGAATAGGCAAGTGGAGGGGGTGGTGGTGGGGGGCGGAGGGAGCCAGGATATTTAGGAGTTTTTACCAAAGAAGACCAGGTAGGTGGAATATCAAAAGATTACAGTTAATAAAGGAAAACCAGTCATCTCAAGGAATTTGGTGCTTTTCTATGTTTCTGTATATGGAAAGGTGCAAAAGTCTGGGCTCACTGAAGTCATTCCCTTGCTATGAACCTCAGCTCTCTGGGCCCAGTGTCCTGGGTTTTCTCATCCTGAGTTTCCTCAGGTGCACCCCTGGGGGTGACCGCTACACGGGCTTGGCGGTGGGCACCCCCTTTGTCTCCATCCTGAGTTCTCTCAGGGCTCCCCATCCAGGCAGCCATAATGTAATGGCTTGGTAGCTGCAATATCCATTGTTTACTGAGAGTTTACTGATAGTTTTAGTTCTCAACTGCCATTTATTTACCACTCCCTTCTGGATGGACATTTAGTTGCCTCCACTTTTCATCAGCACAAAGATGCACATTGTACATATTGAAACACCTCCTTTGGTATATGGGTGAGGGCTTCTCTAGGGCAGAAATGAGCGTGACACTGCCCGCCTCCGTGCCCCCCACCCACACCCGCAGATTAGAAATATGGCCGTGGGGACCCTGAGGGGCTGCAGACTTCCTCAGATCCCCCTGCTGGGTGGGAGGATGCAGTGATCTTAGCCCCGGGGCTCCTTCTTCCTTTCCACTAGGAGTCTCCACCCTGAAGTGGGTGAGAGGGCCTGTGCACCAGGCTGGGGGGGAAGGAGATAAGGGATGCTGGGCCGCAGCAGCTCTCCCCGAGATGCTGGCAGGCCCAGAGGAGACAATTGCTGAGGCACCACAGAGGCCCCTGAGGAGCCGTCACATGTGGATACCCAGAGGGGAAATACATGCTTGCCAAGTGCTACTGGGCCCCACGTTTCCTAAGAACCTTCTGGGTGCCCCAGTTTGGAGAGAGGCTCTGTCAAGGATGATACTGCACTTAAAAGCTAGGAGGTCCTCTTGAGGGGCCCAGTCCTCTTAAGCTCAACCCAGAGAACGTCCACCAGTCCTAAGTCCGCTAGGTTGTGGCTACCTGTCGCATATCCCTGTGGCCCAGGCACTCAGACCAAACCAGTCAGGCAGCCAACAGGGCAAGATCTGAGGGAGAGACCAGCAAAGACACCAAGCCAGGCCTCAGAAACGCCAGCTCGTGTCCACAAGAGCCCCTGCCAGGCGCTGTGCTGGGCCTGCCGAGGGCAGCTACGGAAGGCACTGCTTGCTGAGGGCAAGCTAGCACAAGAATACGACATCCAGCGTAACAAGTGAAAGAGAATGAGCTCACCGTTCAGTAACCAACAACTCTCAGTACTTCCTGGGAACTGACATGCCAGGCTCTGTGCTAAGTTCTTTATTCTATTTCCCCTCTCATCACATTAACCCTGTGCGGTGGGCTTTACTATAACCCTGTTTTGTTTTTTTCGCAGATGAGAAAATAGCTCAGAGAGGTTAAGGAGCTTGGTCCAGGTCCCGCAGCTAGTAAACCATATGCCTGGGACTCAGACCCATGCTTCTGACTCTGGCCTTCTGCTACCACAGGGTTCTTAACCTTGAGACTCATGGACCCCCTTGAGATTCTAATGACAGCTCTGAACCTTCTAATCAGAAAAGTGCCTGCAAGATAAACATCCAACCCACTCGCAGGCGTGAGACCCCCCACTCTCAGGCGTGAGGCCCCCTTCCTGAGCAGGCGGCTGTGCTCAGAAGGGCCCCAGGCCTGTTGTTGGCGTCATGAAATTTTTAATACTTTCTGAACAATGGGTTCCACATTTCGTTTTGCCCTGGGCCCTGCAGATTATGTCCTGCATAAGCCTGCACTTCTTATGCACAAGCCACACACACCACAATTTGCAAAGGACTTCAGAGGTGCAGGAATCCCATGAGACCATTCAGAGACGCAAGAAAGACACTTCTTGCTTTCCCCTGCTTCCCGGAAGGCCGTGTATGTGTACACACTGCGTGTGTGTGTTTGCAGGTGTGTGTGTGTGTGTGTGTGAGTGTGCCATGCGTGTGTGTGGCACACTGCCAGGTAGAACTGTGTCCCCGGGGAAGGGAGCAGAGGAAGAGGTGGTGGGCTTGGCATCGCCCTCCACACAGTTTGTGGAGCAACTTCTTCACCTCTGAGAGAGGAAACCCAGTCCTGATGATAAACAGCCCTGGTACTAAACCCATGTCCTTAAACACCTGCCACCTCCTGAGACAGGACAGGGGGCTTTGTCCAGATGGCGGCCTCAGGGTTAACACAGAAAGGTGGCCAGAGGCAGATGCTCAGGCCTAGGACTCTCTGTGCGCACCTCTGAGAGCAGAGACTCTGGTGAGGGTTGGGCACTGGGGTGGCACATGTGTCCCTGAGGACACAGAGGGCAGAGAGAGCCTTTACAGTCAGGAGCGGGCTGCAGGGGGCCTTTATGCAGTTTTCGCTCTGATCTGTGTCACCTTGGGCAAGTGGTTTAAGTCACCGTGACTCAGTTTTCCCACCTGTTTAATGGTTGTTGCTGTTGTTCAGTCGCTCAGTTGTATCTGACTTTTTGCAACCCCATGGTCTGCAGCATGCCAGGCTTCCCTGTCCTTCACTGTCTCCCGGAGTTTGCTCAAACTCATGTCCATTGAATCAGTAGTGCAATCCAAGCATCTCATCCTTTTTCGCCCTCTTCCCCTCCTGCCCTCAGTCTTTCCCAGCATCAGGGTCCTTGCCAATGAGTCGGTTCTTCACATCAGGTGGCTAAAGTATTGGCGCTTCAGCTTCAGCATTAGTCCTGCCAATGAATTTTCAGGGTTGATTTCCTTTAGGGTTGACTGGTTTGATCTTCTTGCTGTCCAAGGGACTCTCAAGAGTCTTCTCTAGCACCACAGTTCAAAAGGCATCAGTTCTTCAGCACTCAGCCTTCTTAATGTCCAGCTCTCACATCCTTACTGTTTAACAGGGATAACAGTAATAGCACCGTGAGGTTATCGTGAGCGTTGAATTTAGTCAAGTGTCCTTCCAACATAGCATAATAAATGAGAGCTATTGTTGCATTCCTGGAGAAGGAAATGGCAACCCACTCCAGTATTCTTGCCTGAAAAATTCCATGGACAGAGGAGCCTGGTGGGCTACAGTCCATGGGGTCGCAAAGAGTCAGGCACAACTGAGTAACTGAGCACATTGTTGTATTATTATTAAAAAACTGGATAGGAGGACAGGGCTTCAAGCATAACAGCTGTGCTTTTAGTTCGGGGCTTTATTCTTCTTGTTTTTAATCATCCCCATGTGAGATACCACTGTGGGGGCAGGATTCTGTGGCTAACAACTAGGGAACCAGTGCTGGGATGGGAAGTGCCCTGAGGGGAGGTAAGAATCTGGGGGGAGGCTCATCCCTCAGGACAGGGGTCCCAAGATCCCAGGAGGGACCTGGATTGGCCGAGTCTGAGCCTGGGGCTCTCTGCAGCAGTTGGGTTTGAACAGGAAAATTTCTTTTCAATAACAACAGCAAAGGGCTGTTTCTTTGTCTTCAAGGGTGACAGATTCCTGGCTTCCCATCCTTACTCCCCACCCCCGCCAGCCTTCCTATGAGCCAGGTCACAGGGAGGAGCTGTTCCTGGTGCACGTATGAACCACCTCCTGCCTCAGAGCAGAGCAGGGTGTCCAGGGGCTGAAGGAGGCTAGCAGCAGGGCTGGAATGATGTCCTACGCTGGGGCTCCCAGCAGGTCAGAGCTCCACCTGCGCTGGGGGTCTGCTCCGGGGCTCTACGGGACCGACTGAGGGGGTAGCCTTTAGTTACCACTGTCCACCCTCCACATCTCCCAGAGTAGATGTGATTTTGAAGTTCATCCCTGCCATGCATGTGTGCTAAGACATTTCGCTCGTGTACAACTCTTTACGACCCTATGGACTGTAGCCCGCCAGGCTCCTCTGTCCATGGGATTCTCCAGGCAGAATACTGGAGTGGGTTGCCATGCTCTCCTGCAAGGGATCTTCCCTACCCAGGGATCGACTCCATGTCTCTTATGTCTCCTGCATCGGCAGGTGGGTTCTTTAGCACTGGGGTCAGCTGGGAAGGCATAAGTGCAGTTAACATTTTTTTATTTAAGATTTTTTTTTTTTTTATTTGGCTGCACTGGGTCTTAGATCCCATGGCATGTGGGATCTTTGATCTTCATCATAACATGCAGGATCTGCAGTTGTGGCATGTGAATTCTTAGTTGCAGCATGTGGGATCTAGTTCCCTGATCACAAAGCAAACCCAGGCCCCCTACATTGGGAACACAGAGTCTCAGCTGCTAGACCACCAGGGAAGTCTCTAAGCTAACATTTTTGAGGCTTTCTACCTGCTGAGTTCTCTCCTAAGCTCTTTGTCTGCATTATCTCATTATACTTCACAGCATTCATGTAACTCCAAGAGTTATCACAGATGAGGAAGATGAGACTAGAAAGGGACAATAACCAGGTAACAGACTGCAGTTCCGTTCAGGGGATGTCAGAGCTACATCCTCAACCATGGGCCACTCAGACCCTGAGCCCCAAGCCCACAGCTTCACGCTGACTTCTCTGCACGGGACAGAGGCCCAAGGAGGCTGGCAGGGTCTGAAGGCTGAGAGGGAGCGGTCCTGTGTGCCCTCTTCCTCCTCTGGCCAAGATGACTGATGACTCACTCTAAATAACCCTCACACCTTGGTGGCAGAGGAAACTCTGAGCATTACTTTCAGGTAAAAAAAAAATCAGGTTGGGTAAAGTACTTGACCCATCATAAGTGTTACATAACCATCTGCTGTTATCATTAGCTTTTGAATGGAGTCACTGGCCTCCCCAACCTGCTTCGAGGATGTTCTATAATCCTCCACTGGAAGGGTGAGGACTCAGCCTGAGGGTGAGTAACTTGCTCGGGCCACTCACACGCCTCATTCCTGGTGCCTTGACCCTCATAGACACGTCATCCCCCTGCTGGAGCACTGAGTAATAGGGGCGGGGGGCAGGTTGTGAGTGGATGCACCCAGGGAGAGAGAGGTAAGCCAGAAACCAGAGAGACATAGCGAGGAACTCAGGAGGCCAAGTATGACTTGACCATTCCCCAGGTATGTGGCCTTGGGTGGGACGCTGACCCGCTTTCATGGGATTCATGGCAGAGAATGATTGACACCTTGACCACACCCCAGCCAGGCTACTTTGAGTCCTCTTGTGGAATAGGCCTTAACCTTGAACTAGAAAGAGCTGAACAGGACTTCCCTGGTGGCACAGTGAATAAGAACCTGCCAGTCAATGCAGAGGACACAGGCTCCATCCCTGGTCCAGGGAAGATGCCACATGCTGTGGGGCAGCTAAGGCCAAGTGCCTCAACTACTGAGCCCATGCTCTGCAACAAGAGAAGCCACCGCAGTGAGAAGCCCATGCATCACAGTGAACAGTAGCTCCTTCTCATGCAACTGGAGAAAGCCTGTGCAACGCAATGAAGACCCAGCATAGTCAGAAATAAATTAAAAAAAAAATTTTTTTTAAAGAGACCTGAACAGACACTAACAGTTTCTAACAGCTCAGGGCCATATTCCTAGGATGGATGCTGGTCCCTTTTAAAGTGCCCACTTGGGAGAACTCATGGCTGCCGATAGAACTGACTGTCCCAGCTGTTACCTGAAGAGATGGCCCACCTCCCAGCCTCCATGGGAGGGGAGGGGCACAACCTCTACAAGGCCAGTTAGCCAATACTCAGAGGTTTCATTTGGACCAACACCTTGGTCTTTACTACCCTGACTCTCCTGAGCCCCTGCTTACCCATCTCCCTCTTCGCTCATTCTCCCTTTAAAATGCCCAGGCACCTCTGCACAAGTCCAAGTTGAGTTTAGCTCACATCTGACTCTTCTCCCTACTACAGTGGTTATTACTGATTAAAATCTGTCCAGACCACTCTAACTAGTGCCAGGCTCTTTCGTCTTCCTCAGAGGCATCTCAGGCCCACTGTGAGAGTTTAGATGAGATGCTCAGCCCATTGCTGGGCATGGCCTTGCTCATCGGGCATCTCCACGGGTGTGTTATACTTCTGTGGGTGGAAGGTGTTAGAAAATGACATGCAAGAACATTGACACCAAGACTTTAAAACTTTTGGATTGTTTTCTTCCTCTCTGGGCTAAGCAGAGAGGAATCCTGCACCAATCCAACAGAGACTTACTGGGCGTGGTGTTGGGCAAAGATGAAAACTTAGGAAGATAAAGATGGGATCTGTATCCAGTGGGGCTGGGAGAAGTAAAGGGTAGGAACCTGGGGTAGAGGGCAAAAAGGTATGTGAATCAACACACAAACACATATACCCTTTCCCGTGTCCAGTTGGTTTACTGTCAGACCCTAGGAGGCGCAGTAGGTCAGGGGTCACACCTCCCAGATCTATGCTAGGGCCAGACCACCATCCCAGTTGGTAAAGACGGGAAAGACAGAGGCATCTTCCTTCTAGATCAGGCCTATGGGTGGGACCTGAGAGATGAGAGCCCCACAGCTGTCTGTTCTAAGGAGAACAGTGCATCCTATTTGGGTGGAGATGGTAGAGAGGTTTTAATTTACAGGAAGTTTTCAACATCCTAGATGAAGATTTTATTTATAAGAATCCTCGTTTAAATGGATATCATGTTTTTAACAACAAGTGTAAGAGTGGTTTTGTGAAGTATGATCCTTGCTTTTGGAGACTGACAAGAATAACATGATTAATTCTCATCATCAACATGGCTCCAAATGCTTTATAGACCTCCCATTTCAGAGGAAGTAATTATCACCTTGGATGGAGAGTTAGAATTAGACAGACTAAGGTACAAGTTATTCATCTTATTGGCTCTGTGTGACCTTGAACAAGAATTACAGGCTGAATTATGTCCTCCAAAATTCATATGTTGAACTCCTAACTCTCAGAACCTCAGAATGTGACCTTATTTAGAAATAGGATTGTTAAAGATGGAATGACTTAAAATGAGGTCATATTGGAGAAAGGAGGGCCCCTAATCCAATATGACTGATGTCCTTATAAAACAGGAGAACTTGGAGGCAGACACGCATAAGGAGAACACCATGTGGAGATAAAGGCAGAGACTGGGGTGAAGGTTCTACCAGCCAAGAACCACCAAGGATGCCAGCAGACTACCAGGAGCTAGGAGACGGGCCCAGGACAGATTCTCCTTCACTCCTCACGGAAGGGACCAACCCTGTTGACACCTGATCTCAGACTTCTAGCCTCCAGAGCTCTGAGACAATCAATTTCTGTTGTCTAAGCCACCCAGTTTGTGGTACCCTGCTATGGCAGCCCTAGCACGGCACCTCACCACTCAGTCTCAGTTTTTTTGTCTGTAAAATGGGGATAATAATAGTACCTACTGGGAGGGGCGGTATAGAGGTAGGGGGGAAATAAAAGTGTCATTACGGGATTATATGAAATCGTGTGCGTGAAATTTTGTAAAGCATTATGGGATTTTCCAGGCAGGAGTACTGGAGTGGGGTGCCATTGCCTTCTCCGTATAGAATTTAAAGAATCTTTTTATTTCATTCAATTTTTTAAAAATGGTAAAAAAAAAAAATACAGTACTTACTGTAGCAGAGATAGTGACAGTCAGCAAATGTTCTGTTTGTTCCCTCATATTTCCCACCTCCCTGAAATTGGGTAGGTGTCACGTGATTAGCACTGGCCAATGGCCTGTGGGCTGAATGACATGAGTCACTTCTGGGAGAAAGGGTAAAAGAGATGGTGTACAACCCTCCAGTTTTTTCCTCTGCCTCAGCACCAAGGCCTCCTGTTCAGCTGGTTGAACGATAAGATCAAAGCTACCCGGCTTGCTGAGTCACTGTATGAAGGAAAGATGCCCCAGAGAGGTTCATGGGCCCACAGCAGACTTCGTGTAGATAAGAAGTAAATCCTTGTTATGTTAGGCCCTGAGACTTTGGGAACTGTTTGTTACCACGGCACACTATCCTACGCAGACTAAAACACGACCTCTAGGACTGTTGTGAGGATTAGATGGGTCAATACATATAAAGCAAATGGCATATAGTAAGATGTTAGTTATAACCGTAAAGGTTAGCTACAGCTGTGTGACTGTAGGTAGGATATGTGACCTCTCTGAGCCTGTTTCCTTGAAAATATTAGAAGCAATGACACCATCTACTATGGAGTTGTTGTAGGGATTAAATAAGGTTCTACTTATAAGTGCCTGGCCTAGGGGTGGTAAAGTGTGTTCATTCTTCTCTCTCTGCTTCTCATTATGGTGGCCTGGTCAATGTGCTTCCCTGCCTGTCTCTCTGAGGCTCCTCTGAGCAGGACTTGGCCGGCAGCCACTGACCTTTCCCTCCCTGATGAAAATGCACTGGGCCCCATTCTGCGGTGAAGTCATTACCGAAGCATCTGCTCTTTGTTTTGTAAATCTTCCCACAGTGGGGCTGGAGGCCCACCCTGACACCGCTGCCAGGTCTTGGAGGAGGCTTTGTGCCCATGCAGACTGAGGATCAGCTGTGTGCTAGGCAGACTGCACTTCCCAGGGCTGGCCAAAGTCTTGTGCTCAGTGGGCCTCGGCTTTTCCATGGATCAATATGAGTCAGCTTTCCTTGGGCTGCGTCATAAGGAAGGCGTGCCATAGGGGCTTTCTGTGCCATGTGCAAGGAAAGGGAACGTTTCTCTTGAACAAAGGGAAGAGGGAGGACGTTAAGACACCAATGGACCTGCAAACTGAGAGCTGAGAGCTGTGACCAAGTGCTGAGGCCCCAAAGATCAGCCAGAACTAGGGACAGAGCAGGGATGTGCAGAAATGACCTCTGTGAAGTTACAGACCTGCTAAATCAGAGAGAGATGTCAAGATTTTCCTTTAATGTAAAAAAGGAATAGATATTAGGTAAGGCCATGGTTGAGAACAGCTGGATTCTAGTAAGTACTTCACTGTTAACAGCTGTTTGTGCTGAATGTGCTCTTGTAGTGGATCTCACTTCAATTGGCCCTTGCAGTGTTAGCAGTGGTTCTCCCAGGATCTCCTGGGGCCTGGTGCCGAATCCAGCCTCTGTACCTTGACAACAAATTAAATCTCAGAGACAGAGTTTTGGGTGAAGTAGAGAATAGCTTCGGAGAAAGCAATGGCACCCCACTCCAGTACTCTTGCCTGGAAAATACCATGGACGGAGGAGCCTGGTAGGCTGCAGTCCATGGGGTCGCCAGGAGTCAGACACGACTGAGCGACTTCACTTTATTTTTTCACTTTTATGCATTGGAGAAAGAAATGGCAACCCACTCCAGTGTTCTTGCCTGGAGAATCCCAGGGACGGGGGAGCCTGGTGGGCTGCCGTCTCTGGGGTCACACAGAGTCGGACACAACTGAAGTGACTTAGCAGCAGCAGCAGCAGCAGCAGTAGAGAATAGCATTATCGCTTTGCCAGGCAAAGGAGGCCACAGAGGTCTAATGTTCTCAGAACTGCGTGTCCCAACCTGGAGGTGGGTAATGAGGAGTTTTATAGTAATGGTTCAAGGAGGAGGGCGTGATCAGCTCATGGACATTCTTCTGACTGGTTGGTGGTGAGGTCAGCGGGCGTCAGCATCATCAGCTTTCTGGTTTCAGCGTTCTGGGGTCTCAGAGCTTGTGAGCAGTGTACAGTAAACTTTTCCCCCTGGTGGGGATTTCAGCATCTGCAATATGGCTCAGCAGTATTGTTATGTGTATTCCCTGAGGGGAACCAGGACCCTGCCCCATGCTGCCCTATTGTTTCTTGACTGTTCCACCCTGTCTCCAAATCCATTCCCTTCCCTAATTAGTGACTGATTGAATCTGTGGCTAGGAACTCAGGGAAGGTCATGGAGGCTGAATGAAGCCTATTTCCTGTAATCAAGAAATGGGGGACACAGAAAGGCTTTTGTGCCCAGTAGCCCCATGGGGTCCTGTTTGGCTTCAGCCCCTTTAGCAGTTGTCCAGATCCCACTCCAGATCACATGAGTCAGTCTCTGAGGCCAGCAGGAGGCAGTGGCTCTCAGTGTGGACCAGGGACCTGCAACACCAGGGCACTAACCTGGTTAAAATGCAAGTTCCCCAGCCCCATCCCAGACCAACTGAATCAGGAACTCTGGGGTGGGGTTCCCAAATCTGCAATTTAACAAGTCCTCCAGGAGAGTCCTACGCACAGGAAAAGTTTAAGAAACAGTAGATTTTTGTATATAATTGTATTTATTTTCTTGTCTCTTTTTGGCTGTATTGGGCCTCTGCTGCTGTGTGAGGGCTTTCTCTAGTTGCAGCGAGCAGGGGCTGCTCTCTAGCTGCGGTGCACGGGCCCCTCATTGCAGTGGCTTCTCTTATTGCAGAGCGCAGTCTCTAGAGCACAGGCTCAATCGTCATGGTACGCTGGCTCAGATGTTCCATGGCGTGTGGGATCTTCCCGGATCAGGGATCAAACCCATGTCTCCTGCATCTGCAGGTAGATTCTTTACCACTGAGCCATTAGCAAAGCCCAGTTGGTAGTTTTACTGTGTGTCCAGAGTTGAAAACACCTGGGTTAGTTTAGGACCTTTGTGTTTTTAAAATGAGTGAGTGGGTGAGGATTGAGCTTAGCGGCCTCTTCAGTGGTGGCTTATTTCCTTCCTGCTGAGGTTGAGAGTTGAGGATGAGAGGAGCTGGCCTCTACTCCCTGTAAGGTGAAAGGGGACAGTGACCTCCCCATTCTTTGAAAATCTTCTGCATACGTGAGTGAGAACGAGGCCGCACGGTGAGCATTGCTGCCCCTCTGCTCTCTCACCAGCACCCGTAACAGAGGGGGCTGGCAGGCTCAGGGCATCCTTGACGAACTGTATTTTGAGACAGTACTGAAAAATGCAAAGAGGTGGAGCCCAGGCTCCCTTAGCTGCAGCTTAGAGCGTCCCAGCTAAGCCAAGTTCACACCCTGAAAACATAAAGCCTTTTTCTTGGGTTTTGGCACATTCTTCACAATCCTAATCCTGGAGGAATTAATTTCTCATTTTGGAGTAATAGAATAGTTGTGGGAAGTGGGTGGAGTGGGAATTTCTAGGAATCACAGCTTTTTTTTTTTCATTCACTTCTTTATTTTCAATTTAATGTTCCTGATGCTCCACCCAGCAACAGTTACTCTGCTTTGTCTTGGGATCGTGTATTGGTATTTCCAAGCAGAAGGGACTAAAGTATGCGTCCGGGTTAAATCAACTGGAGGATGAGATCTGGCTAGAACTCCATACCCTCTGCTTTCCCAGCCTGGAAGGAGGTGTGTGTATGTGTGTGCACCTGGGTATGTCTATGTAGGGGATAGAATGTCCCCTGATCTGGTTCTTCCACACCTGGAGAAATCTGTGACTCATATGAGCCAGCTCTTGTCTAGTGAGGGGCTACAGGAGAGGAAAGAAATAGAGGGTGGGTGGACACCTGCTGGAGGCGTCTGTGGGTTCCAGGGGCATCTCTTTCTCTCCCTGGCTCATCCCTCTCGATTCTGAACACAGCAGCTTCCCGTACATGCCTTGCGCCCCAGGCACACCTTGGTCCTCACTTGGTTATTAACCACCCTCCTCTTTCCTGTCTGTCTCTGCCTTTCAGGGCTTCTGCTGGCAACACTGTGGGGTTTCTCCTTGGCTTCTTCCAAGTCTGCTGGGCTAAGGGAGATGTCTTGGATTCATGAAAATCAGCCCCATATTGGGGCCAGATGCTTCAGATAAAATGAGGTGGTCAGGACGAAGTCAAGAAACAAACAGGGGAAAGAAGGAGGCCCAGCAGTGAAGGGCAGTCTCCTCCAGGGGCTTCTGAAAAGTCTCCTTTCTCCGCGCAGCCTCTGCTCCTTCTCCTCCCAAACCAAACATTTGCTTATGGTTTTTGTAAACTTCCATGTCTCACTCTGGGGCCAGCACACCAGTGTTTGCTGGGCTGTTTCTTCCTCTCTGTGGATAGGGGCGAGGAGGACGGAACACGGGAGTCCTGGCGAGTGTGAATTGAATGCCTTGCAGGAAGTTGAGGGCAAACGCCAGCCCTGAGTGGGGACAGCTAGCAGACATGGCTTTCCGAGGTGGGTGAGGAAGCAGGCAAATGCTCAGGCTCTTCTCCTTCCTAATTGCATGACTTGTATTATCAGAAACATAGTTAGTCATCGAAATCATAGCAATGGTGATGCTAAATCACCCTGGGGCACTGTGCTGAGAATGTCACACATACCTTCTCATTTAGAGCCTCCAACACCCCCTGAGCAGGCGCTTTGGTGTTGTTATTACCTCCATTTGTACTTTGAAACTCAGAGAGGTTTCCATGAATCAGGGATAGAAGTGAGATTTGAACTCAGGCAGCCTGATTCCAAAGGCTACACTCATTTTTCTCTTTTTTTATAGAAATCATTTATTTGACCGGGCCCGGTCTTAGTTGCAGCCCACGTGCTCTTTGATCGTCATTGTGGCATGCAGGTTCTTATAGCTGCAGCATTCCATCTCTTAGTTGCAGCACGGGGAATCTAATTTCCTGACCAGGGATCGGACCCAGGTCACCTGCATTGGGAGCATGGAATCTTAGCTACTGGACCACCAGGGAAGTCCCCAGACTCTATGTTCTTAAACACTATGTGATGAATGTAAGGAATCCATGTTTGTTAAAGAAATTGTTTAAAATTCAGATAAGTAATTTACTGTCAACAGTTTGGTTTATGTCTTTCCAATCATTTCTCTGTGCAAAATATTTCACATTATAAAAAATATTTTATGTAAATGGAATTTTATAGACTACTTTTGTTTAATATATCCGAGATACCTTTAATGTCATTAAAGGCCTTCTGCATGATTATTTTAATAGTTGCAAAGTATTCCATCATATGTGTCACCATAATTTATTTGACCAATTCCTTATTATTCAATAGTTAAGAGGTTTTTTCTGTTTGTTTTTCACTGTTAGAAATGTTTAATGATTTAAACATTAAATCTTAGCATTCAGCCACAGTTATTTCCTTAGAATAAACTCCTGTACTGGATTTGCTGGATGAAAGGGTATGAAAAATGTTAAGGTATTTGATGCATATTACCAAACTTTCCTCCCAGCAGATGAATGGGTGTTTCTCTATGCCTTCACCAGCATTAGGTTTTAGTATTTTAAATGACTGTTGCCAACTTAAGAGGTCCTTGTTGTTTTAGTTTGCATTTCTTGGCTGTCTGCTGAGTTCGAGCTTTATGCCCATGTTTACTGTGGACCTGTATCTGGAGGGCAACAGGAGAATTTCCTCTAGCAGCTCTGCGTGGGATATTTCTGTCTCAGCTCCACTCTTCTGGCACTGAAAGCCAAGTCCTAAAGAGAATCTCTGGTCCCACTGCTTCTTTCTTGGCCAGGATCCTATGAGTGCTGTTCACAGAGGCAGATGACATCTGCAGGGATTGCCTAAGATCCCAGACAACTGGACTAACAAGTGCCTTTTATATACCCCTGTCACCAAGAACAGGATTGAGGGTGCCAAAGGCCTGAGCACGCACAGTTCCCCACGGCGATATGGCACAGCTGTCCTGAAGTCCAGTCCAGAGCAGAAAGACCTGGGTTTGCAACCTGGTCCACCCAGGGTCTGCCTCTCCAAGGCTTAGTTTCCTTACCAGTAAAATGGGGGGATAATGAGTAAAATGATCAAATCAAGGGCCAGTTTCACAGGGATGGAAGGATCATCCAAGGAGATAATGCTTGGAAGGTACTGGGCATGTGCCAAACTCAATAAATCCTCATCATTATGATTTTTTAAATTGTTCTTTGTGACCTTATATATGAGATTACTCATCTTTACCTTCCTCCCCCCCACCCCCCCAACTCCCCCACCCCCTCACACCCCCACACCCCCGCACACACAGCAATTGCAAACCAGTTTTATTCTCTTTTTTTGGCTACCGTGGATGGCATGAAATCTTAGTTCCCCAACCAGGGTTCAAACCCATGCCCCCTGCAGTGGACACATGGAGTTTTAACCACTGGACCACTGGGGAAGTTCCTCATTATGATTACTGATCAGTTGTGAGTATCTGGAGGGTTTTGAGAGAGGTATTTTGAGTGAATGGAGGTCTTAGGCCTCTGAGGAGACTGATAAAGCTCAGGGAGCTGTTGCTACGGGTAGAGACTGAGTGACGTTGCATTGCCAAGGTCAGAAAGGAGCTGGTGACCAGTGAGGTGAACCAGTGAGGTCCAAACCACTTGCAATTGGACAGTGCCAACTGTCATATGCAGGGAGGGACCGACACAATCATTGGGTCTGATGGTAGGTTTTATTTTTCCCTTATTGGGAATTTATTGGGACAGATGATTACAAATTAAGCCATATCAGAATTGTTGTTGAGTTTCCAATGAAATGGAAAGTATAGAAGTAAGTGATACTGAGTCTGCCTGGCAAGTCTGACACAGGCTGTCTGTTGTCACACAGACAGGGACGGTGCTCTTCGCTTCCATGCCCTGCAGCCCGGTGTGGGGGCTGCATGCTGTGAGCACAGAGCCAGTGTTTGTTGGGCTGAACTACTTCTCCTACTTTTCATTGCAGCAAATTCCTTAAATCTTGCAGACGTTCTGTTCCTTTATCTTTAAAATGGGGAAATCATTTCCACCTCAGTTGAGAGCGGTACTGAGGACTCAGTAATAGACAATGAGTGAGTCCCCAGGACAGTGCTAGGGTCATTGTAGGAGCTCAGGAAATGTTCATTAAATGAAAGTGGTGCCAAAAGACGGAAACAACCCAAGTACCCATCAGCTTACGGATTCATAAACAAAATGTGGTTTATCCCCACAATGGACTATTATTTAGCCTTAAAAAGGAATGAAGTTCTAATACATCCTACAACATGGATGAACTTTGAAAATATTATGCTAAGTGAAAGAAGCCAGAAACAGGAGGTCACGTGTCGTATGATTCCATTTAGAATTTGTCCAGAATAGACAAATCCATCGAGACAGAAAGCAGACTTGCAGTTGTAGGGCATATGGGGTTTCCTTTTAGGGTGATGGCTACATATTGCGTGCCTGTGTGCCTGCTCAGCCGCTTCAGTCATGCCTGACTCTTTGTGATCCTAGAGACTCTAGTCCACCAGGCTCCTCAGTCCATGGGATTCACCAGGCAAGAATACTGGAGTGGGGTGCCATTTCCCTCTGCAGGTTACACATTATGAATGTCCTAATTTCACTAACAGTAAATTTTAGGTCATGTGTGTATTACTACAATTGGAAAAAAATGTTTATTCCAACTGCCTCTTAAGCTTCCTCTCCATTCATTCATTCATCCACCCAGCATTTGTGCTGTGCCAGGAGACATGATGTGAAGGCTTTCACAGAGACTTAACCACCCGTGAAAGAGAATATGAAGGGCATGTATCAAGAAGTAAGTTGTCAGGAGCATTTCCCTGTTGTGAGCTCCTTGGATTTCTATTTCCAAGGGCAAGTCTCAACACATGTCTTCTCAGCTGTTCCTCTGCTCCCAGCCAAGCGAGACCTTCTTCGAAGTGGTAGGCTTCAGACCAAGTCTGAACACACTTCCATTCGGGCCAGCCAGACCCCTCAGGGGCCAGGTCATCAGGGAGAAGTGCTGCCCTATGGGCAATGTTTTGAATGAATTGACTTAAACCCAAATCTTCTTGGTTCTCAAGGGTCAGCCTTTCCACTCATACAGACAGAAGGTAGAGGGCAGTTTTTTCCTGGAAAGGGAACTGCTTAAAGAAATCAACATCAAGTCAGAGGAAAGAGACTGCTGAAGCACAGAAGTGGATTAATGAAAGCTTCCAAAAGGAAAGGGAAGACTAGCTCCTACTCACTCAACCAAACTCTGGAAGTTGCTCTGTGGGCCATCTGAGGGTCGTTCCTGGAAGCTCAGCACTGCTTTTTATGATTTGTCCTGCTGGGGCAGATACTGAGGGACCTATTCTATTTGGTCCCAGCTTCCACTGTGAGCTCTATTTAGGATTCCCTATAACCTTAAAAGGGCTTCCCTGATGACTCAGTGGTAAAGAATCCACCTGCCAATGCAGGAAATGTGGGTTCAACCCCTGGGTTGCAAAGATCCCCTGGAGAAGGAAACAGCAACCCATACCAGTATTCATACCATGGGGAATTCCATGGACAGAGGAGCCTGGAGGGTGATAGTCCATGGGGTCCCAAAAGACTTAGCAACTAAACAACACTAGCCTTCAAAATATTTGTTGATGCATTGATTAACTGAGGCATCCAAAAGAGTGTGAACATTGGATGAAGGGCCTCTGTTTTCAAGTAACAGCAGCCACTGTTTACTCAGGGCTTTCCATGAACCAGACATGCTACACTCACGCTTCACATCCTTCACAAATACTATCCCTATTTTAATACATGAGCAACCCAAGGCTCAGAGAGGGCAGTTTACTGTCCAAGGTCACACAGCTGGGACACCTTGCTGGAGAAGAGCAGACTCAGGATGACTTTGGAAAGCTGGCACATAGGGAAGAGGTTAGGCTTGTTCTGTATGATCCCAAAGGGACCCTTTGGTTCTGGATCTCCACAGCATTTTCGTGGCCTGTGGGGTCCTAACAGATGGAAGTGGGAGACTCGAGGCAAAAGATGGGACAGAAGGGTCTTCAAGGATTAGGGATGTAGATTCACGTGCTGACGCTGCTGGTCATGCCAGCTCTCTGTGCCTCTCTCTTCTTATCTGTAAAATGGGACGTAACTGGTCAGGCCAGCCCACGTTGCTTCATTCTATCTATCATTCAGCAGCTCCCTACAGTTCTTGGGATCAAGTCCAATCTCTTCTTAGTATGGCTTGGAGGCTCCTTCATACTCAGGTCCTAGCTTTCCTCTCCAGCCTCCTGCTTCGTCACCACCTCAACCAGAGCAAACTGTTTCTCGGTCCCCAAACCCTTCAAGTCCTCTTCATCCTGCAGGCCTTTTTACACGCTGTCTCCTTGGTCACCCTGTTGAACTTTCCTGGGTGGGCAAGAATGGGGTGGCATTTGAACCCAGGCACTGAGGATTGCCCTTGTGAGCATCACAAGAGCACACCCAGGGGCCTGTTAGGCCCTGCAAGTGAGCATCACCTACTATGTGCATCAGAGCAGAAAGACATGGAAGACTTTCCAGGGAGGGCAGCACTGGTATGGACCAGATGCTGCTTGGCCCGTTCACCCTCCGCGCAGGAAAAGCACCTGTGCTCCGCCTCACTGTATATTCTGGCCTCCTGCTCCGGTGGGCAGCAGCTGTTTTGGGGTAGGGGTGAGCAGGTGAAATTCAGGTGTGTGTGTGGAGAGATGGTGAAGGGAAGGGGGAAGGTTAAGTTCCACGGTGTTCTGACCAGACAGACCTAGGCAGAGTCCATGGTATCCAGAACTAACCACATTATGCCCAAGGTCTACGCATTAAGGGCCCCTCAGTGGGCCCTGTCGGGGAAAGCCAACACAGACCTCAGCATTCCACCAGGACTTCAAGCGGGGTTTGAAAACTCAAATGCTCCAGGGTCTGGGGTGCTGTCCTAATGAATGGGGTCGTACTGTGGCCTTCCTGGCCTGTTGCTTTCTCCCTTTGGATGGCCGTGGATTCACAGAGAGGAATCCATGTGGCCAATGTGTCCATTGGAAGTAAAGCGTCAATGCTGATGCCGTGATCAGTGCTGCCTTGTATTGGAGAGACCAGAGGGAGCCCGGGCCCCGCCCTTCTCCGCAGCTGCAGCCAGCTGTTCTGCCAGGGTGAGAGCCTTGGGTGACTTACCACCCCAGGGAGCAGCTGCTGTCGGGCCCCTCCCCTCTCACATACCTTACTTTGGAAACTTGCACGGTGCCCTGGAAACTTCCAACCACTTGTATCTTCCTTCCTTTCTGGGCCTGACAGCTTTTTTCAGAATTCCATAATGTTCTGCCAGCAGGGCAAGTGCTAAGGGAATTAATACATCCCAAGAATGGCCTTCAGCCCAGGACTGACGCGTCTTTGATGTAGACATGCTCTCAGTGTCTTTGCCTTGCCCCTCAGCTTGGGTCATCCCGAGGTTCAAGCTTTATGCACCCCCTGGACGCATTCAGCTCCAGCTGTCCACAGTGGCCGCTGGCTCAGCACTGCCCCCTTTGCTGCCTGTCTCCTCCCCTCTTCCCCTGCTGGGCCGTCTGCAGCTCCATCATAAACCATTTGCTCTCAAACCTTTGTCTCAGCACCAGCTTCTTGCGTGACTCAAAGCAAGAGGCCTGATTGTCAAGATGAAGCAGAAATCTGTTTTTTATATAAAATCTCTTAATTTTTAAGTGTTGGTCAGTTGTTATAAACAAAAGCAGTCCACGCATGGACCACGCATCCGCAGGGTAGATTTGGTCCATGGCCAGTGGTGTGTGGGGCTAGGTGTGCACTGGGCTTGGCCTGACCCTGGCATCCCTTAAATGCTTGGGCATCATGGCTGTGGCTGTGCTCATGGGTGTTCTTTCCAGCAACGTGGCTGTCTTCCTTCCCTGCATCTCTGAGAATCTCTTCCTTGTTGTCACTCTCCTTTCCCCCCTCCCTCCCTTCCTTCTCTCCCTCATTCTGATTTTCTTGGGCAAGCCTCTCCAGCTGAGTCTTTACTGCTTGCTTGCTCTTCTAATAAACTGCACAGCAGCATTTAGCAAGGGCTTTACTAGCTACTAAGGGGTTGCATCTCCAGGGAACCTGTTTACTGTTGGTAACCTTTGTCCAGATGTTTTAGAAATGGTTCCTTTAAGAACTACCCCAAGCTCGAGTTTCTCAAATCAGTAGTGTCCTGTGATGTTTATGCCTGGCCTGGCTCTCCAGGGTCCCCACTCTCCATAGGGGTCACTGCATCTTTTGGGTAATGCCACAGAGGCCCCGCAGGTGTGGGTCGATTTGAAGACGCCAAGGGTTTCAAGCCACCGGCAGGTTTTATGACAGCGGCATGGATGCCTTGGAGCTGTGAACTCTGACCCCCAGTGACCCCAAGGCCGACTCTTGCTCCTGGCCTGCAGCTCAGTTAAGGGGATGGGAAAGCGGGAAGGGGCCCTGAAACCCTGGGCTTTTTCTCCCTTGAAGTAGACAGCTACATCACCTACCCTCTTACTGTCTGCTTACCATGGCTTTTAGTCCTAAACACTTACCCTTGCAGGTTTCTGGTAAGTACAAATTGTTCTGTAGAATGCCAAAGTCTTGAAAATCTTATTCAGGAAAAAAAAAAAAAGTTTACGTGATAAAAATTCCACCCATAAAATTGGTTTTGAGGGAATCCTGGTAAACTGGGTCAGAGGAAAGCAGGGCTTCTCGGAGCCTTTGATACACTAATGTGAACTGTACCTCCTTACAAGAGGTTAGGTGACCACAGGTCCTCCAAAGAGATTTGGGGACGCTGCTGTGGACTCCAGGACCTGGCAGGGCTCTGTGCACAAGTGCACAGGCCCAAGGCCTCTCTCTGCGCGTGATCAAGCTGCCCGCTAGGATTGAGCCAGCTGACTGGCTGTCTCAGCGACCCCAGAGGGGTGTTCAGCTCCTTCTCAGGGTGGATAGCTTGCGGTGTAGTACAGGAACATACAGGAGCCCTCAGAGGTCTGGGAGTGGAAAGAGGCTTGGCCTAGGCTGATGGCTGAGAGTGGGAGGGTGGGGAGGTCTCCAGGCTTCTCGGCTCTATGATTAGGGCAATTTGTTTCTCCAGGGGGCCATTTGTGGTAGGAAACACAGCCTAGAAATTAAACTAAATATATCCAGTGCCCAGAAGATTGGAAACAGCAGTGGCACCTGGCTGGGGGCCGCAGGGCCAAGATTCCACCCAGGCCGGGGTGTCATTGTGCTGCCTCCTGTATTTTAAGTGTTGGGATTGGAATGGTCTGAGTTTCCAAGACTTGGCCTGGGTGAAATGACAGATACAGGTTTGAATTTGGGGGGAAGAGGCCTCCTGCCCTCATATCATGCTTTACTCTGTCACCCCGTTGCTCCAGGGACTACTGTCCCCGGTTTTCAGCTGTTCTCTGCCTCTTCATGGCTGCTGCTGTTCCCGCTTTTCCTGTGTCCCCAAACCCACAAAGTTCCACAGGCTCTGTCTTCTCCGGTTCTAAAATGAACCCTTCTTCCTGGGGGAGAAACCGTTCCCTCCAGGGGGCTGTTAGGAAACGAAAGTGTGGAAATTTAATTCGCGCTAAGTTGATATGACTGATACAGCATGTAACTGCACGCATTTCTTAGCTGCAAGGGTTCTTGGAAATCTCAGGTGATTCTTGAAATTTATTTGAAGGCCAAATGAATGCACAGTTGCTGAGTGGGAAAGCGTTGCCTGCCCTTACAGCTGACTTCAGTCCATCCCTAAAGGGGTATTTTTGGAACAATGGTTGTCAACTACTAATTACACCTTTCATTGTAAAGGCACCTGGGGTACAGATTAAGGGAACTGACTTACCCAAAATCACAGGACCAGAAAGTGGCCAAGCTGGGACTTGTCACCAGGTCCCCTGGCCTCTAACTAACGTCCCTGTCTGACAGTGCCTGGGTATTTCTCTCAGACGCTGTCCTTGCAGCCAACTCCAAACTGTTATTGCCAGCTCTGCCATTCTGGTAACATAAAGAACATCCACCTTCACACAGGCCCTGCACGTATCCCTACTTCCCGTGCCTCTCACCTCTCAGGAACAGGGAGCAGTTTCTGTGAGTTGCTTCATGCTGGAAGCTACCCCTTTCCTATGGCTACTAATTTTTTTTTGGTTAATTTTTATTTCCCCCAACACCACTTTATTGAGATATAATTGACGTATAAGTTTTCCTGTTAATTTTTACAACCTAATTGCTGCTGAGAATAAATACAGAGGACAGAGACACATTTCAGATTCTGCTTGTTGCGTGTTTTCATTTTTAATTAAATAATTCACATTCTGTTCTGCAAAGCAGATCCTGACTGGCAGTAGCCACCAGCTTTTTGAAGGCAACCCCTGTATTTTCAGGAGACTGTAGCCACGGCAAGAACATTGATGGCAAGGGGGCTGGGAGCAACAGGGCCAAGCAGGCTGAGCTACATGCTACACATACAGACGTGTGGACACATATGTACATACCAGGCCACCTATGGCCAGGAAGGGGGTATCCTGTACTACGTGGCCATGAAATATGACATAAGGCCAAGGTCTTGGCAAAAAGAGTTTGCAGGATCCAGGAGGGAGCAGGTGAATCAGGCAGATTTGGCCTAGAAAGTACAGATGAAATGGAGACTTTAGGGGGTGCCCCGTTCAAGCCCAACGTTAGAAGAAGCAAGAAACATAGGTCATTTTATTTGACAAATAAATACAAATAAAATACCTGGTCCACAATATGGGCTAGGCCCTGAAGACGGCACCACGTAATCTTGGAAACGCATAACTAATTAGTCCCCCATGCACAGTATGGAATGACAAAGGTCACAAGACCCTAGGATCTTGAAGTTCTTAAGACATCTGCAGTTGCTAATTCTGCTTCATCCTTTTGAGGTAAAGAGCAGCCTCCACTCTTCCTGAAACCATGGTAGTTGAAAGACCACGTGGCTGCATTCAGGAAACCTTGGGCCTCCTCCCTCCCTTTCTAACTGGACCATGTCCTAGGACTCTTTCAGGCAAACCCATCAACTTTGGATCTCAGAGGATGCCTCTTCTTTAAATGTGAGCAGACTGACAAGACCCGCTTTTTCTTGGATCTCATCAGTCTGCACAAATTTAAAGGCGTATCCTCTGCAGGCATCTGTTCCCCCCATCCCCTCCCTGCCTCAGGGACACAGCCATCCAGTCTTCTGCCCCCGTCCTTCATAATCCAGGGCCTCTTAAGGGACAGGCCCCACAGTCAGTTAACACAGGCCCAGGGCTGGAAGAGATCTTCAGGGTTAGGACCAGAGCATTGGATGCTTACACCTCCTGTCTGCTGATTGGCTAAGCATACATCTTCTGGGACACGGATTCCCTGGAGCTCATCTGGAGAGCAGAGGTGGAAAGATGTCATTGCAATGGGTTCGGTGGGACTTTTGCTCTTAAGGGTTTGGTCAGCAGCTGTCCCATCAGACCAGATTCTGGCACAGCTCCCGGGCTGAGGGTGCTGGCAGACAAACATTTTGTTTTTCTGTTTTTATTTTCAAGTGAGTGCATCACATAAACAGACAAAGGGCTAGAATTTGCTCGTGTCTCTCCACCTTAGTGATAACTTGGTGATAACCCATAGGAGCTGTGCTACAGAGCCCTGCACATCTGCACTTCTTCCCTCTCTATGGGACTCAGGAATCCTGCCCCCTCCCAAATCCTGCTCCCATAGCCCTTTCCCCATGTCCTCATCCACTCCAAGATTTATAAACAAGGTCCAGAGGAAAAGCCAGGAATGGGTAGCAGGGGTGACGCCCTGAGGGTGCTGGACACTGCCCTGTCTCACCAAGGCCTGGAATGTTCTGAGCTATTTTTATAGGCTGGGCTAAAGAGGTCTTCATGAAGAAGAAGAAAATGAGTAAACGCTCATTGCTGAATGAGCCTCTTGTTCTGGAGGAGCTGGTGGCTGGCAGAGGTGAGGCCTCAACACTCCCTGTCTCCAGGCAGGTGGGTGTTGCAGAGGGGAAGGCTCCAGTGTGAAGGGGGAGCACAGCGGGAACAGAAAAACAAACCAGGGCTGGCATTGCTGGAAAACGAGGCACTGCCTCTCAGCTGGACCACTCTCCCTAACCCAGCTCCCTGCTGATAACACCTCATGTGGGTCTCCAATCAGGTCCCAAGGAGTATAAAGTCAGTAATCACCCCACCCTGTCCTCCCTAAAACCCCAAGGGTTCCCAGAGCGTTGCTGAGCCCAAGGCAACACTCAGGTGAGTTGTGTCTTATTTCAGACACGTGGGCAAAGGTAGTAATGCAGAAAGGGTCTTACTGTCATATCTTCAAATCAACAAGAGGGAAAAGCCCAAGCTAAAAAAATACCCGGCAGCTGTCATGACTCCCATGCTCTCAGCTTTGTCCTCTGGTGTATTTTGAATTGTCTTGGAGTGTCCTTGTATACATGAAGTGAATGGCTTCTATTATTGTTGTCTTTCTTGATTTGGGTTCAGCTTTGAGTCCCTGCAAATAATAAAATATTTTTCCATCTCTTCTTTTTCACAAAATAAATAAATTAAGTCAACCTGCAGTGTACAAATTGTCAATGTCCTGAGAAGTCCCAAAGGTCCATTCTCCACACAGTCCTCAGGATTCAGGGGTAGAGGCCTTAGCCCCAAAGGCATAGGAAGGAAAGAAGTAAGGAAGGAAAGAAGTCTGCTATCCACACTAGGAGAGCCCCAGGACCCAGGAAGGGTGCTGGACAGAGGTGTCTGCCCCCCACCACCCCAAGTAAGGGATAGTGGAGGGAGCAGGGCAGGGGCCGGGGAAGAACGGCCAGCACTTCTGGGCCTGCCAGAACCATCCTGGCACCACTCTGCGCTAGGATCAAGTTTTCAGAGCTAGAGTACCTTTGGACCCCAAATTAGAGCCAGTTCCCTGCACAGTTTATGCTTGGACTATAAAACCTAGAGATTTCCTTGATCGGTTGAATCCACGGTGATGGAGACCCAGGGCACTGATTGTAATGGATCCCGCAAGATGGCCACTGTCCTCACCTTTTCAAAGGCTGGCTTTCCACCAGGATGCACCCCTCTCTTCCCTAGAGCAACCCCAGCTGGACTCAGATCTTGTATTTCCCTGCTGTCCATAATACTTGAAACAAAACTCAGCCCTCCAGGCTTGATAATGGGATAGATCTGATACAGAGGTTGTCCAGGAAATCAGAAACAGCCCTTAGTGAACTTCTGATTCTTCCTGCAAGTTCTCAGGGGGTACTGAGTTCTGCTCCCTGGTTTGGGGTGAGAGTGGGGAAAGGCTTCTGCTTTGGGGACATTTGGTGCTTGGTCATAGGCCCCTGATCCCCCAGGAAATGTTAGGGCTTGGGAGAGATTTTCAAATCTGGCCTCTTCTTGAGGAGGGGGTGAGGACTGCTAATTTATGCTGCCTTGGACACTCAGCAAAGAACACTGGTGATTTCTGAGATCTGTTCCACATGAGTTCAAACAGGAAAGCCCGTGGGGCACTGTGGGCTGCCATGTGGCCATCTAGGCTCTGATCCTTCTGGAGGAAGTTTCCTTCTCCTAATCCTCTGGCTCCAGCAGGATCTAAAATGCTCCCCACTGATCCTCCCAGCCCCGCTCAAGGCCACAATGCTTCCAAGCAGCACTCCTGCAGAAACAAACCTGAAAATATAGCCACAAGAGACCAAACCATAAATAACTTAAAACACTCAGATCATCCCATGTTGAGCAACACTCTTCCCAGAGCCCTAAAGGAGGAATTCCAGACACCAACCACACAACCATGACAACCAACCATGTGGCTGACCTCGGTCTACTGTCTTCTCAGGGGAGGGGCTATCCTGATGTGACTTTTCCCCCAAGAGCTCTCTATACTTCCATTTGGGCCCTGCCCCACAGAGGCCTGGCTGGAAATGACAGGACTCCTGAGCTGCCTTTTGTCTCCAGGGACCACAAATGCTCCTGCCACTCAGGCCTGAAGTAGCTTTCAAACACGGACATGCTCTTGGGGAGTCAACTCAGCTGGGACGGGGCCTTCAGGCTGCCATCACACGGGGGTCAGACAAGCCAGTTTAAAACATGCTGCCTACTAGCAGCAAGGACAGGAGGGAAGTAGCCATGAGAATCTAAGGCGGGCAGAGGCCATGCACTTGCAGTTCTGTACCCATCATCCAGCCTCAGACTTACATGGGGAATAGGGTCATGGTTCATGACCATATGCCACTCCCCCATCCTCCTGCATGCTGCAAGCTAATTCATTTGTCCTGTCCGACTCTTTGCAACCGGTGGACTTTGGCCTGCCAGGTCCCTTTGTCCATGGGATTTTCCAGGCAAGAACACTGGAGTGGGTTGTCATGCCCTCCTCCAGGGGATCTTCCAGACCCAGGGATCCAACCGAAATCTCTTATGTCTCTTGCATGGACAGGCGGGTTCTTTACCACTAGTGCCACGTGGGAAGTCCCTCCCTCGTGCTCTAATAACTCTGAAAAGCTTTTTTTCTGTATGTATGTGTGCATGTATTTCTGTTTTTCTGTGTGTGGGGTGTGAATGTAGGTATGTGTCTTTATATGTATATTTTGTCGCTCTATATAGAGCTGATTTCACCTCTCCCCAGTGACCCACTCAAATGCTACACTGGATTATGAAGAAATTCAGAAACTGAAAGGTTCACACTGAGTAAAGCAGGGGGTCTGACTGTGACTAGCTCGTGTCGGAACCCCTTCCGGTTGTAAATATTTGTAGACCCTTGCCCACTAGGTCTACAGGCCATCTATGTGTGTTTCATGTATGTTTCTGTGTGTGTGTGTGACAGAGAGAAAGAGGGAGAGACAGGGAGAGGAGAGAAAGAATTGTGAACAGGCCCGGGCCTGCCTGGGTCTGCTCAGGAGACGACAGTCCCTTAGGTCTGGGTTTGACAGCCCTCAAAAGGGCCGGCCACCGTCCTGTTCTCAGCGGAAGCCCCGGGCCCACAGCTGCAGGGGAAGCGAGCTGGCTGGGGGCCTACTTCTACAGCGCAGGCGCGGCTTACGCCCGATGCGTCTTCCAGCCCACGCCCTGCGGCGGCGCCGCAGACTCCCCGCGGGCCTGGGTGAGGCAGGCAGAGCGGGACTTTCAACAGCAGGGGTGCTGGCACCCCGGGCCCCCTACGTGACCCAGAAGGTGCCGCGCTCCTCCAGCAGGCTGACGGAGCGGTTGGAGAGCGAGGCGGCATCCTGCACCGGCTTGTAGCCGAAGAGGCGCATGGCCGGGCCGCAGGCGGCCTGCACCACCTGCGCCAGCTTGAAGGGCATGCTGAAGCGCCACTTCTCAAACTGTTCCGAGGAGTTCTTCTGCGTGGAGTAGATGCCATCGTGGGCCGCCTGGGTGTTCTTCTGGATCCAGTCCTCCACCTGCGGAGTTAGGGGGATGCCTGCAAAGCGATACATCTCCTGGGCCTTCTGCAGCGGCCGGAGGGCCACGTCCTCGTAGCGCACCAGCATGTAGCGGCCCCGCAGCCAAGCCGGCTGCCTCAGGCCCAACTCGGCGGATAGGCGGATGCTCTCACAGTTGCCCTTCAGCCGCAGCACCTCCTCCTCTCTCAGCTGGTCCTGTCCCTTGGCCAGCCACTTCTTCCAGGTCTCGTACTTGTCCGCGAAGGCCACCATGCGGGAGGCCAGCACAGCGCGGGGGTCGCGCACCAGCTGGATGACGCGCAGGTCGAGACGGGGGTCCTCGGCCAGCGGCTGGAGGAACTCCAGTTGCCTGATGCGGACGGCCTTGATGGCCATATGCTCCTTGCGGCGGCAGGCTTCAGCGGCCAGCGTCATGTTGAGAGGGCCACAGCGGCGGTTCTTGCAGGGATACTTCTCGAAGACCTTCTTGACGAGGGGTGTGCAGACGGGGTCCTCGCAGAGGGAGCGGCTGGAGCCCCGGCGGAACACGAACTGGGTCAGGTGGTCCTCGGGCGCCGGGATGATGAAGTGCTCCAGGATGTACAGGTCGCACAGGAAAAGCTGCTTGAGCACGTCGCGGTAGACCAGGGCCGAGCCCGCAGCGTTGGCGCCACCCTGCTCGAAGGACACCGTGCGCTCGATGTGCCACAGCGGCTCGAAGAGGTAGAAGATATTGCCCTGCTGATTGAAGAACTCACCCACAAACGAGGAACCGGTGCGAGTCGTGGCCATGAGGAGCACGTGGCGCCGGGGCGGGGCCTCGGCGGGTGGGCGGGGTTCCAGCTGCTCCCACTCCTCTTCCGCCTCCAGCATCTGCTCCTCCTCGGCCTCCTCTGCTGGCTCCATGCCCAGCTGCAGACTGAGGTTTCGCAGGCGGCTCTGCAGCTGCAGGAAGGCCGAATCCAGCTCACTCAGGGACAAGAGGGATGCGTTCTCGGCCAAGACCAGGGCTGGGTCGGTGCTATTGGCATCTACCAGGGATTGGGGGATCTGCTTCAGCTTGTCTGAGACCCTGTGAGAGCAAAGGGATACCGGGATCAGTGATTGACTGGGGACTCTATCCCCTGTGCCACCCTAAGGAGCGTCCCAGGATGACCACCCAGAAGCTGACTTTGAGGCAAGGATTTGAGTAAGTAGTTTATCTGGGACATGATCACAGGAGGAACGGGTAGTGACTTGAGACGAGGAGGAAAATAGCTGTGGCCAAATTGCTCTGCCAGGGGAACCCCAGGTGACATTTAGACAGAGCACACCTCAGGATTCCCTCACCCAGGGGGTGTGAAACTGCCAGGTGGCCTTGGCTGAGGGCTTCTCCCAGAGGTATTTACTCCCCAGGACTTCTGGCTTGCCAGTGTGCAGGTGGAGAGTTGCAGGAGCTTGCAGCAGGACCCAGTAGGCACTGACTGGAATAGTCCATGCTGAGGAACCCAGGTAGGGCACCAGCATAATGCCGACTACCCAGCTGAATTCCTAATCTGCCGATCTTGGTTGATGCTTTTGTGCAAGGGTTGTGCCTGAGAGAGAAGGTCTATAAATCTTTCTATGTATAGCAGGCTCACTAACAGGACCACTGCACACAGTGGTACACTCCCAACTCTGTGCATCCTCCATGTAGCCTATGAGAGTGCACACCCCTGGAGTTGAGCAGTACACAGCCTAGGCAGCTGAACATGGCAGCCCTGCTGACCAGAGTATCTGTACCAGAACCCTGCCTCATAGTCATCCATGACTTTATTTGGTTACGCCAGATCTTAGTTAAGGCATGTGGATCTTTAGTTGCAGCATGATGGATCTAGTTTCCTGACCAGGAGTAGAACCTCAGAGCCCCTGCACTGGGAGAAGAGAGTCTTAATCACTGGACCAGCAGGGAAATCCCTCATCCATGACTTTGGATTAGTATAGGAAATATGCTGTTAGTGTGAGGTATCATCCTAGGCCAGGAAGTTAACTAATAATAATAGCAACAGCCAGTAAGCACAGGATACCAAACTGTGTGTTAGACATTGGGCTAAATGCTTTTACATTTTATTTAATCTTTACAACAAAGCAGGCCCCATCGCTAGCCACATTTTAGAAGAGGAACTTAAGGCAGAAAAGTGAAATGATTTATCTAAGCTGTCACAGCTAGAAAGGGCCAGAATCATGGGAATTCCCTGGCAATCCAGCAGTTAGGACTCTGTGCTTCCACTGCAGGGGGCATGGGTTCCATCCCTGGTCAGGGAACTAAGATCCTGAAAGCTGCATGCTGTGGCCAAAAAAAAAAAAAGGGGGGTCAGAATCAGGATTCCAACTCAGGATGCCTGAGTCCAGAGTCCAAGTCTCACTGCTGTGCGGTAATGAGGACGTGGATATGACCTGCCTGGGCACAGGAGGGGCTTGGTGATGGCTGGCTGAAGGACTGCCTTTCTTGGTCCACAGAGAGTGCCCCGCAGCCACCTCTCTGCCCCCACCCATCCCACCTGGATAAGGAAGACTTGTGCTTGCATCCCTCACCTTGATATGATTTTATTTTCCTTTTCAATGAAGACAAAAACCACCACCACAAAAGCCAGGAAAAGGGCATATTTGCTCCTCATTCTCAGGCTGTGCAGAAAATGTCGGCAGTCCTGGGGCAAAGAGAGTCCTTTCTCCATGGGGCAGGGTGGGGCCGTGGGCACTCAGCTCAGGGGCACCACTCAGGACCTGGCTCGTCCTTCCCGTGGGGGACACCGGGTCCTGTGGAGAGATGGGCAGTCAGGACACCCTCGTCTATAGTTGAGAACAAACAGGAACTTTTCCACCAGATGTTTGGGGACCCCAGCCCTGTTTAGCAGCCAGAACTCCAGACCCACTCTCCCAATGGACTGTGCCCCAGAAACTTGAAATCAGGTCATTTAAAATGTTAACGAACCTGCTGATTCATCCATGTCACTTCCATCAATTTATGCTTTGACCTCACGAGTCAAAGGCAAAAGTACAAAAAGAACACTCCTTGCAGTATATGTGTTTGCAATAGCAAAAGAGTACAAACATCTAAATAAAAAAATGATGATGCAAACAATGGATTATTATGCAGCCACAAAGAATGAGATACTAATGCTGATATGAATAATCTACTATATATAGTTATATATAATGTAGATGTTATAATAGATAAGCAAGCTGCAGACATAGTCTGCATATAGGATAGGGTTTCTTAGCACTATTGACATTTTTCGAAATTAGCTTTTATTGGGGTACAGTTGACTTAGAATGTTAATTTCTGCTGTACAGCAAGGTGAATCAGTTATACATATATCCACTTTTTTTAAGATTCTTTTTCCATATAATCTCCTTATTAGTTATCTGTTTTATAGATAGTAGTGTGTATATTGGAGAAGGCAATGGCACCCCACTCCAGTACTCTTGCCTGGAAAATCCCATGGATGGAGGGGCCTGGTAGGCTGTAGTCCATGGAGTCGCTAAGAGTCGGACATGGCTGAGTGACTTCCCTTTCACTTTTCACTTTCATGCATTGGAGAAGGAAATGGCAACCCACTCCAGTGTTCTTGCCTGGAGAATCCCAGGGACGGGGGAGCCTGGTGAGATGCCGTCTATGGGGTCACACAGAGTCGGACACGACTGAAGCGACTTAGCAGCAGCAGCAGCAGCAGTGTGTATATGTCAATCCCAATCTCTGAATTTATCCCTCCCCCTCTTTCACCCTTGGTAACAATAAGTTTGTTTTCTACATCTGTGACTCTGTGCTTTGTAAGTAAGTTCATTTGTACTATTTTTTTAGATTGCACGTATAAGCTGTATTAGATGATATTTGTCATTCTCTGTCTGACTTCACTCAGTATGATAACCTCCAGGTCCATCTATGTTGCTGCAAATGGCATTATTTTGTTCTTTTCTATGTCAGCACTGTTGACATTTTGGATCAGATAATTCTTCGTTGTGGGGGCTGTCCTGTACATTGTAGGATGTTTAGTGGCATCCTTGGCCTCTACTCATTAGATACCAGTAGAGTGTCCTCTGCTCAGCTGTGACAATCAGAAATGTCTCCAGACACTGACAGATCGGTGAGGGGGAGTGGGTAGGGAGGGGTGGGGCGGTGCAAAATCATCCCAAGTTGAGAACCTCTGATGCAGTATGAAAAAAAATTAAGGGAGAGAAAAATATAAATGCTAGATACAAGTGGACTGTGGCGGCAGGGAGACACGAGGCCAGTAACAGGAGCGGGTAGGTCAGGAGAGAAGGGTGAGGTGAGTCTCAGCATTTACTGCGTAGCATTGTGCACCATTAGAAACTTTACCATGTGGATGCATAAATGTTTTAAAATTAACTAAAGGTTTTCCACCATACCATGTGAATTTTAGCAAAATCCTTCATACAGCCTAGGCCTTCAGGTCTCAGCTTCGTCGGGCAGCTTCCTCCTGGGTAGGTTAGGGCCCCCTTGGCCCCACTGCATTATGACCTGAGACTGGCGTAAAGCACACCCACTTGAAATGACTTGTTCAGTGCTGACCATCTCTTTGTGGAGGGCAGGCAGTTGTCTGGGCCCCTTATTATCCCTTAGTACTGGGCCAGGCACACAGGAGACACTCGTGCATGGCTGCTAAATGACAGAATGGTTAAAGGAATAAATGACTCCTAACTGAAACTGTATATATTTTTTAAAGCCAGAGCAAATACACCGTGGCCCAGTGCAGCCTGAATCACCATTGCTTTCATTTATCCTCACCATCAAACACATACCTGTACCCCAAGCCCCCAGATTCCAACACAACCCCCTCTTCCGAAAGTCTCTCCGTTTCTCCATAAGGACTCTCATCCATGGAAGACAGTCTGCTACAAGTTTAGAAAAGTGTTATTGTGACCTTGTGCATCCAGGAGCATCCTTCTTTCTGGGAAAGATGAATTTTTTTCCAAGCTGATATTGACGCTGAGGAGTGGGAGGGCTGAAAGGAGGGTCCCCAGGCTGCAGCTTCATCATACAATGGAAGTGGTTTTAGGGACAACCAGAAAATCTACCCTCTGGGGAAAGCAGTGAGACTGGGGTTCTGCTTATGAGAAGACAGATGTGTACCCTGGCAGCCAAAGTGGAGGGCCTCAGCTGTGCAGGGCAGAGCGGTGGGGGGGCGGGGGGGAGGGCGGCAGTAGGCAGCTCACCCTGGCCTTTGGCCAGGGTGCTTTGGGAGTATAGGTGGGTGGACATGAGCCAGAAGGGAAGAGGGCTGCAAGGCCAGTTCAAGAGTAACTGAATATCCCTGCCTCTTCCTAATTCTTCTGGGCCATTTCCCATGCACTTATTAAATATCTCCTGAGCACCTACTATGTGCCAGTCTAGGCACTGTATCCCACAGCAGGGAACAAGCAGACCCCACCCATGCCCTCATGGGACTTATACTCTGGTTGAAAGAGCCAACTAGAAGGATATGAGTTGATGAAATTTGTTGAAATTTATAAAGTTACTACTCTGTGCCTAGTAGCATGCCAAGGACTTGATTTGTATTTCCTCATCCCACAAAAGCCCTGTTAGATAGTGACCCATTTTACAGATGAGAAAACTGAGGTTGAGAGAGATTAAATAATTTGCCCAAGTTTCCTCTAGCAACAGCCTGATTGCCGCTCCCAAATCTAAGTCATTCCAGCCTCTCGATGTTCCACAGTGACACCCCCTGCCGCACAGCACGTATGATTGGACTTTGCAGTTGATGGCGTGTCTGTCTCTCATTCCTAGACTACAAGTTCTCTGAAGTCCAGACCAGCATCTAGAACAGCACCTGCCATGTACCCACTGCCCAGCAAGTTCCTGGTAAGTCAGCTCACTGAAGCTGCTGACCGGCAGGCAGTCAGCATGTGTTTGCAGAACTCTGGGCAGGGCTGTGTTCCTCACTCACCCAGTGTAGCCTGTGGTGTGTGAGGCCGCCTGTCCTGCTAGGAGGGTGAGACCCAGTACTGAGTGCAGAGCACAAAGGATTGAAATATTGGCTTTCTTCCCTCTAGGCTCTCAGCGGAAAGGGCCCGGATCTGATGATGTGAGGGAAGCAAAGGAGCTAGGACCAGAAGTCCTGGGTTTTTGTTCTTCCCGCTTGTCTAACATGCTGTGTGACATCGTATAAGAGACTTGACCTCTCTGGGCCTCAGTTTCTTTACTGGTAGCATGAAAAGGGTGGTTCCTGCTGAATAATGTTGCTCTGAGGAGCAGTATCTGGTACATGGAGAGGGAGAAAATGTAGGCATGGGGCACAGGGAGTTGTGTTGGCTGTCCTCTCTCTTCTGGGTCATACATCTTTGGTACAGTTTACAAAGTTGACTGTGTGGATGACAAAGATCCTGAACCGTCTCCTCTCTTCCCTTCCAGGAAGTGTTTCTATTTTTGACTTGCTGTCCCAGCCCCCTTAGCCCCTGAATAATAGAGTTCCTGAGAACCTTGCTGACATTGCCCTAAAAGGAAGACACGAGGGTGAAAACTCCCTCCAAATGAAATCCCAGGCAGGCTGTTGGCTCCTTGGCCCTGGTCCAGGCAGGCTGCCCCTAGGGTTAGCTTTGGAAGGCCAGCAGGCAAATGGGCAGTCAGGAGAGGGTGGTTTAGAGATCCCCAGACCCAGGAGGTAGCAGAGGGTCACAGATGCCAGGTCACAGGGTCATGGGGGATGGCCGAGATGGGCGTCATGCACGTGGCCTGCAGGAGGCCCTTTGCAAGAAGTGTGTCTGTGATATCTGCGACACTGGACAAACCCTCCCTAGAGCTGTGGTGCCCGCCTTGCTTAGCTCATGGGAAGAATGAAAAATCTCTTCCTTTTCTTGGCAGATGCCATCTCTGGGGGAGTACTCGATACCTTTCTTCCCCCCAAACCCAGCAGTAACGCAATAGCTAAAGGAAAAGGGGGTATCCCCCTGCTGGGATGCCAGCAGAGGTCACACTGCCAGGGCAGCAGGGCCAGTGGTGGAGAAGGCCAGGGGCACATGCCGGCTCAGCCTTGCCTGAATGCAGGGGAGCGGGGCGGCTGTCCTGGGCCCAGTTAAACTCAGGACTCAGCTCAGAGGTCCCCTCCCCTGGAGTCCCTCCCTGCCCGCTGACCTAATGTGGACTGTCTCCCTTCTCCCTATCCCTTTTAGCACCTTGCTTGCTCCCTTCTTGGATGGAAATGTGCTTGTTTACTGCCTGTTTCAGCCACTGGCGTGTGAGCTCCGTCTGTATCCCTGCTCCGTGTGCACCAGGCACAGTAAGTACCTCTGTAGAATGAATCGTTGAATGCTTTTTCCAAAGAATTTAGCCCACTGTGAGATGCTCAGTCATTCTAAGTTGATGGAAAATACAAAGAGAAAGAAGAAAAAGCCACTGTTCCCTATCTGAGCGAAGCAGGTCTATGCCATGGCCTGTGCTGCACGTGTGCACTGAGTATTGCTGATGTTGAGTCGCTCAGGCGCGTCCTACTCTTTGTAATGCTATGGACTGTAGACTGCCAGGCTCCACTGTCCATGGGGTTTCCCAGGCAAGGGTACTAGTGGGCTGTGCACTGAGTGCCCCCCAAACAGGGACTGAGTGGATACTACATGCGTATACTACCGGAGCGTGCTACAAGCGTGTACTGTGGGCCAGCCTTTGTGTTTGGGGCTTCACATATGTCAGTCTCGAATTGTCATGACAATCTGGGATACCCTTTTGAGGATAAAGAACCTCGGCCTGTGGCTTTCAGTTCCAAGTCTCCCCAGCTACGTGGTAGTAGCAGGGAGGGCAGAAAACAGCGGAGGCAGCCCAGGCAACCCCAGTGAGGGAGCCCTGGAAAGAAAGCAGGCGGTGATCTGAGGCCCTACACCCCAGGCACTGGCTTCCCTACCCTGCTCTCCCCTCGGGGCCCTTTCTGCTCAGGCCTCCCTCGTGACCTGGCAACGGGCCCTCGGCAGAGAACAGTTTTGTACTTGGATGGCTTCCTCCCGTGGAGGAGGTGGGATCCCAGACTCTGCTGTGAATGCTGCTCTGATAAGGGACGGGCCCTGCCAGACATTGCATCAGGCAGCAAAGCTCCACTCCCCTCGCTTGGCTCGCTCCAGGCCAAGAGCACAGTGGGGATCAGGGCCTCCGCTGTGGCAGGCGCCGCTTACAGCCTTTCCGCCGGCAGGAGGAGGAGCTGCCTGGGCCGAGGAAGGCCAGGGGCTGAGATGGAGGAGGGTCCTGGGCAGAGACGGGAGCAGTGAAGCCCATTGTGGGGAAACTCTGAACCTACTCATGAGCTGCAGCCCTGGGGGCCGGGAGGTGCCCCAACCATGCCAGGTGCCCAGACACCTAGGAGGGGAGACCTTGGGAGGGCTTCCATGAGTGGCTCTAGATCCCCTTGAGTGGAGGCAGGGGGCAGGGCCAGGAGAAGGAGCACACATGCTCAGAGGTGATCTCTGCTGGGAGGATGCAGGAGTCCATCCAGTGGCCTGTCCAGATGAGGTTCTGTTTCATGTAGGGATATCCAGAGATGGATATCCAACTTAGTGGGCTGTCCAACTTAGTGTCTGACAGGAGAGTAAATGCCCAAGTGCCATTACATGAACCAGGGATGGAAGGAAGAAGAGAAGGCATGAGAGAACGAGGAAGTAGATGGGGGCCTGGCTGAGGGATGCTCCCTCAGCCTGGGGGTGTCATTCCTCCCCAAACCCCTCCTGTTCCGGGACTCCAGCTTCCTCTCCTAAAAACAAACCATCTAAAACTTCCTTATGGGCACATGTCCAGCCTCAGCCAAGACAGAGCCAGAGTAGATGCTCCCAAGTTGGAGGTGTGTATCATCTGAGCAGCAGTGGACATCTAAGAGCTTATGAGAAGCCATGGGCCAGAGCCACGGGATGGACCAGAAGGCTGAGGGCTAGCCTGGTGCGGTGGTGGGCGTGGGGGTTGCTGCAGACTCTAAGGGAGCCATCTCTGGCAGGGACAGACCCCCGTGGCCCCTCAGCCCTGTTTTCCTGTGTGAGGATGTGGGGGAGAGTGCTCTCTACCCTCATTTGACACAGTCACTTCAACAGGGCCTGCTCAGCTGTGTGAGAAACACATTTTGTGCAAAACACTGACAGCTGCATGGATACAGGGCCCCAGAGAATAGTCCCCACCCCTCCTATCAGCAAAGGTATTTCCTACGTCTCTCACGCCAGCCCTGGGCCAGGTCAGGCCACTGCTCTAGGCTTTCTAGCCCTTGCCCAGTCAGGGGCTGCAGCAGAGGCTGGTGTCCAGGATGCCCACAGCTGTGCGGCCGGGCAGCCAGGTGAAGAGTCAGTTGGCTTGTTTGGAACCGACCTCAACGTGAGCCAAGACTCATGGCCCAGGATGTGCACCCAGCCTTGGGAGTCCAACGTGTGAGAAGCGCCTTGAGTGTCTCAACAGACGGGGCTGGCTGAGGCAGTGCACTGGCCCAGTGGAAGCAAGCCGTGCGGGGGTTAAAAACGCTGATGCACAGCTGCAAAGATGGAATATTGAGGGATGGTTCTTTTCATTTTCTACCTTTTTGTATTTGACTTTTTGACAACCATACATATACCAATTTAATTAAAAAATTTAAAAATCTAATCTGAAGCTTAAAAAGAGAAATGTAAAGTTACTTTGGAAATGGTGTGGGAAGTGCACTGGAGGAAGGAAGGACTGGAGGCTGGGAGACCAGGCTGTCCCTTTTGCGCCGGTCCAGGAGAGAGGAGGTGGTCTGAGCAAGTGGGGAGAGTGTGGAGGAGAAGAAGGAGGGACACATGGGACCTTAAGGAAGTCAGTGTGGGGCTGTGACGTGCACAGTGTACACGAGCCTGAAGGACGGTGTGCTTATGAGGAGAAATAAGCCAGCCATGACAGGACACATCCCATATGATTCTGGTGGTAAAGAACCCGCCTGCCAATGAAGGAGATGTAAGAGACGCAGGTTCAATCCCTGGGTAGGGAAGATCCCCTGGAGGAGAGCATGGCAACCCACTCCACCTAATCTCATGGACAGAGGGGCCTGGCAGGCAGGCTATGGTCCCAGGGTCACAAAGAGTCAGACACGACTGAAGCAACTTAGCCTGCACGCATGCACTTGAGGTGCCTAGAGGAGCCAAATCAGAGTGACAGAAAGGAGAAAAGTGGTTGCCTGACCCTGGGAGGTAGTGTTCAACGAGGACACAGTGTCAATATGGGAAAATGAAAAAGTTCTGGAGATAGACTGTGGTGAAGGCTGTACAACAACGTGAATGCACTTAATGCCTCGGAACTGTGCACTTAAAAACAGTTAAAATAATACATTTTATGGTATGTCTGTTTTCCATAGGGGAAAAAAAGTGAATTCATAAACAATAGGCAGGGGAAGGAGGGCAGCGGAGGACTCCGGGAGGGTCCGTTGTTCATTCCTTGGACAGCAGCCCCGTATTGTGCTGTGCCCACAGCACCTGGCATGAGGCAGGGCTCATAATGTTTGTGAGGCGAATGAATTGATTCATAACTGTCTCTAAGAGTTGGCTGTGGTTTCTCGTAGTTTTTCTTCCCCCATGCTACATGCCAATGCAGGAGACGTGAGACTCAGGTTCGATTGATGGGTTGGGAAGATCCCCTGGAGGAGGGCATGGCAACCCACTCCAATATTCATGCCTGGAGAATGCCATGGACAGAGTAGCCTGGTGGGCTACAGTCCATAGGGTCGTACAGAGTTGGACAGACTGAAGCAACTTAGTGTGTGCGTGCACACACACACACACACACATACATATAGAAAGGGAGAGAGAGAGACAGACAGACAAGACAGCCTGGAAAAGCCTGAACGAATCATACAGGGACTCTCTCCACAACTGTGGCTTCTCTTGACTTCTTTGCTTTTACATGTTGACCTTGATGCCCTGTGACCTTAGGAGAGGAACTTAAACTTGAGTGGTTTCACTATTTGTCAATGGGACACTTAGAGCATCTATTGTACACCCAGTGGTCATGAGGAACCCAGTGAGAAGATGCTAGTGCAGTGCCTAACCCAAGCCCGAGTCATGATAAATGGTCCTACTTAGGAACCGCGCACCCTGTCTTTACAGGTGCAGCAGATTCTGTGGCTTGTGATTGGTGGTGAGTACTGGATTGATTGCAGTGGAGTGGGGTCTCAGTCTCCTACAAATACCAGGCTGAAGGAAAGTGATGACCTGACCACAGCTAGAACTTGTCCCTCAGGCAGAGCCAATATCCTCTCATTTATGGACAGCATTTGGCCCTGGGCATCTTATCCTCACTGTCAGCCTCATCTGGGGATAAACGTGCTGACTTTCTCTGTCCCAGGTACTGTAGTCAGTCCCGAAGCAGCAGAGAAGCTGGAGAGAGACCCAGAAAGACAACAGGCAGAACCCTTAAGGACGCTCCCTCCCCAGCTTCCCTGTAGATCAGCGCTGCTCACAAATTCCACACGCCCCGCCTGGCCAGGAAGCTCTGAGTGTGCTGATGAGAGTGTGGCTGCAGAATGACAGGAGCCTGGGGTACAGGGGACCCCTGTGGAGGAGCCGGCTCCACTTTGGCTGCAGTGAACAGAGGCAGGAGGCCTCAGAGCTGTCAGGCTGGGGTCCAGTTGAATGCCAGTGGATTTTGCCCCCAGGACAAAAATCATGCTGTCGGCAGCAACTCAGGCCAGAGCCTTATACAAAGTAGCTTGACTTTCCAGCTCTCGTTGTACTTGCTTTCAGTGGTGCAAGTCTGAGAGGGTGTTTCTTTTGGAAAGGTCCAAGGGAAATCTGTCTTGTACCCTACCCCACCAATCAAGAAAAACATGGCTCTTGCCCTAGAAGTGCAGAATGTCAGAACTGGAAAGGGCTTGGAGATTTTCTTACCTACCCTTCCTCATTTTTCATCTGTAGCCATTCAGGCTCAGAGAGGGGAAGTGCTTCACGAAGGCATGACTGGATAGTGATTTGAACCACTATAAGGTCTCTGTCTCCCAGGTTAGTGATGGCCCTGCCCAACTTGATCACCCTGACTCTCATAGCTTCGCCCATCAAGAACCTTCAGCACAGGGTTGTCAGATAAACAGTACACATTCCACTCCGCAGTCCTATGCCTGGGGCAGACATCACTGATCAGTCATTGTCTTCTTTTCAGCTGAGACTAGATGTAGCCTCACACGCCTTCTCAGTGCAGTGCCAATCCATTAGAGCTGGCGTGTGAGATAAAATCAGCTTGCCTTACCAACTTTATGGGATCCTTCCTGGCTACCAAACACAGTTCCTTACCACCCTTTGGTTTGCCATTCTGCCATCTGACATCACCCCCCAGTGCCAGCCAAGTTGCAAGCCTCCTCTTACACAAACCCTCCATCTTAACATGCCTTGTAGATCTATCCTCCAAACCTTTGATTTAGCACATAAAACCCTTTCGGGTTTCCCTGGTGGCTCAGTGGTAAAGAATCCACCCACCAATGCAGGAGATGCAGGTTAGATCCCTGGGTTGAGAAGATCCGCTGGAGAAGGAATACTAACTCCAGTATTCTTGCCTGGGAAATCCAATGGACAGAGGAGCCTGGTGGGCAACAGTCAATGGGGTCGCAAAGAGTGAGACATGACACAGCAGCTAAACAACAGTAACAATAAAACCCTTTACTGAACAAAAGCACATATTATAATTAATGGTGAGGTCACTAAGAATAGTTAAAGCATCAAATGGGGGAGCAAAAAGTACTTTTGAAAAGAACTGCAATGGATACAAGGTTCTTATGATTCCACCTTCCTCCCTCGCTTGGCTTGTGCTTTCATGAACGAGAGTGGAGGCAGAGTTACAGAGAGCCTAGGACACTGCACAGAACTGCTGCCAATCCATCCCACACCACGGCTGGCAAAGCTCTTCACACGGCTAATTTTATATTCTTACTCACATACCTTTATATGTTTTCATGAATAAGAGCCAAAACTTTAACAGTCTTAGGGCTTTCCTACAAAATGTTTCTTGGGTTTTGGGAAAACTTGGGCAAGTCCATAGGAGTGTGCCTTGAGTGTGAACATAATCTGCCATGGGTATTACAGCAGGGAAGGTTGAAGTCAGTTGCCTAAAGAAAGCATACAAGGGCAAATCAAAATGGGGCGTGGTCCCTTAGATTGAAGAACAAAATGTTCTTTAATATTCTGTGTGGGTGAAATGCTGGGCAAACAACTGGCAGAGACTTGGTACTCACCAGGTACCCACATGCTCTTTGCCTTCCCCAGCCCCTCTTGCAATTAGGTTGGGCCAGTGACCAGGTTTTGACCTGTGGGGATGGAGATAGGTTAAAGTGATGTCAGTCACTTGACGTCCTGGTCCTTAAATTGATCTCAGACACCCCCCGGGTCCTGTCTTCTCTTGCTATGGCAAGACTGGAGGCACATGTTCCAATTGGCTTACTGCAAGGTGGAAGCAACCCAGATCCTGAGCTGCTGCTCAGGAGCCACCCTGCCTGCATCAGAGGGGATGCAAGTACAAAATGAGCCTTTTTGTACCGCTGAGCCACCATGACAGGATTTCTGAGATGACTGGAAGAGAAAAAACTCTCAGTACCTAGGCCCAGGATCCTCTTCCTGCTTTCTCCCACTGACTGACCTTCCTAAGGAGACTTCGAACCTTTCTGCACCTGGAGACTGTCCATGCAAGGGACAGATGGAGAGAGGGGAATTTCTTTTGCTGCCTGGTTTTTTCCCCCAGTCCTGCTGTCTTCAATGCAGGGGACACAGAATTTGGATCCTCCAGGGTAGTCCTCAGTCCCACAGTTTCCTCCAAGCTCCTTGCTGTTAACAGCAGGAAGGGACTTTATTCCTAGCAAAAACAACAACAGAAAAATCAGAAACCCAGCCTCTTCTCTTTTTCACCAGGGAGTTGTGCCTGCCCTCCCAGCACCAGCTCTGTGGGGGAGGAAGGGGCAGGAGAGAGGGCAGCCCCGGGGTCTTAGCCCACACTGACTACTGCTATTGTCTGGGCCGCTCCATGGCTGCCAAGGAGCCCATCTGTATCCAGCCTCTCCTGGAAAGGAGAGGCGGAGGCTGAGGGTGGGGAGAGAGGTCCAGGCTATCGATAGCTAACTGCTCCGAGGACTAAACACAGGCCCCATACTTGCAACCAGACTTGGCTTGAGTGCCAGCTCTCCCATTTGACGATGATTTAGTCACTAAGTCATATCCAAGTCTTGCAACCCCACGGACTGTAGCCTGCCAGGCTCCTCTGTCCATGGGATTCTCCAGGCAAGAATACTGGAGTGGGTTGCCATTTCCTTCTCCATTTATTTAAGCTCTCCCATTTATTCTCTGGTAATTTTAGGCAAGGTATTTAATCACTCTGAGCCTGGGTCATCCCCACAGGGTTGTCATGAGCATCAGCTAAGCTGGTGTGAGGCTCTGAAAATAGAGAGGACGGCACACAGGCTGGTTGTTATTACAGGCTTGCACCAGTGTGCGCCTGAGCCTGTCTGTGCTGACTGCACCCCGCTGGTCCACCCTCTGCGTGTACATCCCCCCCAGCTGGGCTGTAGGCTGCTGCAGGGGGTGGACACTGGCTGATTCCCTTCGCCTTTCCCTACAGAACCAGCCCAGAAAACCCTGGCCTGCTCTGGCTTTGCGGCTGCTGTTACTACTGGCCAAGCCTCTCCTTTGTAGCATGATTTGGAGGGATGCTTACCTAATGCATCAGGCCCCAGGCCTAGACACACCTGGACAGGACGGTTGCCAGTTTCAGGCTTCTCAGCTGGGAGGGCAAGTCAGTTGCAGTTCCTGGGCCAAGTCGATCAGTTGGAAGTGACTGCCTGGAGCGCCGCGTTTGAAAAGGTCGATCTCTGCAGGAAGAGAGTGTGGTGACTGCTTGGTGATATCTGCCGTGTCTAGAGGGGTAGCGTGCTGCTATGCATTTGCTGAATCTGCCTGAGCACTGCATTTCGGCCCTGACAGCATGTGAGAGTTATCTGGAGTTTCAGAAATTACTGAGGCCTGGGTCCCACCTCTAGAGATTACAATTGAGTTGGTCTGGGTATGGCTTGGGCATCAGTTGTTTAAAGCTCCCTAGGTGATGGAAGATTGAGAGCCACACCTTAGAGCACCCAGCTTCCTCTTAGGGAGCACCATCTCAGGGCATCTCAGCGGAGCCACTGCCCGGCGTGCACACTAGCTCAGCTGCAAGGCCAGACTGGCAGGGGAGTTGCTGACCGGGGCTCGATACCGGGTGAACATGCCAGTATTCTTGTTTTACTCAGGATACAGTGCTTGGGAAGCTTCTAGGTTAGTGTTTGAGTGTTCTGTTTAAAACCAGCTGCCCGATACCACGGCATCCTGCTCAGCTGTAAAATGGCACAACTTAAATGAATTTGGGGAGTATTGAGTGAACAAAGCCAGTTTTAAAAGGTGACATACGGCATGATTTCTTTTCTATAACATTCTTGAAATGACATTATAAGAGATAACAACAGATTGCTATTTTTAGGAGTTTAAGAAGGGGTGGGGGTGGAAAGGAAGTGGGCACAACTATAATACAGGAACATGAGGGGTCCTTGTGGTGATGGAAATGTTCTGAACTTTGGCTGTATCAGCTTCAGTATCCTGGTTGTGATATTGCAGGAGTTTTTCACCATTGGGGGAAACCAGGTAAAGGGTTCAAGGGATCTCTGTATTATTTCTTAAAACTGCATATGTGTCTGTAATTATCTCGAAACAAAAATGCAATTAAATAGAAAAAAAGAAAACTAGGTTTTGAGGAGATCTTTGTAAAATGCAGCGAGAGGTGAGAGCTAAGAATGAGCAGAAATGCATTTCCCGGGGCAGGAGCAGCATAGGAGTTGAGTCCGGTCGGGAACTCCAAGTTTGGCTTTTTGGAATAGCAGGAACTGGCTACTCTCCTGGGGTCTATTCATGTGCAGGGACAAGCTTGGGGGAGGAAGCCCATCCTCAAAATAGGGGAAAAAGAAAGAGGGGGACAGGTCTCTGGAGGGATGACAGGACATCTGAGCCCCCGTCAGGTGGAAGAGCTGGTGTGGATGAGGTGCTCAAACTGGGCTGCCGCATGGCTCAGGGGTCCCAGGGAGGCCTGAGTAGGAGCGTCAGGCCTGGTCCTGAGGCGAGGAGGTCTGGGCAGCATGTGAACTGCGCAGCACTCTCCTCTAGGGTTGGTGATACCTGGCGATCCTGGGTTATCTCTGAACCACTCATGGGCCTACCACGGGGCAGGGCAAGCGTCAGGATGTTTTCTGGCAATTCTGTAGCTCACAAGCAAGGAGGAGGAGGAGAAGGGTTTGAGTAACTAAGGTGGAGTGTTTGAAAACTGAATACATTTGGGAAAGTTCCTAGGGAGCCTCTGGCTGATAAATGCTGATAGTCAACCAGTAAATTCATTTCCTGAGTTCTTGCTTTGGGCCAAGCAAGGGAAGAGGCACTGGGAATAGAGGGGAGGAAGACAGTCTGTGCCCTAGGGGAGCTGAATCATAACAGAAGTTAATACTTCTAATGAAGCAGCTACTGTTCCAAGCACTTCACACACATGTATAAATTGAGTCTTCAGAACCATCCTGTGAAGAAGGTGCCCCAGTGCCTTCACAGGTAACAGTCACAACTGCCCCCCTTCCCCCATTAAAGCACTCAGCTTGCACTCAGTTGTAAGCTAAAGCTGGGATTTGAACCCAGGAAGTCTGTCTCCGTAGTCCATGGACTCATCCACTGTGCTTTAGCACTGAGCGGGCAGATTTGGCCAAAAGGCAGCAGCTGTATGGCAGGGGGCAGATCAGAGTCCTGGCCAGGAACCGGTCTTCCAAGACCAATTGGTCCAAGACCAATACCAACTTGTGCAACTCTGAACAACTCCGGGACCTCTTTATGTCTCACACTCCTTCTCTAAGACACGCATGGCCCTAAACACAAGGCTGCTGGAGGGCCTTCGAAGAAATGTGCTTTGGAGGCACTAAGCCATTGCTGGCCTCCCATGAAATGGGAGCTTAGCGGCCACCCCAGACTGGCTGCAGGTGACAATGAGTAGAATGCTGCTCCTGGCCCCAGCCCTGTAGTTCCGCACTGCAGCTGGGCTGCTACAGGAGGGCCAGCTTCCAGAGACTGAGTGGGCTTGAAAGTCTGAGGCAGCATCATGAAATGCCGAAGGAAGAAGAGGATGGCACCTTGTGGGCACCATTCCTTCAGAATCAAGTTCAAGCTCTTCCACGTGGTGTTCCACCTGGAGATAACCTGGCCCACACTAGCTTTCCAGTTGGTCTCCGCACCTACCTCGCTGCAGCATCCACCCTGGCCAAATGTACCCACGACCAGCAAAGGACACAAAGACAGAATGTGGCAGAACTGAGATTTGAATCCATGTCTGGTTGGCTGCAAAGTAGGGGCTGTGTGGTGAGGTGGAGGGAGCGTGGATTAAGGGGTCAGATGCACCTGAGTTCTTCCTATGCCAGCTCTGCCTTTGTGACTCCAAGTGAGTGCCTCACATTTCTGTGCCTTGTCTATAAAATACGGTTAGTAATATCCTTGTATTAACACCTTATCACAAACTTCGTAGCTTAAAACAGCACATATTTATTATCTTGCAGTTCTGAATGTCAAGTCTAAGATCAGTTTCACTGGCCTAAAATCAACAGGCCTGTGCTCCTTCTGGAGTCTTGGGGAGACCTTCTTCCTTGCCTTTTCCCGCTCTCGTGGCTGCCTGTTTTCCATGGCTTGTGGGCCCCTTCATCTGCCTTCAAAGCCAGCAGTGACTGGTTGAGCTTTTCTTAATGCATTACTCAGGCCTCTTCTATAGTTAAATCTCCCTCTTATAAAGACCCTGCTGATTTTACTGGGCTCACTTGGATAATCCAGGATAATCTTCTTATCTCAAAATCCTTAATCACACTGTAAAGTCCCTTTTACTATGTGGAATAACATGTCCGCAGATGTGGGGATTCATATGTGGAGCTCTTGGGTGGGAGGCACATTATTCAGCCTCCCACAAGCAGGTGCTACATGAAACGGGTCGCATCAAGTTAAATTCTCAGCGTGGTGTTTAACCGGTAGAAGACTGGTGATGTTTAATGTCAGCTGGGCACGAGAAGCACTTAGCTTTTACAAAATAGTGCCGGGGTTCACTCCTGAAAATTTGGGGTTGGGGAAAGTGTCTATACATTGGAATTTTTATAAGCTCCCTAGTGACTCTGTTGGGCAGCCAGGGTAGGGCTGATTATAGTAAGCGCTGAATTCATGTCAGCAGTTATTCTTATTCCCACAGCTACTTAGCTCCGAGCCTCAGTGCCCAGGAGCTGTTCAATAGACGTTTGTTGAATTAGACTGAAGTGAATCACTCCTGGGGCCCCAAGCTATCCCTGGGATAGCATGGGAGGGGTGAGAGGGCTTCTCACTGCTGCATCACAGGGCCTGAAGAATGAGGTTCTGTGGGCAGACAGAGGCCTCGGCCTCTGAATCAACCTCACACCCAGAAGTAGCTGCCTGGGGGGCTGGAGTCTCTCCTCCTCTCCGAAGTCCAGTCAAGGGGCCTAACCAGGCAGAATCCAGTCATCAACGGGCCATTGTTAATGGAACAGAGGGGGCTCTGTGCCCATTTAACACTTCTCTCCCTCACGAAGCTGCTCCCAGCTGAGGGCTGGCTTCTGGAGGACTGCGGGGCTGGGGAGGGGCCCCAAGGCTATGAAGAGAATGGGGGAGGATTCCAAGTGGGGGCTGAGCCCTCTGGTTGGAGAAGCAGAGGCAGCTTGGAACACAGGCCAGTCTCGTAAGTCAGCAGGGTGGAAAGTCTGGGCGCTGAAGCGGCCACTCAGGCCAGGAAGAGTTTCCCATTAAAGCTGGGGATCCAGGGACAATGAAACCCACCAGACCCCAATGGGAGCCAGGGGACAGCTTTCTCTGTGGGGTGGTCACACTTGACCTACCTCCTTCCCTTTCCAAAAACAGAAAAGTGAAATCCACACGGTAAATGGTGCCTTTCATTGCCTATAGAACAGTGTTTTCAAAAGGGCTGGGAGGGTTTTATGTTCTGTGGGCTTGGGATTAATAGGCAGGCAATTCAACCAGGGTTGGGTATAAGTGTCCTTTTGCTTAGCAGACCTTTTCTCTATTCAGGAGGGTGGATTTCAGGAGGATGGTGTTTAAGATCCCAAAGATAGTGCCTGATCAGTCTCCTCAAAAATGCCAGAGACCTACAGTTCTTGGGCTAGGCACCAGCAATTCTCATCTGCTGAATATAGCAAATTCTCTGATCGTTCCTGCCAAGAGAGTACATTGCTTTAAAACATATTCTAGGAGGGTGGGATCTCAAAGATGGGGACCTGGATCAGCAGAAGCACCTGGGAACTTGACAGAAATGCATATTCTTGCCGTGCCCAAACCATCTCAATCAGAATCTCTCAGGGGTGGGCAGAAGACTCTGTTTATCAAGCTCTGCAGGTGATTCTGATGCACGCTCAAATTTGAAAATCACAGTTATAGAGCCATACGAAACTTCAGGTTGTAGAGTCAGTTTGGTAGGTTGGACAAGCTTTTTTTTTTTTTTAAGAGCAGAACCATGGACGCAGAAAATACCAGAGTGTATTAAGGATCTGTAATAAGGATAAGCATGGGTCTCATAAGACTTTTGTTTCAGTGACATGTATGTGTCTCTGAGGTTTTGGTCCCAAAAGATCGAAAGCTATTGTTCTAGAGCCAGAATGTACTACAGATAGTCCCGGACTTAAGATGGTTGACTTTTAAGATGGTGTGAAAGTGATACACATTCGGTAGAAACCATAATTGAATTGGGGCTAGGCTGTACAATCAGCGGGGGCTTCCAGTCAGCCACATGGTCAGGAGGGTAAACAACCGATACTCTGAACAACCATTTACACCCACACAACCATTCTGTTTTAAACTTTCGGTAGAGCTCAATAAATTACAAGAGAGGTTCAACGCTTTATTATGAAATAGGCTTTGTGCTCGATGGCGCTGCCCAACTGTAGCACTAGAGCCACACTAATGTCAGCGTTCTGCACACGTTTACGGCAGGCTAAGGCAAGCTATGGTGCGTGGGAGATTAGGTGTATTAAATGCATTTTCAATTTATGATGGATTTATCGGGATGCAACCTCATCATAAATCAAGGAGGATCTGTAATTCAGCTGACTCCCTTTTTTGTCTAATTTGTCTGAACTGGGAGGTTTTAAAGATTTTGGCATGAGAGTTCCCTTGCCCCACACCAGACCCTCAAGTAGATTACTGAACAGATGAGAGGGCCTGCTTTGGGGGCAGACAGCCTCTTTACAACACTGGCCTAAAGCTGAGTTAAACTGTGTGTTTCCCCCATGTTTATAAAACCTTCTGTCCCTCCACTGCTCCCTTTTCTTTATATATATATATGCCTGGAGACATATGTGGACCATAGGTAGTCAGTTACATCTGGGTAGTAGATTGAGGGGTGATTTGTTGCTTTCTTCTCAGTGTTTGTCCATTTTACTTGAATTCTGCATGCTGAACATCTTTCATTATTACAAAAATAAAACATATAAAGCCGAGGGTCCATCTCTGTGTGGAAACACAGAAAAGGAAAGCCACTGCCCAAGGCAGAATAGTGCTGCCCAAAGGGCCACCTCTCCCCCATCCATGCTCTAGGGCTGAGCCCAGACTTCACAGGTGCCCAGAGCCCATTCCCTTAGAAGAAGAGCACTGCCCCCTCCCATGCTTCAAACCTGTCACCCTCTTAGAAAGCCCTTTGGCAGCTCCAGGTTCTCCCGGCAGCCCTTTGGACCCTTGTTGCTGCCATCTCTTTCCTTAATCAGCTGAGAAAGGGAGGTTCCAAGAAGCTAAAAGTGGTCACCCAGTTAGCTAAGCCCAAGGTCACCCAGCAGGAGGTACAAGGCTGTGAAGGGCAAGTCTGCTGAAGGCCATTCTCAGGGACTGGGCTCTCCTAGCGGCACTCATCTCTGCCTTGTGCCATTCTTGGCACTTTAAGATTCATTTTACTGTTTGCTGAACAGCATGGACTGAAGAAGAAAGGATGGGAGGAGCAGGGAGGAAGGGAACGGAGTAGAGGCGGGGAGAGGAAAGTGGGTGGGGAGAGGAGCACAGGGGTCTCTGGTCATACTCAGGATAGGAGTGAAGGATGCACCCTATCTGTGTGCCCCTAGGGGACTTGGAACACTCAGTCTGGCCAAGAGGCAGCCTGGTCTGGTCAGATCCCCATCGCCAGGCCCTGACCCCACAGGCCCCAGCTGCAGGCCCCCGCCCAGCCAGAGCAGAGGGGAGAATGGACAAGGGGCAGCCTGGAGCCTGGAGGAGCCACTCACTGTAGATGGGGACAACCTCGGGCTGGCTCCCTGGGGCTGCCGGGATGAGGGATGTGAGGGCCTCCGGCTATGCTGCGTGGGTGAATCCCAGGTGACCACTGAGGAGTGGGGGCTAGGACGTGGGCAGCCAGCGCAGCTCGTAAGGGACAGCTTATTTTACATTGTTGTGTAGCTGGTTAAGTGTTGTGATGGTTTCAGGTGGACAGCAAAGGGACTCAGCCATACATATACACACATGTATCCACTCTCTCCCAAACTCCTCTCCCATCCGGGTGGCCACATAACACTGAGCAGAGATCCCTGTGCCATACGGTAGCTCCTTGCTGGTTAGCCATCTTATTTGCTTTACAGTGTTGTGTTGGTTTCTGCCATACAACGACCTGAATCAGCCATAAATATACGTATATCCTCTCCCGCCCTGCCACCCCTATAGGTCATCGCAGAGCACCAGGCTGAGCTCCCTGTGGGTTGCCATTTTAAATATAGCAGTGTGTACATGTCGATCCCAAGCTCCCTAACTATCTCTTCCCCCCAAGGCAAACCATAAGTTCTAAAACTGGACAATTTAAAAGCAGCTTATACACAAGAAACTGATAATGCTGGTTGCTTTCGAGGAAAGACCTGGGTGTCTGAGTCAGTCCTGGGAAAGAGGTTTCACCACCATGCATCCCTTTGTACCTTTCCAATTTTATACCGTGGGCCTAGATTAGTTACTTTGATAAAATTTAATAAAACTAAAAATAAAATAACATCAGGTGCCAGTTTTCCACCTGTAGAAGGAGAGGCAAAGTTCCTTTGAGGTGAGACTCTCATTTTGGAAGAGTCATCTGAACAGGCTTTTGAATTTAAGCAGAGGCAAAGCCAGAATCCCATCCCAGAAGGAAAACTTGGGGGCGGTGAGAAGCTAAACTACCCCTACAGTCTGCTTTCTCTGTGAGAAAAGTGACAACTCTCCAGAAATTATTTCTTCAGTGACTGGGCCTGAGACTGACAAGATGGGAGGAGCTGGCTTGGGTCCCCTCCCTCCTGTGCGGAGAGGAAGTGCCAGGAGGAGCCGCCCTGCAGACAGTGGAGTCCTGGGGGATTCCCAGACATGCCTGGGGGACGGGGGGCAAGTGGACTTGTGCTCACCACGTGGGCCTCGGGCATTAAAGGGGACAAGGGACCCCTCAAGGCTGCAGACCCCATAGACCTCTGGGAATGTGGCACCTGTCTGCTGCGAGTAAGGCGGGGGTAACATGCTGGGTAATCACTGAGGCCGGGCCTCTGGTGGAGGCCTCTTGTTTCCTGGCCCTTCCCCAAGCAGGCAGTGTCAGGGCCAGGGTGGGGCTGGCACTCAAGCAGAGAAGGAACCTGCTCCCCTCCAAAGCCTGGGGAGAAGCTCTATGGCTTCAAAAGTGCTCCCAGAGAAATAGTGACTCATGGCCCAAGGGAATCAAAGCTTTTCTCACCCCAGAGGTTATTCGTCCTGCAACACAGGGATCTGGTGATGACAGATGAATCAGAAATACTAGTCTGAGAGCAGCCAGCCTGTGTGGCTCAGTGTCAGAGGGCAGGCTAACCCCTCCCTCTTCCCGTTGGTCTCTTAGCAAAAGGGAGACTTAGGAGTCTCAGTCCCTCCCTTTTCCGGCCAAAGGAGTTCCAGTGCACCAGAAAACTCTAAGCCTCAGCGTCCTAACCTGTGAATTGCGAAGAACTGTGCCCCCCTAGCTAGGTCGTGGTGTGGGTGAGAGGGTGCCACTCAGCACAGGGCCGGCCACCAGCCCCTCCTGCTGGCTGGGAGGGCGCGGGGAGTGGCAGCAGCAGCTGCGGCAGCCTGGCATCCTGTACCGTGGACTGGGTTGAGGAAGCTGGCACTCGCCCCTCGCTTGACTCATACTCCTTTTCCAGGTCAGGCCCACCAAAACCAGGACAGACACACACCCGCCACCCCGAGCCCCGGTGCTCCTTCCAGTGGGAAGAGTCTCACCCCAAATGGCCACGTCAGCAGGGTTTGCTCAGCCAAGGAACCTGGGAGCTCTCTGTTACGTCTTAAATATATCTACAACCTCCAGCAAGCTCTGGGGAGTGACCCACACTCTTGAGATGGAAATTCTCCTGGAATTTCCTGTCTGCACTGCATCATTCGGCAGACATAGGTTCGGTACACCCCACCTTCTGTGATTCTCCAGTGGCTTTACTTGAGCCTGGAGTGGCTAAGTACATCTGGAATAGGAGAGCCAAGGGTTTGAATTCTGGCTGTGTGACCTTAGACAAGTCACCTAGCCTTCTGGGCCTCAGGGATAGCATCTATAAAATGGGGCTACTTCATGCAATCAGATTGACACAAATAAATCACTTAACCTGAGGACGCCTAGTACATAAAGAGCTCGCAGATTCTCAGCTGTACCTTCCAAGAAGGCGGAGGCTGCTGGCACCTGGCATAGTGCTGGGCACACTTTTACTTTTAAAAAGTGATTCCAGTGGAATAGCAGCACCATTCTTAAGGGAAAAGCAGCTCTAAAACTTCAACCCAGCAGTCTCTTCTCACCCAAGATTCCAGTCGCAGGCTTGGCATGGAGGTCCTTTTGGAAGATCTTTATGCCCATCATCACTTCCAGAAGCTCCTGCCTCATCCAGGTTTATGAGTGGGGCTGGAGTGGGAGGGGTGCAGTGGGAAGATGGGAGACAGAGGTTGGGGAGAACTCAGGGCAGGAAGCTGGGGAGCTGACCTGGCCCTGCTACCTGGGTATGCGGGTCCCCTTGCAGGGCTCTGGGCACGAGAACTGGCAGGTGGGCAGCACACAGCAAAACTCAGTGATGCCAGGTTTTCCCAGAGTGACTCAACAGCTTGTCTCTGGGCTCTGAACGGTGAGCGGTGTGCTGTGGCCCCAGGGCATCATCATCTCCTTGCCTGAATCTTTCCTTCCCTGTTGCCACCCTCTCCCAGCCTAGGGACCCATGGCTCTTCCACCCATGCTCTGCTTCTGGCCATGAGCCCCCGGCCCAGGGGAGGTCCCCATGCTGCCTCTGTCATGTCTCTCTAATCTCTGTGTTGAAGAAAGACCTAAGCGCCAGACAGACCTGCGTTTCATTACTGCCTCTGCTTCTACCTGGCCGACTGACCTTGAACAGGTTACCCTACCTCTCTGAGCCTCAGGTGCCTCATCTATAAAATGGAGGCAGTGCTAATAATTTTGTTTTATTAGTTGTAGGTTGCTTAGTGAGAAGGTTTGTAAAGTGATTGGCATACAGCGGGTGTTTAGCAAACAGAAAGCTTGACATCCAAAGGCCTCTATGATCTGACCTCAATTTACTTTGCTAGTTGCCTTAAAAAAAAAAAAAAGGATAATAGGTCACTCTTCATTTTATTCTCCTATCACCGCCATGTTCAGTTCAGTTCAGTTGCTCAGTCGTGTCCGACTCTTTGTGACCCCATGAATCGCAGCACGCCAGATGGCATGGCCTGTCCACGCAGATGGCCTCCCTGTCCATCACCAACTCCTGGAGTTCACCGCCATGTAGTGGATACTATTAGTATCTCCATTTTACAGATGAGAAAAGTGAGGCACAGAGAGGCTAAGCAGCTTGGCCATGGGCACACAGCAGTGAGTGGGGACTGAGGTTCCTCATGCAGACAGCCTGGCTCCAGAGCTTGCACGTGTAACCACCTCCTCCCTGCCTCTTCTCTCTCTCTCTCTTCTTCGTCCATCCTACACATTGCAGTTCAGTCCAGCTAGACTCCTCACCCACCTCTGCACTCGATCTGAACCTGCCCATACCTGTGCTTTCTGCCCGGGCTCCCCTCTTTGCGCTGGAAGCCCACCTGCTCCGTGAAACCAACCCCAGGTCCTCCCTCATGTGCACCTTTGTGGGCTCATTACCGTTGGACTCCAAGGTGGTTATTCATGCCCAGGTGTCCTGCCCTCTTCTAGCCTGGAGGCACCTTCCGCCCGGCATGGTGTCAGGCATGAGCAGGCACCCAAGGCCAGAGCACCCTGGCCAGACCACCACACGTGTGCTCCCTGGGTGGCGTGGAGGGGAGCCCAGCACTAAGGGCCCTCCTACTTCTGTGAGGACAGCTCAGAGGCTGCAGCTGGAACCACCCCCAGGAGGCAGCCTGCCAGCTGGGTTTCTGTCACTCTGCTCGGGGAAAAGGGCTCACTCATGGGGGCTTCTGCAGCCGAGAGGGTTGGGTTTGAGACCCAGAAGAAGACGAATGGACGTCCGTCCAGTGAGGGCAAAGGACTGAGAACTGCGTGCTGTTAGGGCCCATACTGCACAGTCTGCCTAACTCAAAAGGGTCTCTTGGAGGGTTTCAGGCCCATCCTCGGGATCCCAGCCCAGAGCCCACAGGGTAGTGACCACAAGAAGCCATCTACCCAGGGTCCCACTCTCCCATTCCTTCCTGGTCCCATACAGGGCCTCTGGTCCACATCAGCTGCCCTCTCCCACTCACTATGACTCCCACCACCTCTGCCCAGACTCAGATCCCTCCCTAACAGCAGCATCCTCTCCTGGGAGACTGGGCACCGTCCCATGCCTCCTTCCTCCTGGGGCCCAGTGTCACACCCATCATTTGTGCTCCCCAGTCAGGCATGGGTGCTCAGCGCTTGCCGGGGGCTGCACGGGACACTGGAGACACGGGAGAACAAGGCAGACTCTGTCCTGCTCACAGAGCTCCCTGCCCGGTGGAGACCACAGAGCATGAAAGCAGCTGGCGCAACAGAGCAAGGCAGAGTGTGAGGATGGGGACGTGCAGGCAGCCACAGAGAGGGCCACTGACCAAGGCTTCTAGGAGACATCTAAGCTGAGGCCTGAGGGTGAAGGGAGCTGGCCATGAGAAAAGAAGGAAGGAGAGCATGTTGTGAGTAGGGTGTACCCTGGTCGCAGTAACGAGAGGACTGTCCTGCTGAGCCGCTCCGCCCCTCCAGTCGAGGCTCCAGCAGGACGGATGCACCCAGGGTCAGGAGCACTGACTCTGGAGTGAGGCAGCAGGGCTCAGACCCAGCTCTGTGCTCACCAGCAGTGGGGTCCCGGCAACTTCCCTGTCTGTCTGGTTCTGTCTGCCGGGCTGTACAACGGTGATCACATGGTACCTACTGCCAGAGCTTCCAGTGAGGACTCTGAGTGTGGGCCCAGACAGCACTAATTAAGCACAGGGTGTGCAGCCAACTGTTAGCACCAGTTATCTCCTGTGTCCCCAGCCCCAAGGCACCTGCGCCAGATGCAGAAGGAGGTGGAAAAGTGAAAGGGCAGTGGCATCTGTCAAAGGCAGAAGAGGACGGGTCCTGACCTCTGTGGTCACAGAGGCTTTTATTTCTTTATCCTGTGAGGATAACCTCCCCTTCCTGGTTCTAGGTTTGCAATAATCTTGGGCCTCTTCAGGCCTGTCTGTCCTAACCCTGCAGATTCAGGGCCCCAGCCTCTTTCAGACAGCCCCGCCCACGCACCTCAGAAGTTGTGAAATGCTTTGCTGAAAATTAGTGCAGTCTCAGCCAGGGGGGTGGCCCAGTGTGTTTTCAAAATATTTCCTCTGATAGCGCTATTTTGGCTCAGACATGTTAGCACTTTGCAGAATCCTGCAGATGGCGAGGCAGCTGGAGCGGAGAGGAGGAGGGAAGCACGGAAGGGAGTGGGAGAGGCCCCGGCCCAGTGCTCAGGTAGCTGTAGGGGCCCGCCTGGGCACGGGTGTCACGTGGCATGCTGGGACAGGCACACACAGGATGGGATCGGGCCAGCCTGTAGCGGGGAGCTTTCAACTGTCTAAGCTGTGGAGCCTTCTTATGAACCAGAACTTTCCTAGGAAACCCAATATGTAGAACAGATAAATGGGGGAGAGGCCTGGAACCCCCCTCCATCAGGCCTCTGAGGGGTCCTTGTTGAACTCCGGGGTGCCATGAAACCCAGTGTGAAAACTGATGCTGCTAAAGGAATCATAACCTTCTCTGGGGGAGTCAGTGCCCACATTGTTCTAAAATAAAGATCTTCCTAAGGGAAAGTGAAATGATCTTCCTAATAAGTTCTAATTCAAGCCTAGTACAGAGAATGCCATGCATCCTGAGAACCAGGACTCAGAAAGTGCAAAGTGACTGATCCCATTTGCTGACAAGTTTGTGAGCACCTCTCTGGGAAGTCTTGTGTACTTGGGCCTGAGTGTGTGGGGCAGAGAGTATGTGGTGAGCAATAGTTAGGGCACATTTCTAAACTCCTCACAAATACAAATTCATTTATAGCCTTATTACTTATAACCTATTACCATCCCCCCTTTTCTAGGAAACTAAGGTCCAGAGAGGTTAAGTAACTTGTCCAAGGTCACACAGCTACTAGGCCGTACAGAGGGCACTATCTCATAATTTGTCTTTTGGGATGAATGTATTGCTGTGCTTATCTTTCTCTCTCTCTGTGTATGTGTGAGTGTACTCTGGCCCATAGTGATTTGTGTTAATCTGTGAGTATGTGGGAGTGCAGTCTCTTTTCCAACAAGACTGCAAGCCACAGGGCTTACCCCTTAACTTCCCTCTCAGAAGCCTGGCAACCACAGGACAAAGGGCTACGGCGTGGGGGCAGGACCAGTCTAGGGGTGGTGCCCATTCCCCGGATCCCAGGGGGTTCAGTTTGCTGACCCGGTAGGCACAGCCACAACAGTGGGAAGCACCCCTCCCCCGGCCACTCCCTGTGACTGAAGCGGATCCCTGAACTGGCAGTCCCACCGGGGAGCTACCCCTATCCTAGCAGCCTGGTTCTTCCCTTCTTACCGGACGCTGGGTTTGGAGTGGGTCAGCTGAATCAAAGGAAGGTATTAACGTATCACGAGTTTACTTCCTAACCCCCCAGACAGAGAACTTACAAGAGTGCTTGAGCCTCTTGAAAACACTGTTGTGAACTCACACCACCAGCACCCTAAACAGGGCCTAAGCTGATAGAACTCTGCTCAAAAGCAAAGACCCCTGACCTGCTGGTTAGTCCAGGAAGCCCCACAATGTAAACGGGGTTTTGAGGGTTTCTTCACATGTGGGCCCACCTTGGAGAAAATCAGCTTTGCTCCATCCACTCTAAACTGATGATTAAGATGCAAAGCTTCCTTAGATGCCACAAAATTGGAAAAAGCCCCACCATTCTTCATCATCAAAGTCAAACTCACCACGAGAGACCACCCTGCCTTGCTGAGCAGGGCGGAAGCAGAGAGACTTGCTCAGATGGAGCAGGGCTGTGCCGGAGCCTCGGGCGGTCTCCTGTTCCACAAGCTCCTGTTGTCCCCAGCCACCAGCGTACCAGTGTCCCGCAGCACAAGGACAGGCCGGAGGTGGGGGTGTTCCCTGACTTTTGAGGCTCCCAAAGGCAAGGAGGAGGGGCTGGACAGGCCAGAGGCAGGAAGGAGGGGCCTGTGAGGCAGCCGGTGAGCCAGGTGTAAGCAGGGAGGCCAAGACAGAGCTTCCCAGGCCAGCTGTTTACTTGCGGCATTCAGGAGAGGCTGAGCTGGGGACTAACTGGCTTATTTATTTTCTACACTTTTCCCTTCAAGTCCTTTTCAGAGAGCCTTCTGGAATTCCACTGATAAATTTCCCAGAGCACGAACAACCACGGTCCCTCAGCACACCGCCATCTTTGTGGGGCAGGAGGATAAGGGGAGGCATGGAGGTGGGCAGAGGCATAGAGAAGGAGAGATGGGCTGTAGAGACCTGACGTTACTGGTACTCAGGGGCTCCCATGGCCTGCATGCCCCTCCTTCCAAGCTTGCAGAAGCAGGGATGTGCTGGGGTGTGCAGGAGCAACTGCCAGATTTAGGTCGATGAAGACGAAGGCGGAGACCTTCAAGCACAGAACAGACTGTCCAGCCTGCCAGGGGCACAAGCCGTGGAATCTGCAAGCTTGGAGCAGGACAGGCAGCGTAGCTACCGCCTGTTTAAGCATCAGACAAGAAAAGGGGACAAGTATTTCTGTTTAAAGAATGAAAAGGAGAGCTGTTTTCCTTTCCTCCTGCGTGACTTCGTGAAGGGCAGAGGCCCGTCTGAGCATTTCCACACGACTGATACTTGGCTCTCTGCTTTATCACTTTCCAACAGAGGCGCTCACCGCCGCTCCCTGGTCTTCACCCATCCTCTGAGAAAGTCCCTAAGTACCGCCGTGTGTCACACACTGGAACGGAGCCAGGGGACAAAGATGAATAACCCCACCCTTTGGATGGGGCAACTTCTCCCCATGCCCAGTCTCCCAGCTTCCATCCTGGACAGTGAGTCCACGCCACAGTGAAGCAGGGAGAGGGCTCCAGTATCTATGCAGCTCAGCACTGTAAAGGCTCTGGCACTCACCCAGGTGGGCTTACTGTGGAAGGTGGGCAAGGCCGGCTGGGCTGTGCTTATCCTCTGCCCCTTGTTTAAGGTTGCCAGCTTTCCCCATACCATGAACATCTGTGTCAGAGGCACTGGGGGTAGAGATGGGGGTGGGCAGAGCTGTGGCGACTCTGGTCCAGCAGGGGTGCCCCCCTCTCAGCCCTGGGGCTAGGCAGATAGAGTACCAACCAGGCAGAGAACACAGCTGTCGCTAAGCGCCTGGAAGGGAGTCCCGGAGGCAGCACAATTCACATTTGCTGTTGTTCAGTTGCTAAGTCATGTCCGACTCTTTGTGACCCCATGAACTGCAGCATGCCAGGCTTCCCTGTCCTTCAGTGTCTCCTGGAGTTTGTTCAGATTCATGTTCAATGAGTTAGTGATGCTATCTAACCACCTCATCCCCTGCAGCCCTCTTCTCCTTTTGCCTTCAATCTTTCCTAGCATTAGGGTCTTTTCAATGAGTTTTTTCTTCGCATCAGTTGGCCAAAGTATTGGAGCTTCAGCATCAGTCCTTCCAATGAATACTTAGGACCGATTTCCTTTAAGATGGATTGGTGTGATCTCCTTGCTGTCCAAGGGACTCTCCACTTGCACTTCCTTCTTAGCTTTGTGACCTTGGGCAGCCACTGCACCCCTCTGAGCCTCATTTCCTCATCTGCAAAGTGGAACGGTAACTGCTGTTCCTCTGTGGGGGTTGTGTGAGAAAGCATAAGCTGGGGACCAGACAGCCATGTGGTTATCACAGCCCTGGCTGTCTCAGCTCTGCCTGTCCATCTCTCCTGAGGACCAGACAGAGCTACACCAGAGTGTAGCTCTCATGGGGGTGTGTGCGGTGGGGGGGAAGGACCTGCCCCTGGATATTCAGGGAGGGCCGATTTTCCTGTGTAATAGGGAAAGACCAGAAGGGGAAAAGAACATAGTAATCCATTTGATGATGTTTACCTGGCAGTTTCTGCCAAACTTGTGACTTGTATGGTCACAGTGGTAGCTTTGTTCCCATTTCTCAGATAAGCAATGAATCATCTTTCACTGGAATTACCCTCATATCTGCCCCACAGTCACTCCCAGGCCCCCACTGTTTCCTGACTCCAGATACATATGGAAGGCTCTAGCAGCCTGATGCCACCTATCCTTTGATTTCCATGACCCATGGTATAAGCCAGGTTGGGCAGAGTGCGTATAAAAAGAGGACTGCAGTCAGGGGCCCCAGGACCCAGTAAGTGCTTCAGTGTTGCTTCCTTGTTGCTATGGAGAACCAGTTAGGGACCTTAGAGGCAGCTGGGCGTGGTGGAAGCAGCCTGGGTTCCTGAGTCAGACTGTCCAGTTTCAAATCCTGGCTTTGTTCCCTCACCAGCTGTGTGACCCCCAAAACATTACTTAACTTTTCTAAACCTCAGTTTCCTAATCTGTAAAATGGTGATAAAATGCTATTTATTGGGATGTAAAGTCTTACTGAGGTAATGTAGAGCTCGTGATTCACAGAAGACATAAATAAGGTGGAAAGGTGACACTGGGAAGGGACTGGCTGCAGCGTTCCACCTGAAATTGGGGGTGGCCAAGCCCAGATCACTCCCTCGTCTGGGACCACATTCCTGGGTGCTGCCTACAAACTCTGCTAATTTCAGCATTAAGACCATTTAGATACTTGAAATGCACACCAAACCTAGTGAAAAGGGTTGAGGGTGGGGGTGGGGAACGACACATTTCTTTCTGATTACACGGCCAAGTCGCCACCGCAGCCTTGCATGTTCCCAATTCCATGCCAGTAGGGAATCAGTCCCAAGATTGCTTGCAATCCCAGTTCCGGGAACATGAGATGTTTCCACTCCTCTGGGAAGCTCATGCCAGCTGGTGCAGGGGAACCCACCCAGTACTCGGTACAGGGACTGTGACCACTCCTCCACCTGCTGCCACCACAGAACCAGGCCACTGATGTAGGCACAGCTCCTGGATCCTTCATGAGAACTCGTCTCCTTCCAGGCCAGTAGGAGCCAGGAAGAAGATCCCACGACACTCCCAGCTTAGCCAGATGCAGACATGGAGCCTTTCTTACTGCCCCTCTTAGGGAAGCAGAGGCCAATGTTGAAACTCAGGTCCCCAAGTGGCAGCCCACAGGGCACAATGGAATGTGCTACTTGGGCTAAACAGATCAAGCAGGGCTCCCTGGAACCACTCAGGGCCCCGTCCTCTGCAGAAAAACCACTTCCAACCCAGTTGAGGCCACCTGGCTTGGCTCATAGAATGTCCCTAACACATATAAATTATGGGTGTCATTGTTCGACAACTATTTATTGAGTACCAGCGACGTGCTTGGTACTGTACTAGATCCAGGACAACCTTTGAAACATCCTGGAGTCCCAGGACACCAGGGTACCCAAAATCAGACACAACTTCGGTTGCAGTGAAAATAAGACTTCAAGACCGCCATGCTTTCTCCACGAACTCAGTCTTAAACATCCCCTACCACGTTTTACACACACACACACGGCTGGAATCTCCTCAGCCCATCCCCTGGAAGTCCCTGTGAGGAAGCACATCCGCTCGGGAGAAGGGTCTGTGCTTCCCTCTCAGGCCCTGTCACTGCCACCACCCAGCTGTCCAGGGCATCACTGCCTGCCAGTCTTCTCTGCTCACAGACCCTAACACTGGCGGGTCTGAGTTTATGAATCACTCCCTCCTTTCTCCCGGCCTCGCCTCCAGAAGGACGGCGCACACCCAGACACATCAACCAGACACTGAGTTTCCACACCAAACTCACTCCTGACGAACCCGGAGAGCCGACTGCAATGTCTGATTTCTCCTCCCCACTCCTCAGCCTCGAGGTGCTGGCAACGACTTTTCAAAGCCAAGGCAGCCCCTCTCCTGGCCAGTCTCGCTTTGGGGACGCCTCACTGTGGGGCAGCAGACAAAGACAGTGGATTTACTTGAGGGCTGGAGGACATGCTTGGTGTAAAAGATCCAAACACTCCCAGAATTGTACAGTCGGGCTGAAGCGGTCGGTGTGGCGTGCATGCGTTGCCTGTGGCTCGATGGGTGATGAGCTGTGCGTATCAGGCAGTTGTGAATCTGGCTGCAGTGGGTCTGGAGGTGTGGGTGCCTGCGTGGAACTTGCCCCGAGCCGAGAACTCCCTCTCCCACCTTCGGTTTCTTCCCCTCTTCTTCCAAAGTTTGGCGCGCGCGCGCCCGACCAGGGATGGTCGGGGTGTGCACCATTGGGCCACCTCCCCCTACCCCCGGCGGCAGCTCCGGGGATGCGGTCGCCCTACTTACCCCGCCACGGAGCCTCCTCCAGCGGGGGTGGATCCGACTCTCCGAGGCTAGGGTCCGGCGCCGGCAGCATCCGCCCGCAACTTTGCCCTCCTCCCGGCAGGACCAGGCAGAAGCAGCTCTGGGACTCCAGTGCCCTCGTGGCCCCGGCTCTGCGCGCCGCCCCCGGGGGGACAGCGGCGGGGCGGAAAGGAGGCGCGGCCCCTCCGGTTCGCACGCCGGGCGGAAAGCGGCGCCAGGCGGGCGCCGTCCTGCGCAGCGAGCAAGCGGTCCTGCCTGGCTCCCTCCCTGCTCGGCCGGAGTCCGCGAGCGGCCGGCAGCGGCGGCAGATTCCTGAACCGCGTCCAAGGCGCCCGGGGAGCCCTCCTCCTCCTCCTCTTCTTCTTCCTTACCCCACCCAGCTCCCACCCCTGCGCCCCAGCAACTTGGGAAACGTTGGCGAAGTTGGCGCAGCTCTGGCTGCGCGATGGGCCTCTGGGTGGAAGCAAGGGAGGAGAGGGAGGAGCCGAGGGGGTGTGGGCGGCCCTCGCCCCAGCCCCCGGGGAGCTGCGCTCGGCAGGACCCTTCCGTGGGTCTTTGTTCCCAGTGCTGCGCCTCAGCCCGCCTCTCCCCTGGGACTCTTAAAGACGCTGGGATCCCTACTCGCTCTCAGAGAGGCTGGGAAGAGCTCCCCTCCCGCGTTGGGAGGGGAGGGGGAGGGGGCCTGGAGTTCCTCGTGGCGTCACCCTGCCAGAGCCCCTCAAGCCCTTCCGGCCGCCCATCCTATTGAATCAGAGTCTTTCTAAACCCACGTTCCCTTTTGAATTTATGATTAAAGTGTCTATCCCAAACTTTATTCCCTTTCTTTTCCCCTCTGAATTCAGCCCTGTGCTAACCGAACACTCATCAACCAGGGTCAGATGACTAAAATTGCTTCTGTTGAGAACATTGTTAATGTACTGCCGTTGCTGTTGTGAATAACATTGTTAACGTACTGGAACTGCTGTTATTGATGTCGTTAATGTATAAACTTAGGTGGTTTCTCCAGGGCAAGATAAGTTAACAAACCCCTTGAGGCCTGGACCACCTGGCCAGAGGTGGTCGTGACTCTCAGAGACATCCTGACTCTCAGAACTTGAATGTCACAGAAAGTACAGGGAACTATATTCAATATCTTGTAATAACCTATAATGGAAAAGAATCTGAAAAAGAATATGTGTATATATATATATATACATACATACATACATATATATATATGTATAAACACACACATACATATACACATACATGTATAACTGAATCACCTTTATACGGAAACTGATACAACACTGTAAATTGACTACACTTCAACTTAAAGAAGGTATTGTGGCTCAGACGGTAAAGCGTCTACCCGCAACGCGGGAGACCTGGGTTCAATCCCTGGGTCAGGAAGATCCCCTGGAGACGGAAATGGCAACCCACTCCAGTCCTCTTGCCTGGAAAATCCCATGGACGGAGGAGCCTGGTAGGCTACAGTCCATGGGGTCGCAAAGAGTCGGACATGACTGAGCGACTTCACTTCTTCACTTCAACTGAAAGAAAGGTTAAAAAATGTCACAGAAAAGTCCCAAGATGATGATTAATCCCAGCCTCTTTGTTGTTCTGCTTTATAACCACCCCCGCCCCTGCCTCCGGGAAAGACCAAGTGGAATTGATCTGAGGCTTGTCCCCCACCCCCTTGCTGAGTGCCCTGCAGGTAAACCCTGTACTTTCTTTCTCCACAACCTGGCGTAGGTATATTGGTCTTGCTGCTTGTTGAGTGAACATACCTGAGTTTGATTCAGGAGCAGTTTTGACCACCAGGAAGGGACCACCAACTGGAACTGTTTTGTAAAAGGGAAGGAAAATGGCTTGAATTTCTTTGTGTATAGGCTTTTATGCTGTTGTATCAAAGTGAGCCTTTTGGAACTGATTGGGCTTTGAGCCTTTTGGAATTGGTTTGTTGTTTATCTTTGTGTGTGTGTGTGCGTGTTTGTGTTAGAGAAGGTGCACTATTTTAATTGGTGGACATAGCAAACACAATTTCAGTACCTAGAAACAGCCCTTTAGGATGCATCCTGCAAAACTGGACTGGCTTTTAGTTCTGATTCCATGACTAAAGCCAAAATTATTATTATTATTATTGGTAACAATGTGTGACCATGATATTCTTTAGACTCTAGAGAAAAATGCCTGAGGTTGGGCTCATTTGACAATACAAAACTAATTCTGCCAGCTTGATAAGACATCTTTTCAGAATTCTGACCCTAAGGGAACAAGTTCTAGGAGAAACTTGCTTTTCTCTCCCTGTGCCTTGAGATGTGAATATTCTACCAAGGCTCTCAGGAACTCCTGTCTTATCTAGACATCTCCAGTTCCTGAAACTGACAAGAAAAATGGGGGGTAGGGGGATACCTTTTTAAACTTAACTTACTCCAACTGTTAGTTATAAACTAAACTGTTAGTTATAAACTAGTGAGTTTTATATTGTAACCCCTGATTCACAACTAAGTTAAAATGAAGCTATGAGATCTCTAGTTGTGTCTGTCTATATGTCTGTGTGTACCTTATACATACGATGTATCTCTATTTACAGACCTTATTAACAAGATTAATGAGCTCTATTTAATTGGCTTAAAAGGAATTAAGCATTACATAAATTCTCAGAAATATAAAAGAAACCAAAGAAATTTCAGGTTTATGTGAGCTGGGAAATATTCAGTATTAACTTTGGCATTTAGGTCAATTTTTGCTGGTTTAATCAGACATGTCCTTGGAGCCATCGACATAAATTTTTTATAGTATCTAGGCTTACTGGAAGTCAAATAAGATCTGCTGCAAAATTTGTCAGCAAGAAAAATAACTTGGTATGATGAAACTTTTTAAAAGTAAATTAAATGTAAATGAGATGAGTTTTTTTAAGGAGAACTCTTTAGGAATAGTTATGTTTTATGGCTGTCTACTTAAAAACAGTTTCTTCAGATATTTGGTACCTTGAAACTTTAGAATTTCGTTAAGTTAAACAATATATTTATTGACTAATGTACAAGTTTGCCAGTCTACAGAGTCTTAATGTAAAAGACAATTCATAATTGCTTATTTCTTAGTTTTCACTAGAAATTAAGTTTTTTAAGAGTTGAGAATTCTAATATACGAAATAAAAACTAAAATTTAATAAGGAAAACATCTTTGTATGCAAGGAAAAGAAGGTATAAGAAATGAAAAGGCATTTTTTTAAGAGAAAGAAGGAAATTTAGTCCTAAAGCTGGTTATTTCTAAATGGGAAAGAAAATAAGGGACAGATTAATATGGATATAGAAAGTTGTGGAAGCTTTGCAAGAGGGAAAAGTTCTTAAGAAATTCTATGTGTAGTCAAGACTAAGATTAGAATTAATTTAATTGAGTCAATGAATTTTAATATTAAAGGTAGGATGGTGCAAAACCTCAGTTAGGTTTTTCTATTAAGAGAACACTTTTTTTTTTTTGACTGTTGAGCTGCTGTTGATAACAGATTGTAAGTTTCTTTCCAAGCTTTTAAGTTATTAATTTTTTTTATCTGCTTTTGAAATCTTTTATTGTCACTTTGGTTAAATGATTAAGTATTATTTCAGTGACCTGTAATCGTATTTAACCAAGGGTGGTACCTCCTGAGTGTGGGGCAGCGCCCCCTGGAGTCCAAGGCTAGCGTAGTAATGGGCTTGGAGTTGGAACACAAACAAAAAAGCAAAAACCTCAGTCTGCACTTGGCATCTGTCATTCTCAATATGTGTAGATGAGAAGCCCAAAGAGGACTGAGAATGACCCAGGCCTTCCCGGGAACAGGTCCTCACCGGTGCAAGAAGTCAGAGGTTCCTGTTCATTACCTGGGTCCAGACCATCCAAAGTCTCAACCAACTGGCAGCTGGAGGGGTCCTGGGCAGTGTTCCAGGCTATGAGATGAGACCTTGGTATCTCTTATAGCAGAAAAACCCAACTGGGTGCTTCCCTTATGTTATTAACCTGTGTGCGTGCTCAGTCGTATCTGACTCTTTGTGACTCTATGGACTGTAGGCTGCCAGGCTCCTCTGCTCTTTCCTCCTCCAGGGGCTCTTCCCCACCCAGGGATCGAAACTGCGTCTCCTGCATCGGCAGGTGGATTCTTTACCACTGAGTCACCTGGGAAGCCCTGTGTTACTAACAGTGACCTTCGAGAGGGGATCAGACCCCAGCTCACTTCCTGGTTTAGCTCCTGGAACCCCTCCCTCTGCAGCTCCCTCTATTGCTCTCACCTCACATCACAGAGGCTGGGCCTCTGCCCCTGAGTCAGTCTGCAGGCTCTCCAGCTTGTTTCAGAGTAGGTATCATGGCATATAGGTTTCTCCAGACCCTATCTCTTTTCTCAGAGGTGAGAGTCTCCATTTCAACCCCACAAATCTGTCAAAAAGCTATGTTTAACTGCATCTGCTGTTCTTATAAAGGGAGGCCTTCCTGTGGGACCTGCAGAGTCTGGAATTTTATTGCCAGAACTTTGTGATGCCCCCAGTGAATACAAAGGTGGAAAGGTAGACTGTGTTACTACCAGATTATAGATAATGAAATTCTTTGCTACTGATGTTGGTCAGGGGTGAAGAGGGTGCGCCCGAGTGGTCACTGAGCAATTGCTGTTGAGCACATACTGGATATGGGGCCCAGAGAGGTGAACAAGCCTAGGCTTGCTTTCTGATTAGAGGAGACAGACCTACATCTAAACAAGCACTAGTCAGTCCATGTGCTGTGTGAGGTGAGGCTGGGGGTGGGGACAGAGGTCTCCAGAACAAGAGCACAGGCTCGCACAGCTCCAGGGGGATCAGGCTCGACGTGGAACATGATGTGACTTGGCCCATGGGACTCTGCAGTGTGACGGCCTTATTCCTGGAGCTGAAGACTGCAGACCTGGGCTTAAGAGATAAGTTGAAGTTCTGCAGGTGGGAAAGAAGGTAGTGATGAGCTAGGGCTTCCTAGGTAAAGGGACCAGCAATTGAAAGAAACATAGGTGTGAACGAGTATTCACTCCTCAAGCGCGCCAGCCACCACTTGGGCCTTCAGTGAGGGTGTCTTGGGTGCAAAAGGCAGAGGTAAAGAATGAGGGTCTGATCCAGGACACTGAGAATTTTCATCCTAAAATAGTTTCCAGGCTTAATGTCTCCCCACAGTTGCTCTGCTAAGAGAGTTAGTCTCTCTCTCTCTTTTTAATGATGTTTGAAAAATTGAAAGAACTTTCCAGGCCAGAGGCAGAATTGCAGGGTAGTTAAGATTGTGGAAGCCTGAGCACCATTTTAACCAAGTAATCCGATGGATGAAATGAAAATTCACACTTAAAAAACAAGTGAAATAAAAAATTCTAAAAATTCACAATTTAAAAGACAAGAAAAATTTAAACACAGTTTTCTCTGCTCTTTCACTTCCTCTCTTCCCTCTAGCACACTTTGTACATCTGCATTGCATGTTAACTAGACCTTGACAGTGGCAGAAATACCTGCTTAACCAGAAAGATCCATTTTTCTCCTCGTGACACCAGTCACGTAACTCCTTAACAGGCATCTTTCTTTTCTCAATCCTGTAAAGGGTCACGGTGATCCACCACTCGCTTTGTATGTGCAGATATCTTTGGTGAACTTGTTATTAAAATGTCAATATATCATTTCCTTTAAAGATGTTGAGTGGTACAGAACAGACTGGTCAGATGACCTGGGGAGATACCAGCCACATCTAAGGGAAGTTCTTAGCTAAAATACTTATTTCTGACCTTATTAATATTACTAGCTGTATTACTTGTATTCTGCCTATTTTACAAGATTCTTTTACAAGATTATTGTTTCTTGCGTTTCCAAATGTGTGACTGAGCCTCTGATAAAGATAATGGTGACTAGGCAATTTGAAACAGTTGACCAAATATATAGGAGAAGGCAATGGCACCCCACTCCAGTACTCTTGCCTGGAAAATCCCATGGACAGAGGAGCCTGATGGGCTGCAGTCTGTGGGGTCACTGAGAGTCGGACACGACTGAGCGACTTCACTTTGACTTTTCACTGTCATGCATTGGAGAAGGAAATGGCAACCCACTCCAGTGTTCTTGCCTGGAGAATCCCAGGGATGGGGGAGCCTGGTGGGCTGCCATCTATGGGGTCGCACAGAGTCGGACATGACTAAAGCGACTTAGCAGCAGCAGCAGCAGCATAGTCCTGTAAGATCATGATGGTAATAGTGTTAACTCTAGATATGGGAGGAAGCAATAAAAGGGAACTGTTTCCTGAACCACAGCAGATTAGTAAGAAAGGCAGTCCAGAGGCTTTTGGTTGCTCTTAACAGGGTAATAGCACAGTGAGTGGCTTATCAATGAAATCTTCATCTGACTTGAGAATGAGCATCCCTAAGGCTATGGGACACATTGGTCATGAAATGCCTCCCAAACTTTGGTCAAAATTAATACTGAAAGAGAGGAGATTAAGAATGTTATAAAAAATGTTACCCACCACCCAGTTCTACAGGAATCAAGCTGTTATTGACTGCAGTTGCTGACCTACAGTACGTTTTGAAATGGGTTCAGGGATCCGGATGAGGCACTTTGTGCCTCTAGGGAAACTGATAGAACTGGTCCTCAGATAGCTGGATATGTTCAGGAAAAATTTTATAAACTCAGATTCTTGCATCTTCCCATACTTGGAAAAGCACTAAAGCCATGAACTAAGATCTCTGTTCCTCCGAATAATAGTAACCTTCTCCCACAAGGTGGGCTTGGTTGCTGTGTACCCCCTTGCCAAACTCACATATATACTGGCCTCCCCAGAGAGTCCCAAAGAGTTCCAAACAGTTCTCAGAGCTCTTAGAAAGACTGTCTCCCAGATTATAATTCTCAGGTTGGCTCACATAAAATGTTCCATTTCTTTCTTAGATTGACTGCTGATTAATTTTTTCATCAACATTGACACAAGCTGAGGTCACTAATAATGGGACCCACCGACATCATGTGTCTCCTGATATGATGGACGGGAGGGAAGAACACAGGTGTACAGTATTCCTGCCCCCAGAACCACACACATCACTCGAGTCTCATTGTGAGGAACCAGCAAACAGATCCAGACTGAGAGACATTTGCAAAAAACAATTAGCCTGCAATATTTAAAATGTCAGTGACATGAAAGATAAAGGAAAAGGCTGAGAAACCATTCCAGGTTGGCTTCTAAGCCAGCAGGCAGGCTTCTAAGGTGGTCTCCAATTATAACCCCCTCTTTTGTGTCTTATATATCATCACCTCGCCTTGAATGTGCCTGGGTCTGGTGACTTGCTTCTTTTTTTCTTGAAATATAGTTGACTTACAATATTGTGGTCGTTTCAGGTATACAGCAAAGTGATTCAGTTTTTTTTTTTTCCCCCAGATTCTTTTCCATTATAGGTTGTTATAAGACACTGAATATAGTTCCCTGAACTATACAGTAAATCCTTGCTGTTTATCTATTTTATGTATAGTGGGGTGAATCTGTTAATCCCTAAGTTATCCATCCCTGCCACCTCCCCATCTTTCCCCTTTGGTAACCATAAATTTGTTTTCTGTGCCTGTGAGTTTGTTTCTGCTTGTCAATAATTTCATTTTTTAGATATATTTTTTTTAGATTCCACTAATATTTGTCTTTCTGACTTCACTTAGTGTGGTGTTCTCTAGGTTCATCCATGTTACGGCAAATGGCAATATTTCATTCTTTTCATGGCTAATATTACATTGTATGAATACATCATGTCTTTTTATCCGTTCACCTGTTTTATTTTTTTAAATTTTATTTATTTATTTTTGGCTGTGCTGGGTCTTTGTTGCTGAATGCAGGCTTTCTGTAGTTGGCACAGGCTGGAGCTACCCTCGAGTATGCAGGCTTCTCATTGCAGTGGCTTTTCTTGTTGTAGAGCATGGGCTCTAGGGTGCACGGGTTTCAGTAGTTGGGGCTCAATAGTTGTGGCGCACAGGCTTAGTTGCCCCATGGCCTGGGGAATCTTCCCAGACCAGGGATGGAACCCATGCCCCCTGCATTGGCAGGTGGATTCTTAGCCACTGAACCACCTGGGAAGTCCTATCCATTCACCTGTTGATGGACACTTAGGTTGCTTACATGCTGATGACTTGCTTCTAATGAACAGAGTACAGCAAAGGTGATGGAATATCATGTCTGAGAATCCAGAAGAATGTGTTTAGATTACAAAAGACTGTAACTTCTGTCTTGCTAGCATTCTTTCTCTCGTTCTTCTCAGCTTCCTTGGTTTGATGAAGCAAATCGCCAAATTGTGAGATTGCCCAGTGGAGAGGCCAGTGTTTTAAGAAACTGAGGCCCTCAGGCCAGTAGACTGAATCCTGCCAGCAATCCCTGAGTGAGCCTGGAAGCAGATCCTGTCCCAGTTGTATCTTAGGATCACTGCAGCCTTGGATAACACCTCAGCTGAAGCCTTGAGCCAAATAGCCCAGTGAGGCCACATCCAGATTCTTGACCGACAGAAACGGTGAGATGTTAAGTTTTGGGGTGACTTGTTATGCACCTACTTACAGGTAATACAGCTACTAAATGTAATGTCTAATCTTGAACTGGATTCTGGAACTGAAAAAAAAATCAACATGAAAGACATTATTTTGATCATTGACCCAATATGAATAGGGACTGAATGAATAATAATATTGTGTCAATATTTGATAACTGTACTGTTTTGTAAAATGATATTTGATTCATTAGAGATACACACAGAAATATTCAAGGTCATTCTACCACTTCCTCTCAAAGGTTCAGGAATAATAATAAAAATGTGCATTATATGTAATGATATATAGCATATATATTATATAGAGAGAATTTCATTTATTTATTAATTTATCTGTTGTGTAACAAACCACCTCAAAACTTAATGACTTAAAACAACAGAAACATTCTCCCCATCTTGTAGGAAACCGGGCTTTCGCTCCACCTGGCATCGGCCGAGGCCGCTCACTCTGCTGTGTTCAGCTGACAGGTGAGCTGCGCTGGGCTGGAAAGTCCAAGAGGCTTCACTCCTACGTGTGGCGCTTTAGTGCTCCTCGGTGTGGCCTTTCTCTCCCCACGTGGCTGGCCTGGCTTCCTCCCAGCCTGGTGCTTTCAGAGTAGTCAGGCCTCTTACGTAGCAGCTGCCGTCCAAGACAGAGGAAGTGTAAGCTTCCCAGCCTCTTAAGGGAGCCCAGCCACATGCTGCCAAGGAATTGCCGAGCCACTCTTGGGATCTGAGACATCTCCTCTTCTCTGGGCCAGGAAGAGGTGATTGGCAGTGACTCAGGGGAGAACCCTGTGGGCAAAGGAAGAGAGGAAGGGGAAGGATAAGAAGAGGCTTCCCCCCACTGGAGTTAAAGGGCCCGAGGCCCATGCGCCTAGAGTAAGTTTTTCCCTCTCCCCGCTCAGCTCCCTGGGCCCCCATCATTTTATCTTAAGAGCTCATTTAAAGATGTCAAGGAGTGAAGAAGGAGGAAGAAAAATGGCACTTATTGGGCAAAAAGTGCCAGGAGCTGTACCTAGTTATTTTATTGAATCCTCACAGCAATCCTACAAAGAAACCATCATTATCCCCTTTGCAAAGAAGAGATACAAGAGGTCTCAGCAGGGGAGGTGACTAGAACCAACTCATACTGCAAAGGTATTCGATCAAAGGATGTATTTGCTTCTTTACTTAGCAAACGTCTTTTGGTCCAGGATTGTGCCGGGCTTGGAACACTAGGATGAATGTTGTTTTTGTCAGCTGTTGCTGCAGTAATGCTGCAAAACAAACATCCTCCAAATCCCAGCGAGAGGTATTTATCTTTCTCTTTCTTAGGTGCACTGGGGTAGGGGGAGTCAGCAGGGGTTTCTGTTTCAGACCACAGGTTGGCTGGGCTTGGTCTGCTCTTCATATCCCCATATTCCACATGGACCAGTGGCCAGCCTGGGGCATGTTTTTCTCAAGGGAGATCACAGGAACACAGGCGACAAAACAAACCGCCTGAGCACATTTAAAGCTTCTGCCAACATCACTAGCCAGAACAAATCCCATGCCCAACCCCAGAGTATAAAGGTAGAGAAGTCTGTTTATCCACCATGAAGCCATGGTGATGGCATAGAGAGTGAATTCTGTGATGAGGGGAATGCATTGAGAGCAGGGATCCAGTCTGCTGCAGGTGACAAGACACAGGCCTTGCCCTCAGGAGGCTTAACAGTCTAGTGGTGGAGGTGCTCATAAAAACACAATTACACTGCAGTGAGGGACGTGCAATGAGGAGCGGTGTGTGTGTGCACGTGTGTGTGTGCATGCAGGCGCAGTCTGGGACCATGGAGATGGTGGGTCCCTGCAGCCAGCTAGACATCTGGGAAGACTTTCTGGAGAAGGAGATGCTCAAGATAAATTCTAAAGGATAAGATAAAATAGGAGCTCTTGGTTGAACTGGAGAGAAGTGACAGGGAAGCAAGGAAAGGCATTGCAGGCAGTCATGACTGTGGGCACAAAGGCACAGAGACTCAGGAGCAGAACGGTGTGTGTAAGAATACCAAGGAGCTGCTCGATGGAGGCAGGAGCCCAGCCGTGGGGGGCCTTTGTCAAGTGCTTGATGGCATCTTCTCTTCACCCCAGAGCACTCCCCACCTTTCTCCGCTGCATTCCCTGCCCTGGGTCACTGGCCTGTACGGACTGCATCCAGAACCTCTCTCGTTCTGGGAAGACGGCAGAATGCGGTGCTAGCCTCTCCCCAAGTGCTCCCTGTTACCGACTGAACCCTGTCCCCCTGCAATCCACATGTTGAAGCTCTCACCCCCAAAGCGGCTGTACTTGGAGATAGGGCCTTAAAGTATATAATTAAGGTTCAATAAGTTCATAAGGGGCCTAATCCAGCAGGAGTGGTGTCTTTGGAAGAGGAGAAGACACGCGAGATCACTCTCCGTCTCTCCATGTGCTCACAGAGGAGAGACCATGTGAAGACAGAGAGAAGGTGGCTGTCTATAAGCCAGGAGAAAAGGTCTCACAGAAACCAACCCTGACAGCACCTGAATCTTGTACTTCTAGCCTCCAAAACTGTGGGAAATACATTTCTGTTGGTTGAACCACCCAGCCTGTGGTATTTTGTTATGACAGACCTAACAGACTCATATGCCACCCTTCCTGTCCCCCACCTGCAGAAAAGCAACTAGAATAAAGAAATCAGAAGAGTCACAGACAACTTCTACAGCAAAGCTAGGTGACATAACCCATAAGCTCAAAATACTGATTACTGTTACTAGACTCACGTGATACTGGTTTCTGTGAAGCCAAAAGCAGAAGGAAGACGCCTGGGCTTCTGATGGTCCTGAGAACAGTTGAATTCTCACATCACCAACTTGTACTCAATCGCAGGCCAATTCAAAAGCAGCTGAAACTAGAAAATGCTTCTCATATGCAATACTTCCAGTTTGCATATGAGTGCCAGGGGACTGCTGTGCAGTGATGTCTGATGATGCTGAGAACCATCTGGGTCCCATAAACTCATTTTTGCTTCCCCTATACACTCTTAAAACTAATAGGCTGAAGCCCTCTTTAATGACAAAGTCCCACACCGGGACTTGGAGAGTAGAATCCAAACTAATCAGGACAGGAATACTAGGGACAAAGAAAGGAAAACTCCAGACAAAAATGGGGTTGGAGGATGGAGGATCAGGGGACCTCAAGAAGTACAAACGTGTGTGTGTGTGTGTGTGTGCATGCATATGTGTTATATAATATACACACATTTATGTATGTAATTACTGAGGCAGATTTTATTTTCCAAAGATGACTGCGAAAATCATCTCATCCCACATGCCCTTCTTACAATGTGGCCTTGACTTTTGTCCCTTTAAATGGTGGGACCTGTGTACCTAACTGGAACTTTGTGACTGACTTGACCAATAGAGATAGAGGCCGTGCGGCTTCCAAGACTGCTCAAATGCCATGCATGTCCACTTCTTTCTTAAAATATTCACTCTTGGAAATCATCCACCATGTTGTGAGGAAGCCCAATGAGCCACATGAGGAGATCACAGGTAGGTATTCTAGCAGACAGCTGGCAGACAGCTGGCAGACAGCACCAGGTAGGTGAATGGAAGAGATATCTTCCAGCCGGGACCCCAGGCATCATGATGTCATACGTGCCTTCTTCACTGCTCTCTTTGTGAATGTCTGACCCACAGAATCCATGAACACAGGAAAGTGGTTGTTTTATACACTAAATTTGGGGCGATTTGTTTTGCAGTAGTAGTGAGAACAGTCACTTTGTAAACTCAACAGAATGAGGCGCTAAAGATCCATGAAGCTAGGAAAATAACCTTACTCACCTGATGTCTCCTAAAAGTACTGGAAAATTCCTTTTATTTTAAAAAGGAGCATCAGGAAGCCATTAAGGTTTGATCCTGAGTAAAATTATGAGAAAAAGAACAATGAATTGTAAAATAACATATTCTACAATTAGTAAAGGTACATGTCAGAAAAACATGTCCACAAAGGAGGGGAAAACTTCATATTTCCAAAAAATTAGAGAAAAAATTTAAATGATAGAAATTATGAAATTAAAACATAAAGTAACAATAGATGAGCTCAGAAGTCAGGTGATTAGGGAAAGATGTTTTGAAAAGGATGATGATAAAGTCAGAAAATAAATATAAAAGAACAAGAATCTGTTTCATAAATGAAGATGAAAAGAATAGGAATAGAAGAGAAAATAACCATAATAGAGAATATTTTTCAAAGAAAACTAAGATAGAAGGAGGGCGTTTCAAAAGAGAGATAAAGAGATAAAAAAAGATTTGAGAGTGATAGAGCAGAGAAAATACAGAAAAGGAAGAGTCAGCATTCATGCAATAGGAATTAATGAAGATCCCTGAAGGAAAGCAAAGCAATGGGACAGAACAAATACAGAAATCTATAACTCAAGGAAATGCTCCTTACAGAGAGCCTGGCCTGAAATTTCATACAGAAGAAGCATACCATCTGCCTGGGCAAATCAACCCTGAGACTTATATCTAGGGCTTTAAAGGGGAAAAAAAAAAAAAATTAGAATACAGGCAAAAAGACCAAATCACTTATAAAGGAAAGAAAAACAAATTGTCATCTGAATTTTCAACAGCAATACTTTATGTTACAGGACAATATAATGACATGTTTCAGGAAATATGAACAAAAGATTTTTATACCGAGTGAAATTGACCTTCAATATAAAAGCCGAACTGTTATGAACATGGAAGAACCCAAGAAATCTTGTTCCCTTGAGCTCTTTCTGGATAATCCAGGCTTCAAAAAACCAAAAACACTAGAGAATCATTGATATTGTCTTGCCAGTTAATAATCAAATAAGGAATCATGGAGTTAAATATCACCATTTTGCATCCCTAATGAGTTAATGGGCTTCCCTGGTAGCTCAGCTGGTAAAAAATGGTTGCTCATCTGGCTGCCTGCAATGCAGGAGGCCCCATTTTGATCCCTGGATTGGGAAGATCCCCTTGAGAAGGGATAGGCTACCCATTCCAGTATTCTTGGGCTTCCCTGGTGGCTCAGACAGAAAAGAATCTGCCTGCAATGCGGGAGACCTGGGTTCAGTCCCTGGGTTTGGAAGATCCCCTGTAGAATGGCAACCCACTCTAGTATTCTTGCCTGAAGAATCCCCATGGACAGAGGAGCCCGGCAGGTTATAGTCCATGGGATCGCAAAGAGTCAGATACGTCTGAGTGACTTTCATTTTCACTTTCAATGAGTTAATGGATCCAGGCATTGATCATCTGTGACTGGTAATAACGCAAAAAGAAATATCATCAGACATTGTACATGCCCTGATGGAAGAATGAAATATCAAATATTAAATAGAATTGTCCTGAAAAAGAAGCAGAAGAGGGAGCAAGAGGAGAGGGAGGGGAAGGAGAAATGAACGTGGATCTGATCAAGCCTATAACTACCAATTTAAGGAAATACAGTGACAAAGGAACAGGATTAGAATGATGCCCTCAAGACTGACACAATCCAGATTGTGGGAAATTCTGCAGATAAAAGACACAAGTTTTCCAACAACAACTAAGTGAAAATTGTAAAGAGAAAAATAAGAGATGGATAGGAAGCTTATAAATTAAAATAAATTGAAGGAAAAAAAGCAACCTAAATCCATATGAATCAAACACAGTGTATGGGATTCATTTGAATCTTGATTCAGTCTTCCTAAGAAATGTATAAAATAATTGATGAAATGTAAACTCTGACGGCATCTTTGGTGATTTAAGAAACTATTGTTAAATTGTGAAGATGGGATAGTAGTATTGTGGTACTATTTTTGTAAAAAAGAGTTCTTATAGAGTTACATAGTGAAATAGTAACGGATGAAATTTCCTCCCAAATATCTAGGGCTTCCCTGGTGGCTCAGAGGTTAAAGCATCTGCCTGCAATGCGGGAGACCTGGGTTTGATCCCTGGGTTGGGAAGATCCCCTGGAGAAGGAAATGGCAGCCCACTCCAGTATTCTTGGCTGGAGAATCCCATGGACGAAGGAGCTTGGTGGGCTACAGTCCATGGGTCGCAAAGAGTCGAATATCTGAAGAGGAGGAAGGAGTGGGTGGGAGCAGAGATGAAACATGATTGGCCATGTGTTGATAAGTGTTGAAGCTGCTTCCTTACAATAGTCGCTTTATTTTATATGTGTTTGAAAACTTCTTCAATAAAAAGTTCAACAGAAGTCTCCCTGTGTCTCCTGGTACTTGATATCAGGCAGATGAGGAGGGGAATGGGATACACAGTCTTCCAGGCAGAGACCAAGCGAGGGAAGAGCTGAGAGGGGAAGGGAAAGTGGCCAGGAGCCCAGATGGGGTGGGCATGGTCAGTGGGGAGAGTCTTGAGTCTCCCCACACAATGGAGTTTGCACCTTCTTTTTTTTTTAAATTGAAGTATAGTTGATTAACAATGTTGTGTTAGAGTCTGGTGTACAGCCAAGTGATTCAGTGATATATATATATATATATACACACACACACACACACATGTTCTTTTTCATATCCTTTTCCATTATAGTTCACTACAAGATATTGAATATAGTTCCCTCTGCCAGTAAATCCTTACAACTTATCTGTTTTATTTATGGTAGTATCTGTTAATTCCAGACTACTGCCTCATCCCTCCCGCCAACCCTTGCCCTTCCCCTTTGGAACCTGTACGTTTGTTTTGTAAGTCTGTGAGTCTGCTTCTGCTTTGTAAATAAGTTCGCTTGTATCATATTTTGGATTCTACAGAGAAGTGGTATATGGTATTTGTCTCTGTCTGATTTACTTCTTAGTATGATCATCTCTGGGTCCATCCCTGTTGCTGTGAATGGCATTATCTCATTGTTTTGTGTGGCCGAATAGTACCCTGTGTATATCTGCGCCGCGTCTTCCTTATCCGTTCCCCTGCTGATGGAGGTGGTTTCCACGTCTTGGCTATTGTGACTAGTGCTGCTGTGAGCGTAGGCGTGCATGTTCTCTTTTTGAATTAGAGTTTGGAGCTTGCATCTTCTTTAAGGAGTAATGGGGAGAAACGGCAAGCTCTCAAGTAGAACAGTGGCCGATTTGTCCCTTGGGAAGGTCACCATGGCTGCAGAGTTTGGCGGGGGAAAGCCGCTCGGCATCCAGGCAAGGAGCAGGCAGTGGCCTGGACAGCTAGTGGCAGTGGGATGGGGCTGGTGGACCTGGTCAGGATTTGATGAGCAGATGGAGTGAGAGGGCCTCCTGCCTGATTGGATGTGGAGGAAGAGGGAGAAGGAGGGTGGTGGTAAGACAGAAGCCCACTGGTGCCGGACCCTGGTCTAAGCACCTGGCTTAATGAGCTTATTTCACCTTCACACAGACTGTCTGTAAGGCTGTTAGCATAACTGATGCAGTCTTGGGCCTGTTGAGTTCCTCCTGTCCTTCCACTGACCCTACCCTAGCCTGTACTGCGCAGTAAATCACTTCTCTGTCCGCAAGGGCTTGGTAGTTAATAAATGCTGTTTAATAATCATTTGGACCAGGTGACCGCTATGCCCTGTTAGTCCCCAAACAATGATAAAGACCTGCCCCCACGAGACAAGTTACCCATTCCTGAATCTTGAGAGTAAGTTATCCTGTGAGAACAGATCCGTTGATGAGATGGAGCTGCCTGCCTCGTTTTTCTGTCTCAAGACGCCTTTCTTCTCAGTTCAGTGGCCATTTCTGTTCCCTCCATCCTCTAACACCCTTTGAAGAAGATGACTGTTGTCATGTCTGGGTTCCTAGAAAGCAAAGCCTGAGGCCAAGAACTGATGCCCATTGCTGTGTTAGGAAGAGTGACCCCAGGGAGCAGGAGGGAGGAAGGGATGGAAGTTAAGCAGGGAAGGAAGCAGAGTTGAAGCCAAGATGTGTGATCCACCTGGCTGCCTCTGGGTGCACTTGAACGATTGCCCTATCCCCAGGGGGTATCCTTTACGATGGCATATAAAATGCAACTCAGGACAGCTGGACCACGAGGCATAGGAGGGAGAATTTATCCACAAGCTCCTGTTTCTTACTGGCTAGTGTCCACCCCAAAGGGCTGTACACACACACACACACACACACACACACACACACACACACACACACAAACACACACAAAAGCAGAGCCATAGGCATCCCACACTTTGATGGCCTCAGAGAAGCCCCAGGACAAGAGGCCAGATGCGTGCAGCATGGTCATGAGGCCAGGCGCTGTCAGGCTCCACCCTGGCGAAGCTGATCACAGCGCATGCAGAGCTCATTGCCACTTCAGTGGTTAGAGTAGCAGTAGAGGCCAGGAGCTGCTCAGGTGTGGCTGAGAGCACACCCCATCATCGTTCACAGCACACACCATCATTATGCCCATTTTAAAGGTGAGAAAACTGATGCTCACCGAGGTCACCCAACTAGTCAGTAGCACAGCCAGGATTCAACCCCCCATGGTTCGGCTCTAAAGATTGCATGCCTTTTTTTTTAAGGGGGGTGGCTCTGTGTCAGGTCTCAGCTGTGGCACGAGGGAGCTTCCTAGCATTGTATAAGATCTCTTCTTTATGGCTCACAGACTCTCTAGTTGTGCTGTGTGCAAGCTCAGCGGTTGTGTCACACGGGCTCCGAGTGTGTGGGCTTCAGTAGTTGTGGCGTGGGGGCTTAGTTGCTCTGAGGCACGTGAGATATTAGTTCCCTGAGCAAGGATCCATCAAACCTGAGTCCTCTGCATTGCAAGGCGGATTCTTAACCATTGGACCACTGGGGAAGTCCCTGAAGATTGCATTCTTATCCATTATATTAAGCTGAATCTCAGAGGCAGTGGCCCCACACCTCCAGTTTTAGTGGGCCTATGGATTCCAAAGCCTTCTGGGGGTATGAAGGGAAATAGAGCCACCAAAATAGACTTAATTATTGGGGAAGAAGGGCTGTAATGTGATAAATATAATTAACACTGCTGGATATGATATATGAACGTTGTTAAAAGAGTAAATCCTGAGTTCCAGCTTAAGAAAACAATTTTTTTCTTTAATTTTGTATCTATATGAGACGATGGATGTTCACCAAACTTGTGGTAATCACTTCAGGATGCTGGTAAATCAAATCATTATGCTGTACACACTAAATTTATATAGTGCTGTGTGTCAACTACATCTCAATAAAACCAGAAGGAAAAAATTGTTAACATGATTGGGGGGAATTTTCTAGTGATCCAGTGGTTAGGACTCCATGCTCTTACTGCCGAGGGCCTGGGTTCAAACCCTGCTTGGGGAACGAAAATCCTACAAGCTGCACTGCATGGTCAAAAAAAAATGTTTTAATTAAAAAAAAAAAAAAAGAGAAGTCAAGAGTAAGGGGAAAAGGTGAGCAAAGAAATGTACATTGGAAAATAGCTTTGCAATTTATAATTAACCACTAGTTTATTTAACAAATATTTACCATCACATGTCCCGCCCTGTGCTCGATGCTGGTGAGGTGGAGGTAAAACCAATGCACTCTCTCTGCTGGGGAGCTTGCACACTGGTGATGAGACAGACATGCATTAAACATTCCACAGCAAGGAAATCAGTTCTGCTACCTGCTGGCCATGAGAGCTTTCTGAGCCTGTTTCCTCATCTTTAAAATGGGCCAGTAGCAAACTCTGCAGCATAGGTGCTCAGCATGGAGGCTGACACAGAGTGCGGTAGTGCTTGTTACTGCTGTCATTACGTGGGAGATACAGAGGGAACATCCCTTTATCATCAGGCCCCTTGTGTTCCAGATCAGCAGCTCCCGTGTCCTCTGTTTCCCAGCCTTGAGCACAGTGTTCCTTCCAGCTACCCCACCTCCCTGCCAAACAATCTGATGCCTGGCATTCTCTCTTTTTTGTGATCTTGATCAGAAACTAGGTCAGCAGATCAACCCTGAAGCCCTGGAGGCCTCATCCTACTTGGAGTCTTTCTCCAGGGCTGGCTTAGGCAGTGAGGGCTTGTGGGCCGGTGGGATGCCTGCAGAAGGGAAGGCAAGAGGCCAGTTTTCTGGGTGATGAGAATGCTCATGGGGGTGGGGAGTCAGTTGAAGAGCACAAAAGACTGTGTGACTCTTATTACAGGCCTGGCAATGGGATACCCACCTTGGGTCCAGGCTGGCCAAGTGTATGCCTCCTTAGCTGTGGTGGGAGGAGTGTTTTATGCAGGGATTGGCCAGCTTAGTAACTCCCACCCTGTGGGAGCACTTTGAATCGGCTCTGCTGCCAGACTCAGAAATACTGAAGTTTCCCGCCATCCACTCAGATCCCTTTGCTTGAAACCTCCCAAGTCAGAGGTGAGGGGGAGGAGCAGAGGTGGTTAGCAGACCCTTTTGTAGCCCCTCCTTCTAGGGCCTCTACCAGGAAAGCCTGGGACTGGATGCATGCTCAGTCTCTCAATCACATCTGACTCTGCAACCTCATTGTCTGTAGCCCACCAGTCTCCTCTGTCCATGGGGTTTTTCAGGCAAGAATACTGGAGCAGTTTGCCATTTCCTCCTCCAGGGGATATTCCTGATCCTGGAATCGAACTTGCGTCTTTGCCGTCCTGCATTGGCAGGCAGATTCTTTACCGCTGTGCCACCTGGGAATCCCGGAAGTGGAGGACCTGGCTTCAAATCCTGAGCTCAGCCTCTAGCTGGCTTCATCTGTCACATAACCTCTCTGAGCCTGTGTCTTTGGCAGGATAGCAGAATGGAAAAAGCACCTGTTTTGGAATCAGGCAGATCTGGGTCTGAATGTAGACTTCACCCAGGAATTTATTCAACAAAGCTTGCTGATTTTCCCGAGTGGGCCCTTCCTGTTCTAGGTTCAGGGATTCAGCTGTGATCAAAGCCACCCAGATCCCTGTTTTCAAGGGGCTTCCAGTATGCAGGCCACGGACAGTCAAACAGTGTGGTAGAACAAAGTGGAGTGTGGTGTGATGTACCATTTAGGGATAGCACGTAGAGGCGAGTGCTGTGAAGAGCTGTAACTCAGGGCAAGGGACAGAGAAGGACTCTCCCAGGGCAGGTTACTTTAGGTAACGTGCTCAGAGAAGGAGCTCTGGCCCTGGTAAAGCTCCTGGCCCAAATCTGAGCCTCAGTTTCCTCATCTGTGACCTGGAATGAAGCATGCCCACCTCCCGAGGGTCAGATATGATCACAAAAACCTTTGCCACCCAGAGTAAATGATGCCAGAAAAAAATGGCATGTTTTTAAGCCAAAGACTCACTACCAGTGACGTGTGTCAGGGAAAGACAGTGTAGCAAATGAACTCATCCATTTTCTGATTTTATTTCCTTTCTTTCTTTTTCATTAAGGTTTCTGTGTATGTTGATGTATTAATACTCATTAAATAAATGAAAATCTGCCCCTGAGAAACCCCAAATGAAACAACCTCAACCATATTGGGTTCTCTGTAAGTCCTCAGTAGCATCTGAGCTTCTTATGAGCAGTTAGAGGAGGCACACGGTGGAAGCTGCGTTGTAGTGAAATAACGTGACAAGCACACGAAAGGTTCCTGGAGTCATCTTTGAGGCAGAAGAGCAGCCACATCATGGCTGCCAGGCCAGGTCAGTGGGGAGCCAGAGGTTACTCTACGTCTGAGCTGGGTATGGGGCTGCTCCTGCCAGCCTCACACTCAGCACCAGTCCTTCCCCTGTGAGAAGAGATGTCACATTCAAGATGGCCAAGCCCAGTTGAAGGGTGGAGAAGAGGCGGATGCAGAAACTCCAGAGGCCCAACCTCCTCCCGCCCCAGTTTTGACACCACTGCACCGAGTCCCGACCCTCATTTGCAGAAGAGGCTGTGGCCACAGAGCATCACCAGAGTGTGCGTCGAGGGCCATTTTAGGGTCTAAGTTGTCTGCTGGGAAATTATAGTACAGAGGTGGCTAGGCTCCCAAATGACAGGGCTGCCAGGCTAACTGGTAATTGGGACGGATAAAAATAATCTATGGCCAAGGGCAGGAGGTGAGGAGTGGGATCTCCCCCTTGGAGAACTGGGGCAACAATAGACGTGGCCTCTCAGACACTGGTGGAAGGGCCACGGCCCCTTCTGCACGGAGCTTTGCTGCCACATTGGCTGCCAGGAAGCCACTCCTTTGCCCGAGTCTGTGCCAGAGGCCCTGCCCCCAGGGTAGCCTCTGTTACCCAGCCTTACAGCAGCTGATGGTTACCTCAGCGCCACCAGCTGACCGTCACTTACACATAATCTTGGTAAGAAACAGAATTGAAAATTATAATTCTGGGTTATTTTGCTTTTGTCCAATCTTAGGTGTCTGATACTAAAAAAAAAAAAAAAAAATACTTGAGTTATTTTAAGTCCAGTTTATACAACTTGTAGGGTCTTTTGTTTTATTTAGGAATGACTAGGAAGGAAAGGGGCCTCCCAGGTGGTGCTAGTGATAAATAACCCACCTGCCAATGCAGGAGACATGAGATGTGGGTTCGATCTCTGGGTTGGGAAGATCCCTTGGAGAAGGAAATGGCAGCCCACTCCAGTATTCTTGCCTAGAGAATCCCATGGACAGAGGAGCCTTCTGGAGTCGCAAAGAGTCGGACACGACTGAAGTGACTTAGCACGCACACAGGAAGGAAAAGTTTATATGCATTAAATTCTCTGGGAGTCAGGTGCGGTGGTGACCGGTAACTCGTGTTACTGGTGCCCAATTCTGCCTCCTCCTCAGCTGTATGTGAGTTTTGCGGCTCAGGGGTGCCCCTTCTTAGGGCTTCAATGGAAGCCGGAGGAGATGGTTAGGCTGTTCATGAAGGCAGTTTGGACATCATCACTGTGGACAGTTGTGTAAAGCTCTTCGTCATCACCTATTCCAGCCCCTTGTGCATCTGTCAGGGTGTGTGTGGGGCTTCAGAACGCTGGGGCCAGCTTCCCAGGCTTGATGCGGTAAATGTTGCCTGGTGCTGCCGCCTGGTGGCCGTTTCTAGGAGAGAATTTCCTTTCCTTGACTCTTGGGTGCTATGCTAGAATTGGCCACCAGAGGGCAGGATTCTCCACACTAGGCATCTGGCTGAGGTTCCCCTGTGGAATCCCAGCTTCATAAAAGTCGATTAAAAAAAAAAAAACACACATTGAACTGTAATTCTTTTAATTGAAGTACAATCTACTTTATGTGAGTTTTCAGGTGTATAATTCAGTGATTTCATACATTGCAATACAATCACCAGGATAAGACTATTTGCCCTCTGTCACCATTCAAAGTCATTACAATATTTTGAATGTATTTTCTGTGTTGTACATGATATTCTGTGACATAATTATAAGTGGAAGTTTATATTTTTAGTCCCACTTAAGGTATTCCCCTCATTGCCCCTGTCAGACCACCACCAGTTTTTCTCTGTATTTCTGACCCTTTTTCCATTTTGTTACATTCACTTTTTAAAAAAATTCCACATATGAGTAAAATCAGAGTGTTTTTATCTTTCTCTGTCAGGTTACTTCACAAAGCATAATACCTGCCTGGAAAATCCCATGGGCGGAGGAGCCTGATAGGCTGCAGTCCATGGGGTCGCGAAGAGTTGGATACGACTGAGCGACTTCACTTTAACTTGTCACTTTCATGCATTGGAGAAGGAAATGGCAACCCACTCCAGTGTTGTTGCCTGGAGAATCCCAGGGACGGGGAGCCTGATGGGCTGCCGTCTATGCGGTTGCACAGAGTCTGACACGACTGAAGCGACTTAGCAGCAGCAGCAGCAGTTGGAAATAACAAGATTTCTTGCTTTCTACATTAAGTAAGATTTGAATGTCTGTGTGTGTCTCTTTGGACTTCCCAGGTGGTACTTTAGTAAAGATCTGCCTGCCATTGTCAAGGATGCAGAAGACCGAAGAGAGGCATGTTCAATCCCTGGGTCAGAAAGATCCCCTGGAGGAGGAAATGGCAACGCACTCCAGTATTCTTGGCTGGAAAATTCCATAATCAGAGGAGCCAGGCTGGCTGCACTCATGGAGTCGAAAAGAATAGGACACGACTGGGCAACTGAGCACACACATGTGTGTAAGTGTGTTGCTGTGTTCAGTTGCTCAGTCGTGTCTGACTCTTTGAAACCCCATGGACTGCAGCACACCAGGCTTCCCTGTCCTTCACCATCTCCTGGCACTTGCTCAAACTCATGTCCACTGAGTTGATAATGCCATCCAACCACCCCATCCTCTGTCGTCCCCTTCTCCTCCTCCCCTCAGTCTTTCCCAGCATCAGGGTCTTTTCCAATGAGCCAGCTCTTTGCATCAGGTGGCCAAAGTATTGGAGCTTCAGCTTCAACATCAGTCCTTCCAATGAATATTCAAGATTGGTTTCCTTTAGGACTGACTACTTTGATTTCCTTACTGTCAAGGGACTCTCAAGAATCTTCCAACACCACAGTTCAAAAGCATCAGTTCTTTGGCACTCAGCTTTCTTTATGGTCCAACTCTCACATTCATACACGACTACTGGAAAAACCGTAGGTTTGACTGTACAGACTTTTGTTGGTAAAGTGATGTCTCTGCTTTTTAATACACTGTCTAGGTTTGTCATGGATTTTCTTCCAAGGAGCAAGTGTCTTTTAATTTCATGGCTGCAGTCACCGTCCTCAGTGATTTAGGAGCCCACATCTCCATTTTCTGTACCTGTATGGATGACACACAGGTGGCTTCCATATCTTGGCTGTTGTGAATAGCGCTGTCAAGAACACAGGAGTGCATTTATCTTTTCAAATTAGTGGGAGTGTGTGTGTGTGCGTGTGCGTGTGTGTGTGCGTGTGTGTGTGTATGTGCGTGTGTGTGTGTGTGTGTGGAGAAAGACACAGGATTGGGTCACATGGTAGTTCTACTTTTAATTTTTGTTGTAATTCCCACACTGTTCCCTCAGTGACTGCAGGAATTAGCATTCCTGTCAACAGTCCAGGACGGCTTCCTTTGCTCCATGTAATCACATGCTTGTTACTCCTCGTGTCTCCTAGTCTTTCCTGTCCTGCCGCGGCCCTGGGCCACCAACTCTACCTAGACTCTGCTTCCTCTTATTTCCTCTCGCCCAGTTGTCAGTGCGGCCACTGTGAGCATGTCCCAATTCAGTGTCCCGTGCTTCAGGATTCCTAAACACAAAGGCCAGCTCCTCCCTGGTTTCCCGGGCAGGTGAAGCCTGCCAGTGGCCCCCGAACCCTGCGCTTCCGTGCCTGCCTCCCCGTCCCTTAGTGAGCCACATACACTGGGCTCTGGCTCTTCTGGAGCTGACTTTCCAGGGAGAGCAGATCATTCTTGTTCAGAGCATTTGCTTCGTCAGCGTTTTGGGCCCTGTCACACTGTTCCAGAACGTTGTCATCACGCCGAAAGGGAAGCCTGCACCCTGCCGCAGCCACTCCCTGTCCCGCTCTCCCAGCCCCTGACAGGTCTCCTCCTTGTGGGTTTGCTATTCCTGGATGGTTCATAGAATCGGAAACGTGTCGGCGGTGACTCTGGGACCCAGCTTCCTTGCACTTCTCAGCGTTTTGGAGGTTCATCCACACTGGGGCCCATCTGAGAGCTTCGTTCTGCTCCGTGGCTGTTATCAGCTCAGCCTAACTGGCCTCCTTCCACTCCTGGAGGGCCCCGAGCCTTTCTTGCCTCCAGGACCCCCACTTCCGGCTCCTCCCTCAGCCTGAAACTCCCCTTCCCTGAGCAGCACCTGAGAAACTCCGATGCCTTCTCCAGTTTCTGTCTTGCCTTTGAGGATGAACAAGACCTTCCCTCAGGTGCACTTAGGGCACCTGTCCTTCAGAGCCTCTGAGTTTTTTCTTTTTTTTATTCTTTTGGCCACTCCATGGGCCAATGGAATCTTAATTCCCTGACCAGAAATCAAACCCCCGCCCCCGGCAGTGGAAGTGGAGATTCTGAACTGTTGGCCCGTTGGGAACTTGGCGTGAGTGAGCTTTGATTTGGGTGCCTGTGAAGTCTTTTTCAGGCCTGCCTCCTCCAGTAGATGCCGCGGCCCGTCTCAGCAGGCCCCGGGCCCCTCTTGCTCACCCCTGTGTCCTCAGGGGGCTGCTGGGCAGTCCCTGACTGGCACTCTGGAGGTGCTCCAGTGTCTTTTCTGGATGGAATGAACAGTGGATGGTGTTTTAAATCCCCTACAGGGATGAACTGTTTTATATGTGTCCAGTTCTTTGCACTTCAGATGCAGTGGTGATCAGAATTGGCATCCAAGAACTTGTGGGTCTCTGGTGCCCAGTTCTATATCCTCCTCAGCCCTGTGTGAGTTTTGGGGTCTGGGGTGCCTGCCCCTCACTAGGGCTGTAGTGGGAGCCAGAGGAGATAGGCTGCTAATGGGAGCACTTTTGGCATCATTACTGTGGACAGTTGTATCAGATCACTCCTGCCCTGGGTCTTTCTTGTCACCTGTTTCAATCTCTTGGGCATCTGGCTGGGTGTGAGGCTTCCAAAGACTGGGAACATTTTCCCAGGGGGTGAATGCAGCTAATGTTGCCTTTTGCTGCCCTCTTGTGGTCATTTCTAGGATAGCAAGTGCCAGTTTCTTTGTCTCTCGGATGCTATTCTAGAATTGGCCACAAGAGGGAAGGATTCCTCACATTGAGTTCAGTTCAGTTCAGTTCAGTCCGTATCCGACTCTTTGCGACCCCATGAAATCGCAGCACGCCAGGCCTCCCTGTCCATCACCAACTCCCGGAGTTCACTCAGACTCACGTCCATCGAGTCGGTGACGCCATCCAGCCATCTCATCCTCTGTCGTCCCCTTCTCCTGCCCCCAATCCCTCCCAGCATCAGTCTTTTCCAATGAGTCAACTCTTTGCATGAGGTGGCCGAAGTACTGGAGTTTCAGCTTTAGCATCATTCCTTCCAAAGAAATCCCAGGGCTGATCTCCTTCAGAATGGACTGGTTGGATCTCCTTGCAGTCCAAGGGACTCTCAAGAGTCTTCTCCAACACCACAGTTCAAAAGCATCAATTCTTTGGCGCTCAGCTTTCTTCACAGTCCAACTCTCACATCCATACATGACCACTGGAAAAACCATAGCCTTGACTAGACGGACATTAGTCCTTGGGCTAAGATTCTCAGTGGAACCCCAGCTTTGTGAAAGTTTTGAAAACAACAGCAACAACATTGAACTGTAATTATTTTTTTAACTGAAGTACAAGAGACTTGCTGTAAGAGTTTCAGGTGTATATTACAGTGATTTGATACACTGCATAATGATCACCAGGAGAAACCTTGTTGCTTTGTCTCACCATGCAAAGTTGTTGCAAGATTTTGAGTATGTTCCCTACTCTGTACATTATATCCCATGACATAATTGTTTTGTAATTGGAAACATATTTTTTAGTCTCCATCAGTAATTCTATGCATCTCCCCAGCCACTGCCCCTAAGGAAACCAAGTTTTTTCTCTGTATCTCTGAACCTGTTTCCATTTTCTTATGTTCATTTGTTTTTGTTTTTTTGATTCCACATATGAGAGAAATCAGAGGTTATTTTATCTTCTCTATCAAACTTAACTTCATTTAGCATAATACCTCCTAAGTGTATCCAGGTGGTTGCAAATGGCAAGATATCTTGCTTTTTACAGCTGAGTAATATTAAATATGTGGTAATAATACATGTGTATGTTTATTTATAAGTATGTATATACATTGGAGAAGGAAATGGCAACCCACTCCAGTATTCTTGCCTGGAGAATCCCATGGATGGAGGAGCCTGGGGGGCTACAGTCCACGGGGTCGCAAAGAGTTGGACACGACTGAGCGACTTCACTCACTCATGTATATACATACATTTATTAGTATGTGTATATATTTAGAAATATGTGCATCACATCTCCATTCTCTATACCTGTGTGGATGAACATATAGATGACTTCTGTGTTTTGGCTATTGTGAATAATGCTGAATTGAACATAGGAGTGCATTTATAGGCCTGCATTTAAATTACTGGCTTACTGGGTTTTTTTCTCCTGTGGATAAATACATAGGCTTGGAATTGTTGGGTCACATAGTAGCTCTAGTCCTAATTTTTTCATGACTCCGACACTGCTTCCCACAGTGGCTGCACTAATTTGCACTCCCACCAACAGTCCATGTCGGCTCTGCAACACTGGTTATTCCTTGTATTTCCTTGTCTTGCTTGTCCTGCCACAACCGTGGGTTATTAGCTCTGGCTTATCCTCTCTCTCTTGTCTGCTTTTGCCCACTGGTCAGCGTGGTCACTGGGAGCCTCTCCCCACTCAGTGCTCCATGCTTCAGGACCCCTAAACACGGAGGCCAGACCCCTCCCTGCCTTCCCGCCAGTGCCCCGCCCTGGGCTTCCCTGCCTGCCTCCTCCTCCGTCACTGAACTCCGCGCACTGGGCTGTGGCTTCTTTGGAGGTGAAGTCACAGAACATCAGCTCAGTCTTGTGCACAGCACTTAGTCCATTCAGCATGTTGCGCCCCCGTCACCTCTGCCTCATTCAAGAACGTCGTCGTCACCCCAAAAGGAAGCCTGCACCCCTGACGCACTCACTCCCCAGCCCCGGCAACCTCTCGATGCTTTCCCTCCCTGTGGATTTCTGGAATGTGAATCCTTCACAGGCACAGAGTCATGCGGGAGGTGACTCTGGGACCCGGGCTCCTTTCACTTCCGAGTGTTTTGGAGGTTCATGCACACCGTGCCCTGTCTGAGAGCTTCATTCTGCTCTGTGGTTGATACCATTGCAGCCTAACTGGCCTCCTTCTGCTCCTGGAGGGTTTTCTTGCCCCAGGCTTTTGCACTTCGGGCTCTTCCCTCAGCCTGAAACTCCCCTTCCCCAGCATCACCTCAGAAACTCCTACACCTTCTCCAGTATCTTTTTCTTGCCTTTAAGGATCAACAAGCCCCTCCCTCAGATGCCCGTAAAACACCTGACCCCCTCAGAGTCCCCGAGGGAGCTTATTTTTGTTTTTGCCACTCCAGAAGTCCTGTGGGATCTTAGTTCCCCACCTGGGATCAGACTCATGCCCCTGCAGTGGAAGCTTGAATTCTGAATCCCTGGACTGCTGGTAAAGTTCCCTTAAGTGAGCTTTTGTGTGCTGGTGAAGTTTATCTTCAAATCTGTCTCCTCCACTAGATGCTAAGACCCAGCTAGACAGGATCTAGGCTTTCTTGCTCATCCTGGGTTCTAGGTGACTTCTGTCCAGTCCCTGGCACTCTGGAGGTGCTCCAGCATCTTTTCTAGATGGAATGGACTAGTGAATAGTGTTTTACATCCCTTATAGGAAGGAGCTGTTTTATGTGTCAAGTTCTCTGCGAATCAGGTGCAGTGGTGTGAAGATGGGTCAGGCTGCTGTTGGGGGCAGCTGGGCATCGTTACTGTGGACAGTTGTATAAGGTCACTCCTGCCCTGGCCTGGCTCTTGCTCTTCACCTGTTTCAGTCCCTGAAACATCTGATTGGATGTGGGGCTTCCAAAGATTGGGAGCAGTTTCCCAGCGGTGAGGCAGCTACTGTTGCCTTGTGGCGCCCTCCTGTGGCCATTTCTAGGATAGCAGCTGCCGGTTTCCTTTCCTCTGGGAGGCTGTCCTAGGGTCGTCACCAGAGGGCAGGATTCTCCACGCTAGCCCTCTGGCTAAGGTTCCCGGATGCAATCCCGGTTCCAGAAAAGTCAATTTTGAAAAAGAAAAACAACATCATTGAACTGCAGTTTTCTTTCCTTTTCTTTTAATGTAAGTACAGTGGACATACTATAAGGGGGTGTAATTAACACTGAGGTTTCAATACATTGCAGATTGATCATCACTATAGGTTAGTTGCCTTATTGTTCTTCAGGCATTCAGTCGTGTCCGACTCTTTGTGACCCCATGGACTGCAGCACTCCAGGCTTCCCTGCCCTTCACCATCTCCCAGAGCTTGCTCAAACTCATGTCCATTGGGTCGGTGATGCCATGCAACCATCGCATCCTCTGTCATCCCCTTCTTCCGTTCTCAATCTTTCCCAGAATCAGGGTCTTTACTAATGAGTCAAATTTTTGCATCAGGTGGCCCAAGTATTGGAGCTTCAGCATCAGTCCTTCCAATGAATATTCAGGATTGATTTCCTTTCGAATTGACTGATGTGATTTCTTGCAGTCCAAGGGACTCTCAAGAGTCTTCTCCAACACTGCAGTTGAAAAGCATCAGTTCTTTGGTGCTCAGCCTTCTTTATGGTCCAACTCTCACATCCATACATGACTGCTGGAAAAACTATAGCTTTGACTCTTCGGGCCTTTGTTGGCAAAGTAATGTCTCTGCTTTTTAATACAGTGTCTAGGTATGTCATAGCTTTTCTTCCAAGGAGCAAGCTTCTTTTACTATTATGGCTCCAGTCACCATCTGCAGTGATTTTTGGAGCCCAAGAGAATAAAGTCTGTCACTGTTTCCATTGCTTCCCCATCTATTTTCCATGAAGTGATGGGACTGGATGCCATGTTCTTAGTTTTCTGAATGTTGAGCTTTAAGCCAACTTTTTCACTCTCCTCTTTCACTTTCATCAAGAGGCTTTTTAGTTCCTCTTTACTTTCTGTAATCAGGGTGGTACCATCTGCATATCTGAGATTGTTGATATTTCTCCCGGCAATCTTGATTCCAGCTTGTGCTTAATCCAGCCCAGCATTTTGCATGATGTACTCTTCATATAAGTTAAATAAGCAGGGTGACAATATACAGCCTTGACGTACTCCTTTTCCCATTTGGAACTAGTCCGTTGTTCCATGTCCGGTTCTAACTGTTGCTCCTTGACCTGCATACAGGTTTCACAGGAGGCAGATAAGGTGGTCTGGTATTCCCATCTCTTTAAGAATTTTCCACAGTTTGTTGCGATCCAGGTAGTCAATGGCTTTAGCGAAGTCAATGCAGCAGAAGTAGATGTTTTTCTAAAATTTTCTTGCTTTTCATATGATGTTGGCAATTTGATCTCTGGTTCCTCTGCCTTTTCTAAATCCAGCTTGTACATATGGAAGTTCTTGGTTCCCGTACTATTGAAGCCTGGCTTGGAGAATTTTGAGTATTATTTTGCAAGGGCATGAAATGTGTGCAATTGTGCAGTAGTTTGAATTTTTTTTTTTGCTATTGCCCTTTGGGATTGGAATGAAAACTGAACTTTTCCAGTCCTGTGGCCAGTGCTGAGTTTTCCAAATTTGCTGACATACTGAGTGTAGCACATTAGCAGCAGCATCTTTTAAGATTTGAAATAAGTCAGCTGGAATTCTATCACCTCCACTAGCTTTGTCATAGTGATGCTTCCTAAGGCCCACTTGACTTCACACTCCAGGATGTCTGGATGCTCTAGGTGAGTGATCACACCATTGTGGTTATCTGGGTCATTAAGATCTCTTTTGTATAGTTTTTCTGTGTATTCTTGCCACCTCTTCTTTATATCTTCTGCTTCTGTTAGGTCCATACCGCTTCTGTCCTTTATCGAGCCCATCTTTGCATGAAATGTTCCCTTGGTATCTCTAATTTTCTTGGAGAGATAGCTAGTCTTTCCCATTCTATTGTTTTCCTCTTTTTCTTTGAATTGATTACTTAGGAAGGCTTTCTTCTCTCTCCTTGCTATTCTTTGGAACTCTGCATTCAGATGCTTATATCTTTCCTTTTCTCCTTTGCCTTTAGCTTTTCTTCTTTTCACAGCTATTTGTAAGGCCTCCTCAGACAGCCATGTTGCTTTTTTGCATTTCTTCTTTTGGGGGATGATTTTGATCACCACCTCCTGTACAGTGTTACAAACCTCTGTCCATAGTTCTTCAGGCACTCTGTCTATTTAGATCTAATCCCTTGAATCTATTTGTCCCTTCCAGTGTATAATTGTGAGGCATTTGATTTAGGTCATACCTGAATGGCTTAGTGGTTTTCCTTACTTTCTTCAATTTAAGTCTGAAGTTGGCAATAAGGAGTTCATGATCTGAGCCACAGTCAGCTCCTGGTCTTGTTTTGCTGACTGTATAGAGCTTCTCCGTCTTTGGCTGCAAAGAATGTAATCAGTCTGATTTTGGTGTTGACCATCTGGTGACGTCCATGTGTAGAGTTGCCTTATGTCACCATACAAAACTGTTACAATATTTTGAATGTATTCCCTATGCTGTACACTGTATCCTGTGATATAATTGTTTCATTGGTGTAAGTGTTTATTTTTTAGTTTCCCTCATTTATCCTCCTTACCCCTTCACTCACCTCGTTTCTGGCAACCACCAGAGTTTTCTCTGCATCTCTGAGCCTGTTTCTGTTTTCTTCTGTTTATTTATTTTTGTTTTTTAGATTCCACATATTAGTCATTGCAGAGGGTGTTTATGTTTTTCTTTCTTACTTACTTCACTTTTCTCAGTATAGATGAGTTGGTTTTATTTCCGTATGTTCAGTTGTGTTTTTTTTGTTAGTTTTTTTTTTTTTCCAGATTTCATACCTGGGTTCAATTGGATTTTTTGTTTCTTTGTCTTATTTTAGTTAGATTATACCTTCTATTGGAGAAGGCAGTGGCAACCCACTGCAATACTCTTGCCTGGCAAATCCCATGGACGGAGGAGCCTGGTAGGCTGCAGTCCATGGGGTCGCTAGGAGTCGGACACAACTGAGAATTTTTACTTTTCACTTTCATGCATTGGAGAAGGAAATGGCAACCCACTCCAGTGTTCTTGCCTGGAGAATCCCAGGGACGGGGGAGCCTGGTGGGATGCCATCTATGGGGTCGCACAGAGTCGGACATGACTAAAGCAACTTAGCAGCAGCAGCAGCAGACCTTATGTATTTATCCATGTTGTTGCAAATGACAATATAGCCTTCTTTACATTAGATGAGCTATATTCTATAGTGTATATACATCCCATCTTCTTTATCTATACACCTATTGCTTGCCACTTAGGTTTCTTGCATACTTGGCCTACTTTGAATAATGCAGCAGTGAATATAAGGATGCATATATGTTTGAAATTACAGGTTTCGTCAGTTGGGTAGGTGGCGCTTTCCACTAGCCCAGTGCCTGCAAGGCCCTTGTACTGAGGCCCTTCTTTTAGGTGGGGATTCTGCACTTTTTGGCTCCTCATATGGCCTGGGCTTCAGGATCTGTTGCTCACCTCCTTGTCTGTGGGTGTGTTCCTGGAACTACCGGGGCGGGGGAGTATTTCTAAACGGGGCTTGCCAGTACAGTGTCCTTGAGATAGAAGGAGTGACCAAAAAGTCTTTTTCAGTTTCACTGTCCCCAGTGTGGGTCTCCGTTGCCTCCTTCCTCTCTGGGAGGTTTGCCAATGTTAGCAAGTGACCTGATCCAGCCTCCTTTAAAATGACTGTCTCTGGGCTGAAACCAGAGCCCATGAGATTTTGTTTCTCCCCCTTTTCCTCTTGCCAGATGAGGAATCTTAGTTCCCTGGCCTGGGACCAGGGCTTGAACCCATGCCCCCTGCAGTGTGCAGTGTGAGCACAGTCTTAACCACTGGATCACCAGGGAGTCCCTTGCACGTGCCTTTTAAGAGCAGAGGCTATGTCCTACCACCCTCTGGCTCTTCAGTACCCGTACCCCTGATGGCCTTCAAAGCCAGACATCCTGGGGGCTTGTCTTCCAAGTGCAGGGTCCCAGGTCTTGAGGAGCCTGATGTGGGGCTCAGATTCCTTGCTCGTTGGGCAGAACGTTCGCAATTGTGATGGTCCTCCTGTTTGTGACCACCTACCCAGGGATGTGGGTCTCGCCTAGACTGTGTCTCTGCCCTTCCTGCCTGTCTTGATATGTTTCCGTGTGTATATCTTTAGCTGTGGAAAATCTTTTCTGCTCCTCTTCAGGTCTTTTTCTTAGGAAGTTGCTCTGTAATGAGTTGTAATTTTGGTGTACCGGTTGAAGGAATTGAGCTCCGGGTCTTCCTACTCCACCATCTTGGTTGGCCACTCCTTGAACTATAATTCTTATATTGTACACTTCACCCACTCAAAGTGTACCATTCTATATTTTTTAGTGCATTCATAAGAGTTGTGCAACCATGACCACAATCTAATTTTAGAACATTTCGTGACTGCAAAAAGAAAGTACCCTCCATTAACTATTACCCCCCAGCCCTGGGAAACCACTAACCTGCTTTCCATCTCTATAGATTTGTTTGTTCTGGACATTTTGCAGCAGTGGGGTCAGACAGTATACACTCTTTTGTGACTGGCTTCTGTTATTTATCACAATGTTTTCAAGGTTCATCCAGGCTGTAATATGAACTGGTACTTTATTTCTTTTTATTACAAAATCATATTATGTGGATTTATCTCATTTTGTTTATGCATTCATGAGCTGATGGATAGTTGGGCAGATTCTACTTTTGTCTGTTGTGAATAATACAGCTATGAACATTTGTGTACATATTTTGTGTCAGATGTATATCTTCATTGCTCTTGGGTGTGTACACGTCAGAATGGAATTGCTTAACTCTGATGTTTAACAGTTCAAGAATTGCCAGATTTTTCCCCCATTGCTGCTGCACCATTTTATACTCACTCATTTATTTTCTAGATGCCACACATAAATGATGACATATTATTTGTTTTTCCCTACCTGACTTATTTTACTAAACATAACACTCTCCAAATCCATCCGTGTTGTCGAAATGGCAAATTTTCATTCTTTTTTATGACAGGGTAGTATTGCATTGTCTATCTCACATCTTCTCCATTCACTTATCTCTTGGTGGACACTGAGCTTGCTTTCGTGACTTGGCTGTTGTAAATACTGCTGCTGTGAACGTGAAAGGCACGTATATTTGTAAGTTAGTGCTTTAATTTTCTGTGAATCTATAGCCAGGAATGGAGTTTCTGGACCGTGTGGTAGTTCTGTTTTTGGCTTTTTGCGAACCTCCATCCTGTTTTCCACAGTGGCTGTACCAATTTACATTCTCACTAACAGAGAGTAGGCATCGCTGTTCTTCACACCTTTACCAGAGTTTGTTATTTGTGGTCTTTTTGATGATAGCCATTCGGACGGGTGTGAGATGTGATACATTTTGGCTGAAGAAAATCTAGCCTCACACAGTATGTAGTTCGAAAAGAGAGGAGGGTTTTAATAGCCTTTGCAGATAATTGTGGATTTTCTTCCTTGTTGCTACACAGAAATCAACAAGTGGTAGTTTCTTTTTTTTTTTTTTAATTTAATTTAATTTTATTTTATTTTATTTTTTAACTTTACAATATTGTATTGGTTTTGCCATATATCAAAATGAATCCGCCACAGGTATACATGTGTTCCCCATCCTGACCCCTCCTCCCTCCTCCCTCCCCATACCATCCCTCTGGGTCGTCCCAGTGCACCAGCCCCAAGCATCCAGTATCGTGCATCGAACCTGGACTGGCAACTCGTTTCATATATGATATTATACATGTTTCAATGCCAATCTCCCAAATCATCCCACCCTCTCTCTCTCTCTTTAAGGTTAGTACAGTGTGGAGTCTGAAACCGTATCAATAAACATTTCATACTCTCTTGCTTTAAAATGTTTGGGTCTTTCTTGCGCTCTGTTGTTGAGTCACTCAGTCGTGTCCGACTCTTTTGCAACCCCATGGACTGTGGCCTGCCAGGCTCCTCTGTCCATGGGATTTCCCAGGCAAAAATACTGGAGTGGGTTGCCATTTCCTTCTCCGATCTTGTACCCTAGGTGGATCTTTCCCTCAGGTGTGGTTTTTATCGTGCGCCCACATCGGTCATTTGGAAAGTTTTGTTAACCCAGTGGTTCAGATCTTCCAAAAGACGACACACATCGTTCAGATCAGATCAGTCGCTCAGTTGAGTCCGACTCTTTGCGACCCCATGAATCGCAGCACGCCAGGCCTCCCTATCCATCACCAACTCCCGGAGTTCACTCAGACTCACGTCCATCGAGTCGGTGATGCCATCCAGCCATCTCATCCTCTGTCGTCCCCTTCTCCTCCTGCCCCCAATCCCTCCCAGCATCAGAGTCTTTTCCAATGAGTCAGCTCTTTGCATGAGGTGGCCAAAGTACTGGAGTTTCAGCTTTAGCATCATTCCTTCCAAAGAAATCCCAGGACTGATCTCCTTTAGAATGGACTGGTTGGATCTCGTTGCAGTCCAAGGGACTCTCAAGAGTCTTCTCCAACACCACAGTTCAAAAGCATCAATTCTTCGGCGCTCAGCCTTCTTCACAGTCCAACTCTCACATCCATGCAGACCACAGGAAAAACCATAGCCTTGACTAGACGGACCTTTGTTGGCAAAGTAATGTCTCTGCTTTTGAATATGCTATCTAGGTTGGTCATAACTTTCCTTCCAAGGAGTAAGCGTCTTTTAATTTCATGGCTGCAGTCACCATCTGCAGTGATTTTGGAGCCCAGAAAAATAAAGTCTGACACTGTTTCCACTGTTTCCCCATCTATTTCCCATGAAGTGATGGGACCAGATGCCATGATCTTCATTTTCTGAATGTTGAGCTTTAAGCCCACTTTTTCACTCTCCACTTTCACTTTCATCAAGAGGCTTTTGAGTTCCTCTTCACTTTCTGCCATAAGGGTGGTGTCATCTGCATATTGGAGGTTATTGATATTTCTCCCGGCAATCTTGATTCCAGCTTGTGTTTCTTCCAGTCCAGCGTTTCTCATGATGTACTCTGCATATAAGTTAAATAAACAGGGTGACAATATACAGCCTTGATGAACTCCTTTTCCTATTTGGAAGCAGTCTGTTGTTCCATGTCCAGTTCTAACTGTTGCTTCCTGACCTGCATATAGGTTTCTCAAGAGGCAGGTCAGGTGGTCTGGTATTTCCATCTCTTTCAGAATTTTTCCACAGTTTATTGTGATCCACACAGTTAAAGGCTTTGGCATAGTCAATAAAGCAGAAATAGATGCTTTTCTGGAACTCTCTTGCATTTTCCCATAATCCAGCTGATGTTAGCAATTTGATCTCTGGTTCCTCTGCCTTTTCTAAAACCAGCTTGAACATCAGGAAGTTCACAGTTCACATATTGCTGAAGCCTGGCTTGGAGAATTTTGAGCATTACTTTACTAGCGTGTGAGATGAGTGCAATTGTGTGGTAGTTTGAGCATTCTTTGGCATTGCCTTTCTTTGGGATTAGAATGAGAATTGACCTTTTCCAGTCCTGTGGCCACTGCTGAGTTTTCCAAATTTGCTGGCATATTGAGTGCAGCACTTTCACAGCATCATCTTTCAGGATTTGGAATAGCTCAACTGGAATTCCATTACCTCCACTAGCTTTGTTCGTAGTGATGCTTCCCAAGGCCCACTTGACTTCACATTCCAGGATGTCTGGCTTTAGGTCAGTGATCACACCATCGTGATTATCTGGGTCATGAAGATCTTTTTTGTATAGTTCTTCTGTGTATTCTTGCCATCTCTTCTTAATATCTTCTGCTTCTGTTAGGTCCATACCATTTCTTTCCTTTATTGAGCCCATCTTTGCATGAAATGTTCCTTTGGTATCTCTGATTTTCTTGAAGAGATCCCTAGTCGTTCCCATTCTGTTGTTTTCCTCTATTTCTTTGCATTGATCGCTGAAGAAGGCTTTCTTATCTCTTCTTGCTATTCTTTGGAACTCTGCATTCAGTTGTTTATATCTTTCCTTTTCTCCTTTGCTTTTTGCTTCTCTTCTTTTCACAGCTATTTGTAAGCCCTCCCCAGACAGCCATTTTGCTTTTTTGCATTTCTTTTCCAGGGGGATGGTCTTGATCCCTGTCTCCCGTACAATGTCACGAACCTCATTCCATAGTTCATCAGGCTCTCTATCTATCAGATCTAGGCCCTTAAATCTATTTCTCACTTCCACTGTAAATCATAAGGGATTTGATTTAGGTCATACCTGAATGGTCTAGTGGTTTTCCCTACCTTCTTCAATTTAAGTCTGAATTTGGCAATAAGGAGTTCATGGTCTGAGCCACAGTCAGCTCCTGGTCTTGTTTTTGCTGACTGTATAGAGCTTCTCCATCTTTGGCTGCAAAGAATATAATCAATCTGATTTCGATGTTGACCATCTGGTGATGTCCATGTATAGAGTCTTCTCTTGTGTTGTTGGAAGAGGGTGTTTGTTATGACCAGTGCATTTTCTTGGCAAAACTCTCTTAGTCTTTGCCCTGCTTCATTCCATATTCCAAGGCCAAATTTGCCTGTTACTCCAGGTGTTTCTTGACTTCCTACTTTTGCATTCCAGTCCCCTATAATGAAAAGGACATCTTTTTTGGGTGTTAGTTCTAAAAGGTCTTGTAGGTCTTCAGAGAAACGTTCAACTTCAGCTTCTTCAGTGTTAACAAGTATGAAAAGGCAAAATGATAGGATACTGAAAGAGAAACTCCCCAGGTCAGTAGGTGCCCAATATGCTACTGGAGATCAGTGGAGAAATAACTCCAGAAAGAATGAAGGGATGGAGCCAAAGCAAAAATACCCAGCTGTGGATGTGACTGTGATAGAAGCAAGGTCCAATGCTGTGAAGAGCAATATTGCATAGGAACCTGGAATGTCAGGTCCATGAATCAAGGCAAATTGGAAGTGGTCAAACAGGAGATGGCAAGAGTGAATGTCAACATTCTAGGAATCAGCGAACTGAAATGGACTGGAATGGGTGAATTTAACTCAGATGACCATTATATCTACTACTGCGGGCAGGAATCCCTCAGAAGAAATGAAGTGGCCATCGTGGTCAACAAAAGAGTTTGAAATGCAGTACTTGGATGCAATCTCAAGAACGACAGAATGATCTCTGTTCATTTCCAAGGCAAACCATTCAATATCACACATTGTTAAACAGTGGCAAAAATAGCAGGCATGGATTTCCCTGGTGGCACAGTAGATAAGAATTCACCTGCCAATGTGGGGCACGTGGGCTGTATTCCTGATCTGGGAAGACTTCACATGCTGTGGAGCAACTAAGTCTGTGCCACAGCCACTAAGCCTGCACGCCGAGAGCCTGTGCTCTGCAACGAGGGAGGCCACTGCAATGAGAAGCCCAAGCGCCGTGATAAAGAGTGGCCCCGCCCAGCTCACTGCAACTAGAGAAAGCCTGCGTGCAGCAGGGAAGACCCAGCACAGCCAAAAATATATAAATTAATTTTTTAAAATAGCATTCGTTAACACTGCCACTCATCTCAGTAAAGTCTTTAAATATTGGGAAGCTGTCAAGCTCATAGTGGTGGGTACAAGTTTTCCAAAATTTTGACTTCTGCTCGAAAGCTTAAACTTCATCATTGATAATAAACATGATCAACTATTTTTCCTTGAAAGGACAGGCTCATTTTGCTCGTTTTATAAAGACTGCCAAATAGCCAAGTCCGAATACCCGAGGTGTCTGTTGGCTGTTCTTTCCAGTAAAAACAGTGTTCCGTGGACAAAGAGGAGAATCAGCGCCAACGCTAACGAACTCTCTAATGCTTTTTCTCCACAGTCGTCTACCCAGGCTTCCAGCCAAAGTGCTTTATACAGCCTGCCAATCTCATGACACAGAGTATTAAAGGTCGTATACTCAAGGGCTAAAAGTCAATGGAATTTATTATTTTTACTGCTTCATCAAGGGTCCTCTTCAGTAATACTGACCTATTTTTTCACTGTGACTATGCGTCTATATAGGACGCAGCCCAGTTTAGGACTACTTCCTTGCTTCCTGCTGGAGTGCCAGCAGTTTCACCCACTGTGGCTTTTTAATCATCAAATGTTATCATAGTGATATCAGCACTGCCCTGGAAGAGTCTCAGGGATTCCAGGGGGGGGTGTCCATGGACCTCACTAAAAATCAACAGATAATAAAACTTACTATACATATAATTTTTAAGAAGCTATAATGAGGCTTCCCTGGTAAAGAAGCCACCTGTCAATGCAGGAGACACAGGTTCAATTTCTGGTCTGCCAGAGCGATTATACCCCTGAGCCACAGCTGTTGAGCCTGTGCTCCAGAGCCTGGGAGCCGCAACGACATGCTGCAACCTCAGAAGCCTGTGTGCCCTAGAACCCCTCCCCCTCAACAAGAGAAGCTACCGCCGTGAGAAGCCCACACGACACAACTAGGGAAAAGCCCAAGCACCAGCTAAGACCCAGAACAGCCAAAAATAAATAAATATATAAATACATAAATTAAAAACAGTATGATGTCCCAACTGGTATATAAAGGAAAGAGAAGGTCATAATAGCCTATGTGCATCTCAGTTGGTACCTGCCCACCAATTCCACCAGCTAGCCCAAAGTGGCACAAGGGGACAGAGGCCGATGGCACATTAGAGCATCAGACGTGCCTGGCTGCAAACGCAGGGGCCGCAAGGGTGCTGATTTGGGGACTTGAATTCCGGGAGAGATGTGGCTGTTCCGCTGTGATTTTCTGAAATGGGTAAAACTCTTGGTAGAATTTCATACAAAACAAACTATATTTTCCATTAATTTGCCTCCTCAGAGAGTGTTTTAAAATCTGTAAACCCTCTTGTGCTAAAGTGTGACATGCAGTCTGGTGTTCTTCACTGACACGAGCATCTGAAGGCACATACGAGAATCAGGAGAGGGCACGGACGATGTTTCTGTCCTGAGAGGCAGCCTCGAGCACTGCGGAATCGGCGTCCTCAGCCTCTGCCACAGACGCCAGGGGCTCCCCTCCCTCCTCAGCCTCTGCCACAGACGCCAGGGGCTCCCCTCCCTCGTCACTGCAGTAAGCCAGGGTGCCTCCAAGGGCACTGTCAACAGGGAAAATAATCAGTAGTCAGTCTAAGAAAGGAATGGAAAATTGTCTTCAAGACAACCTGAGGATTATAACCCAGGAGATGGTCTCTCAGAGAGCGCTTAATTTGCAATCTGAGGGGAGAGGCCAGTATATGTGATTTTTAAAAAAGTTTTGCATGTCTTTTTTTTTTTTTTATAATTAATGAATGAATTTATGGCTGCACCGTGCTTCTCTTGGGCTTTCTCTGGGGGAGGGGAGCAGGGGCTACTCTTCGTTGTGGTGCACAGGGCTTCTCATTGCGGTGGTTTCTCTTGTTGCTGAGCACAGGCTCTAGGAACACGGGCTTCAGTAGCTGTGGCACGCCGGCTCAGAAGCTGTGGATCCCGGGCTCTGGACTGTGGGCTCCAGTAACTGGCACACGGCTTGGTTGCTCCACAGCATGTGGAATCTTCCCAGACCAGGGACTGAACCAGCGTCCCCTGCGTGGCTTATCCACTGTACCACCAGGGGAGTCCAGTGCATATGTGATTTTGAAGAAGGGGTGTGTGCAATCCAGCATACCCCTTGGTAGAAGGTTCCTGCTGTTCATGAGCAGCAGCTATCATAGTTAATGTTTTTAGTGCTTTTCTAAGCATGAGAAGATGTAATTAACTGAGTTCAAACTTTTGAAAATATTTGATTATCTGAGGATCAGTTCTGTTGGGATGAGCACAGTGTCTGAAGAAGTACACTCCCATCGGGGGTACTGCAGGTCAGCAGCTGCCGCGGACAGGGGCTGGCAGGGCAGCTGTGGGAACTCAGGCCCCTCCCAGGGAGGGACGCAGCCCAGCGTCCCCACGCCCCGCTCCTGGCTAGTGTGCAGAAAGAGGAGCAGCAACCTCCAAGCAAGGATGGAACAAGAAATGGTCACACAGGAAGTGCACAGGCCCTGAAATGTCTAACGTGCTGAGTCCACGGGGATGTCTAAACTGGCCTGCTCCGCCAATAGTGCGGATGGGAAACAGAGGCCTGGGGCCCAGTGTGCCTTTTCCTGGGGCACAGTCAGCCTTTGGAATTTCTCATCTGTAGAAGACGAGAGTGCCTAACTCCAGAAACCCTTCCTCTGTTGTGTTCTGCTGTGGAACCACTGCCATGCACTTCCTTAGCTTCAAGTGGAAATCTTGGTTTCAAAGGCCCAGAGGAACTCGGTGGGGCTGGGTGTGGATGCATCACAGGGCTCAGCTGAGTGACTGTGAGCCTGCAGGAAAGCGGCCCGAATTCTACATAGAATCTCTGTATCTTAATTGTTGGCAACAAAATGAAATTTTTATAAACCAAACATGATTCCTTGAAGACTGCAGCTCAAACACATCCTTCAGGGGATGGACTCAGTGGTCACCGGTTTGCTTTCTCCTTGATTGGAAATCCCCCCTCTCCCTTCCCCGTGATGTGGATGACTGGACCCCCGGGACTGTGCTCAGAGGCTGGCTCTGGGGAGCAAACCTGCTTCCTTCAGATGTGGTCAGAGCAGCTGCACAAGCTTCCTCATTGTCGTTACCTCATGATATGCAGTCCTGGAGCTTCTCCAGCTCCATTTTAGAACTCAGGAGGCGAGAGCCTCTGAAGGGATAGAGCAACAGCAAGCTGGTGGCAGGGCCTGGGCCAGGGGAACATGGGTGGAGGTGGAGCTCAGGCCTCCAGGCTCTTTCCTCTCCCAGGTGGAGGGTGATGCCAATGTGTTCTCAGCACTTCAGCACTGCCCACTCACGACAACCCAGTCCCCACTGGACAGGCCAGGAGGCTCCGGGTGTAGGGACAGGGAGCACTTTCCCAAAATTCTGACTCTTCCTAGTTGGACTCCCACCTCTACCCTCAAGGGTCCACTTACAATGCTTCCCACCTGTTTCCTCTAGGACCAGTTTGCCCCTCTGTGTGAAAGGATGAATGGATGGATGCCCGCAGGCAGGCACTGAGATACTCCCAGGCCGCCTGCGCACTGCGGCGCCTCGGCTTGGCCAGCACCGACCTGCTGTGCCTGGCGCCCGCCGGGTCTGCACCAACTGCCCCGCAGGCCCGGCGCTGCCCCTTTGGCACGTGTGCATCCTTGCCTCCTTCCTGATGGACCACCTTGAACTTGAAATCACTGGGCGCGGTTTCTGATCCTCTTTCGCTTCCCTTTCTCCGTAGACCAGAAGCTCAATTCATTAGGGTTGCTTAAAATTGTGTTTTGAAAGCGGATGAGGATTGCAGAGCCCACACCATCCGTCCGCAGGGTCAGGCGAGTCTTGCGCAAGTTTGGGGAGGAGAAGGATATCTGCAGAGGGAACAGAACCTCGGTGGCCCCGGGAGCTTTAAAACCCCCACCCCACCCTGCTGCCTGATAGCTGGTTTGCAGTCACTGTACTGGAAAAAAGTCAGGATAAAGGTTACTGCTTCTGGAGGAGGTGGAGCAGTGCTTGGGGACTGGCTTGTGGAGGGTGTTGCGGGAGGCTGGCCAGGTTCTTTTTCTTGGTTTCGGTGGCATTCACCTTGTAGTTATTATTAGCTAAGCCATACATTGGAACCGTAGGAGTTTCTGTATCAGACACATCACTTTGCCAATAAAGGTCCATCTAGTCAAAGCTATGGTTTTTCCAGTAGCCATGCATGGATGTGAGAGTTGGACAATAAGGAATGCTGGGTGCCAAAGAAATCAACCCTGAATATTCATTGGAAGGGCTGATGCTGAAGCTAAAGCTCCAAAACTTGGGCCACCTGATGGGAACAGCCGGCTCATTGGAAAAGCCCCTGATGCTGGGAAATAAGGCTTCAATAAGGCAGGAGGAGGAGAAGGAGGTGGCAGAGGACGAGATGGTTAGACAGCATCATGGACTCAGTGGGCGTGAAACTGAGCAAACTCTGGGGGATAGCGGAGGAACAGAGGAGCCTGGTGTGCTGCAGTCCATGGGGTTGCAGAGTCGGACGTGACTTAGGGATTGCACAATAACAACCAATGAAAGTTGTAAAAGTAAAATTCCAATTCTGATTTTCTCCTCCCTCCTTCCCTCTCTCTCTCTCCATCTCTTTCTCCCCCTCTCTTTCTCTTTGCCTCCCTGCCTTTTCTTTTCTCTTTCTTTTTCTTCCCTTCTTCCTTTCTTTGAACAAGTTTTCTTTTTTCTTTCACTCCTTTTCCCCTTTCTTTATCTTTCTTGGTCCACCTTTAACAAATACTTCCTGAGGACCCACCATGTTCCAGGGAATGATCTGGACTCTAGAGCTCCATTGGTGAGCAGATATGGTTCCTGTTTCCTAAGAGCTTACCGTCTAGTGAAGGGAGGTTGACAGATGAATGGGAAAACAAATATTGCATCACTGCACATTGTGATAAGGATTCTGCAGGAATGGCATATATCAAATTTTTTATATGCATGCTCAAGCATGCAGAAAATTTTGTATAATACGTATATGTAGACTTGTAACAATGTAAGGATCATATACAATACCTGCTGTTCAGTAAATTGTCTTTCTCACTATAAAGCAATGAGTGTTGCCCACCATCCAGTTTTATAAGGATTAAGTCATTAACCACTGCACTCACTGAGGGACAGTACCCTGTAAAGAATTCAGGGTGAGAAACAGGATTAGGAGCTCTGTGCTTTGGAAAAGCAGGCCGCTTAGATAGTTGGTGATATTAGAAAAAAATCTAATGGATCTAGATTTTTTGCATCTTCCCATACACAGAAGAGCACTAAAATCAACGGAGACATCTGAGCTATGACTAATAATAATCTTCATGCTTGGCTGCGTTTATTATTCTCTCCCTGAGATCATATATGTACTGACTTCTCCCCCTCCCTCTTCAGAGCAGTCCCCTCAGAGCTTCTGAGAGGCTGTTTCCTGAGCTGTAGTCTCCAGCAGGGTCCCCGAGTAAAACTGAAACCCACAGGGACTTCCCTGGCTGTCCAGTAGTTAAGACTCTGAGCTTCCAATTCAAGGAGCATGGGTTCGATCCCCGGTTGGGGAACTAAGAGCCCACGTGCCATCTGATGTGGCCAAAAAACCAGAAAACTGAAACTCACAGGGTTACACTGTGGGTTTTTCTTTCAGTCCACATCACTTAAAAATGCATCATGGGAAATTTTCCCGTGGGACACGCAGGCTGCCTTGTTACTTTTGATGGCAGCCTAGCGTTCATACAGTTGTGGGGTTGCTGCATCAGTGCCTCTCCGCAGATCACTGGAGCCGGCGTGGTCCTGGAAGCAGCCTCCAGGAGGGCCAAGAAGGGGATTTTGTGAGGTTTGTGACTCTGCCTCTTTTTAGCCAGAGCAGCTCTGCTTTCTTGTGGGTCTTCCACTCTGGCTGCACATGGAGCCACTTGAAGCTTTTTAAAACACTGAATTAGGATCTCTAGGAATATACATTCTTTCCCACTATGGTTTATCTAAGAATACTGAACATAGTTCCCGTGCTATACAGCAGGCCCTTGTTGTTTATCCATCTGCGTGTCACAGTCTGTGTGTCTGTTTCTGCTCCGGAGATTGGTTCATTTGTGTCACATATTAGATTCCACATGTAAGTGATGTCATACGCTATTTGTCTTTGTCTCGATGACTTCCCTCAGTATGATAGTCTCTAGTTGCATCCTGCTGCAAATGGCACTATTTCATTCATTTTTCATGACCGAGTAGTGTTCCATTGTATGTATGCATCACATCTTTTCTATCCATCCCTCTCTCAGTGGACATTTAGGTGGTTTCCGTGTCTTGGATATTATAAAGAGTGCTTCTGTGAACATCAGGGTGCAGGTATCTTTTTGAATTACGGTTTTCTCTGGGAATGTGCCCAGGAGTGGGATTGCCGTATCATATGGTAGTTCTATTTTTAGTTTCCTGAGGCACCTCCATACTGTTTTCCATGGTGTAGAGCCTGATGTTTTGCTGCATCCCACAGTGGCGCATTAAGCAGTCATGGGGGGTAAAAACACTGAGGCTAATCTGTGTACATGCATGTACATGCATGTGGAGAAATGAATGCATTATATTGCATGAAAAAAAGCAAGTTCCAAAACAGGGTTTATATATTGTCCCTTTTTTTGTGTTAAAGGAAATAATACGTATGTGTATTTGTGTATATAGCAGATGTTCAAGCTGGTTTTAGAAAAGGCAGAGGAACCAGAGATCAAATTGCCAACATCCGATGGATCATCAAAAAAGCAAGTGAGTTCCAGAAAACATCTATTTCTGCTTTATTGACTATGCCAAAGCCTATGACTGTGTGGATCACAATCAACTGTGGGAAATTCTGAAAGAGATGGGAATACCAGGCCACCTGACCTGCCTCTTGAGAAATCTGTATGCAGGTCAGGAAGCAACAGTTTGAACTGGACATGGAACAACAGACTAGTTCCAAATAGGAAAAGGAGTACGTCAAGGCTGTATATTGTCACCCTGCTTATTTAACTTATATGCAGTGTACATCATGAGAAATGCTGGGCTGGATGAAGCACAAGCTGGAATCAAGATTGCCAGGAGAAATATCAATAACCTCAGATATGCAGATGACACCACCCTTATGGCAGAAAACGAAGAACTAAAGAGCCTCTTGATGAAAGTGAAAGAGGAGAGTGAAAAAGTTGGCTTAAAGCTCAACATTCAGAAAACGAAGATCATGGCATCCGGTCCCATCACTTCATGGGAAATAGATGGGGAAACAGTGGAAACAATGGCTGACTTTATTTTTCTGGGCTCCAAAATCACTGCAAATGGTGATTGCAGCCATGAAATTAAAAGACGCTTACTCCTTGGAAGGAAAGTTATGACCAACCTAGACAGCATATTGAAAAGCAGACACATTACTTTGCCAACAAAGGTCCATCTAGTCAAGGCTATGGTTTTTCCTGTGGTCATGTATGGATGTGAGAGTTGGACTGTGAAGAAAGCTGAGTGCTGAAGAATTGATTCTTTTGAACTGTGGTGTTGGAGAAGACTCTTGAGAGTCCCTTGGACTGCAAGGAGATCCAACCAGTTCATCCTAAAGGAGATCAGTCCTGGGTGTTCATTGGAAGGACTGATGCTAAAGCTGAAACTCCAATACTTTGGCCACCTCATGCGAAGAGCTGACTCATTTGAAAAGACCCTGATGCTGGGAAAGATTGGGGGCAGGAGGAGAAGGGGACGACAGAGGATGAGATGGCTGGATGGCATCACTGACTCAATGGACGTGAGTCTGAGTGAACTCCGGGAGTTGGTGATGGACAGGAAGGCCTGGTGTGCTGGGATTCATGGGGTCGCAGAGAGTCAGACACGACTGAGCGACTGAACCGAACTGAACACATGCATCTGTGTATGTTTATAGATAACTGTGTGTGTGTGTGTGTGTGTGTGACTAAGAGGATAGTGACTAAGGTTTTAGATATTTAATGAGTGGGCAGTGCCAGGTCTTAGTTGTGGCACGCAGGATCTTCAGCTGTGGCGTGTGAACCCAGTTGTGGCGTATGGGATCTGGTTGCCTGACCAGGGATTGAACCCGGGGGCCCCTTGCACTGGGAGCTTGGAGTCTTAGCCAGATATCCTGTGGAATTACAAAAGCTCTTTCACTTTTTACTTTCTATTTTTTTTTGACCATGCCGTGTAGCTTGCTGTATCTTAGTTGCCTCACCGGGGAATGAACCCAGGCCCTTGGCAGTGAGAGCACGGAATCCTAACCACTGGAATGCCAGGAAATTGCCCACTTTTTACTTTCACACACATCTATATTAAATTTTTTTTTTTTTTTTTACCAACAGAAGGTATTAATTTATAATCAGGAAAGTGTTTAAAATATTTTCCATTTTTTAAAGATGAGAGGTCCAACAAGCAGAATAAACAACCCAAGTTCCCTTGGTCTTATCCCACTGCAGTACCACTTTGGCCTGTTTGCTTCCGATTTTTCTCCTGTGCCTGGTTTAGATATCAGTTGTCATTCGGCATGCATAATTTCACATCCTGTTTTTTTCTCCGCTTGCATGTTAGTGTCAGCGTTCCCCCCCACCATGAGAAAGCCCTCTCAAAGAACACTGTAACTGGCTGTGTAATAGTGTATGACTGTCTCAATTTTATTCATAATTTTCTTATCGTCAGCTATTTGGATCATGTCCAGCCTCTTACTCTTATGACTAATGCTGTGTAAACATCTTTGTCTGTAATGCTTCCCTGCATTTGGGCTTTAGAATCCATTCCCAGTAGTTGCATTCCTGGGCTAAGTGGAAAGAATGCCTTTAAGTCCCTGGCACTTCTTGCTGAATTGCCCACGAAGGAGAGGAGACTGTAGCCGCTGCCCTGCACCTTTCGGAGCCTGCCCTCAGGAGGTAGCTCTCTACTTTATTTTCTAAGAAGGCTGGTTTCTTTTCTGAATCTTCTCCCTGCAAACAGACTCCGTTTTCCCTACTTCTGTCCCCCTCTCCCCATAGTTTCGTTGGCAGAGCAGGGGACTGTGGGTTTTGAAATCATGTCTTGCCCCGTGACCGACTATGACTTAACGAAAATCACTTGACCTCCCTGGACTTTTATTTTCCTCTTTTAGTTCCTCCTTCCTTCCCACTTGGCTTGAAAGATGAGGCACCTGCCGTTGCTTTCCAGTGATCAGGTGGGGCTGGAGCGTATTCTCTGGAACTGCTCACACCTTCTCCCCGGGTGTCCTCCGGGGATCTGGCCGGGAAGGCTCTCTTGCTTGCGAGGGGCACGTCCTGGTGTCTTTCTGGCACGCTGGCAATGACCTCATACTGAGAGGAAGTTGCCCTGTCTCCCTTTTCTAGGCCCTTCTGCCCAAAGCCATTCTCTCCCAGTAGGAGAGCAGGGGCTTGTTGGCTCACAGTTCTGTTTTTCCCTTTCTTGCAAACCAATATAGAGACGCTGTAAGTGGCGTGAAATATGATGGGCCCGGCTAAAGACCCGGGACCAAATCAGCCTGGAGATCTGGGTTCAAATCCTGTCACTGCCACTTCCTGATCGGGCAAAAGGTGTTGAGTGAGCACCTCGTCACGCCGGACACTTCTGAGCCCTGGGAATTCAGTGACCATCACAGTGGACCCAGGCCCTATTCTCATGGATTCTTCCTAGTTTTCACAATATAGTCTGCAATGAAGACTATGCCATGAATATGGATTATGACTCAAAATTCTCTTACCTGATGTTTTTTTCTTAAAAAAAAGGTGACTTAAAAAACATGAATTAAAGAAAAAGTGATTAAAAAATTTAGGCTGTATGGTCTTTGTCAAGACCGTCAAAAGGGATGGCCTATGTAGAGTTGTTTGTGGTGGCGGTGGAGGGGACGATGAAGATGCCAGTGATGTCTGAGATTTAGGAGGTCCCAGAGATAGGCACTTGGGGAGGTAGGACATCTCTTGGTCTGCATGGAGCCTTGATGGCCCCCTTCAGAATCTCTTGAGGACAGGGCTCCACTGTAGCCTCCTCTTTGTCTATACCCAGCACCCAGCCAGCCTGCCATGTGTATCAGGGTGAGCCAGGTGGAGGAAAGGACTATCTGTAATCCCATCAACCCACAGCTGATTCCTTTTCCAGGAGAAGGCCTGAAAAAGGAAAAAAAAAAAAAAAGTAAAAAAAGTTATTTATTCACTTACTTGGCTGTGCTGGGTCTTAGTTGAAGCATGTGGGATCTAGTTTCCTGACCAGGGAGGTGAACCTAACCCTGACCCTGCATTGGGAGGAAGGAGTCTCAGCCACTGGACCACCAGGGAAGTCCCAAGAAGACCTGTCTAGTCTCCCAGTGAGTCCTGTGTCTCTAAGCTCAGATAAAGCGGCTTCGAGATAGTGAGAGAACAGTGAGGGCTGTTGCAGGCTGAAGCAGAGCCCTGGGCAGGGCTTGGCCTCTTTCTGGCCTCCGGTCCCACGCCTGAGGCCCCTTCCAGAACGTCACTGGACTGAGGCCTCCGGTTTTCTCTGGGAGGCAGCCACCCCAAGGCCTCTCAGGAACTGATAACACTTATCTGCTGCTGCCCAGGCTGCCAATGCTGTGTCATCAGGGACCCCTTTGAGGTCAGTCCACATATCTTGGGACGCGCTCCCCCGTGGAACCGAAGAAGACTGCAACAAATTGGATAACGCTGGAGCTGGATCAGAAGGACGAATTAGGCATTTGTCAGACTGGGCAGAGTGTGGGATTCCAGGCGCTCACATCCGAATTCCTCTGCTCCTTCATTTATTCACTCAGTCATTCCCCAGTGCAGTCGTCCCTCGGGAGCCGCAGGGTTTGGTTCCGGGACCTCCACCGACACCAGGACCCGAGGATGGACACGCCCTTATGTAGGATGGCGTAGTGCACTTCACCCCTGAGCAGCACAGGTTACAGCTGCATGAGTCCGCTTACACTCAGATTTTTTTTTCAATAATAAATATGTAGGACTGCATGATCCAGGGTTGCTTGAACCTTCGGATGCAGAAACACAAATATGGAGGAACTGCACACGTGGAGAGCTGACTAAAAGTTGTATGCAGATTTTCAGCTGTGCAGAGGGTTGGTGCCTCCAGCCCCTTCCTTCACCAAGGGCCAACTGTATTTGTATATAACCGTATGCACATCCTGCCCTATACTTCATATCATCTCTCCTTGTAAAACCTAATGGTAATGCAATATAATGCTATATGTATAGTTGCTGGTGTGCAGAAAATTCAAGTTTTTGCTTTTTGGAACTTTCTAGAATTTTTTTCCCCCCTCTTTCAGAAAACATTTGATCCTCAGTTCAATTGGTTGAATCTGTGGATTTGAAAACTGCAGATATGAAGGGCCAACTGCAGTGATTATCTGTGGCCCAGACTGGATCTAAATTGTCCCCACTTCATCTAGAGAATGTCTGGAGCATGTTTCCAGAGCACTTAGCGTGTGCCAGGCCCTGACCTAGAGGCTGGAGATGCAGCGGGATTGAAAGGGGCCTCCGCCCTCGCCATGCTTGTCTCCTGTTGTCGTTTTCTCCCGCCACCATCCTTGGCTTTCCAGCAGTGCTCTTACTTACTGTGCAGCGTACTTGAATGTAAGTGCCTTCCTTACACTGATGACAGCAGGGTGGCAGGTATGGCGAGCGTGGAGGCTCTGTCAGTTGCGGTGATCGGGGAGCGGGCATGAGAGCGAAGGTCTGGGGAGAGACGTTCTAGGGAAGGGGAGGACGAGGGGTCACAACCCCCACCTTGTGGAAAGGAGCTGGGTGCATTTGAGGAGGAACAGGGGACATCTCTGAGCAGGTAAAAATGATGGGCATTGGAAAAGATAGCTTGAACAAGGCAGTGGTCTTCACAGTTTTTCTTCACAAGCACCCTTTAAAACACATTTGAAGTCTTTTTAATCATACATTTAAACTTGCAAAATGATGCTTTTTGTGGCTTGCTGTATGCTGTCAATATTTTAAAACTATTTTTTTTCACCCAAACTTGGGGCTGCAGCTTCAGTTCCTTTGATTTGAGAAGCTTATCTGTCACATCAAGCTGGGTCACCTCAGTCAGCCAAGCAGACTTGCCTTGGTGTCAGAAAACATCTGCCTTCAGTTTTTAAATTCAAGTAAGTATGCATCCCCATGGCAACCTTTTTGCTTCAGAGTTCTAACTGCTGGGAGGTGGCAGGAAGTAGAGCCTTGTTGGGACCTGCCCTCATCGCTGTGCTCTGGGGCCTGGGTCTGCCTCATGGTTCTCTGTCTCAAACTGCCCCTTCCCTGGGTGTCAGGAGGTTGTCATGGGGGTGCTCCCCAGAGGACTGGGGTTGGAGTTGGAGAAGGACACCCAGGAATGGGTACATGGGAAAGCTAGATGGGTGGCCTTGGCCATGCTGATGTCTTTGTGTATCCCAGGAGCCTCCGTAGGCATGGATGGCTTTTAGGGAGGGTTCTGTCAAGGGCTTCCCTGGTGGCTCGGATGGTAAAGAATCCTCCTGCAATGCAGGTGACCCGGCTTTGATTCCTGGGTCAGGAAGATCCCCTGGAGAAGTAAATGGCTGCCCACCCCAGAATTCTTGCCTGGAGAATCCCATGGACAGAGGAGCCTGGCGGGCTGCAGTCCACGGGGTCACCAGAGTTGGACTTGACTTAGCGACTAACACTTTCACGCTTTCACTTTCGTCATCTCTGCACTGATTCACCACACCCACATTCCTGGCATGCATGCTGGAGAACAGGCGGTCAAGGGGGGAAACAGGAGACCCCCAGAGGCCTCTGAGACCACCCTGGGAGGGTGGGATGTGGTCCAGACTAGGGCAAAGGTGGTGAGAGGTGTTTTCATTCAGTAGACATCTGGCTGCCCCCGTGCCGTGTTCTGGAGCTTGACACACTTCTCTGGAGGGGTGACTGATCCTGGGCTTTGTATAAACAAAGGGACTCAAAGCCTAACCCTGTCACTAAGCAGCTGTGTGACCTTGACAAGGCCGTTTCTCTGGGGCTTATTTGTCACATAGGAAAGGTTAATCTGACGTTGCCTAACTCTCAGGCAGTGGTAATGGTGAGCTGATGAGGGGGTGGGCTTTGGGAGGGCTCACCCCACTTTGTGCGTTCAGGGGTTAGGGTCCCAGAGGCCCAAGGTTTCCAGGACCAGCACCAAGGAACCCAGCTTGGCTCTTCCTCTTGGCACTGTCTTGAACTTTCTCGGCCCAAGCTAACCTCTCAGGGGCATTTCCCTAATGAGTAACCTCGCTGGTTGTGATCTGAATGGCCCAATTCATAGGTCAGAGGAGAGGCAGAAAGGAAGGATTTACCAGCAGGCCCCAGGATCCCTGGCCCAGCCTGGCTCCACCTGTTCCCCCTTCACGGTAGCACCTCTGGCATCAGTTTCCCCTCTCGAGGCCCTGCTGTGTGCCACACTGACCTCTGAAGGCACAGCATGGAGGTTCTAACGGGGAGAGTTTAGACCTGTGCTGGGTGCTAAGTCGCTTCAGTCGTGTCTGACTCTTTGTGACCCTATGGACCGAGCCTCCCAGGCTCGTCTTGTCCATGGAATTCTCCAGGCAATAATACTGGAGTGGGTTGCCAAGACCTACTAGGTGCCTAAACATCTATTTCTGCTTTATTGACTATGCCAAAGCCCTCCTATGTGCAGAACCTGCCTGCCTATGAAGACCGCAGGTCTGGGAGGCCACACACACCAAGGCACATAGCAACCCAGAGTAAGAAACAGTTGGCGAAACCCAGTGCTGGTCAGCGTCCAGGCCGTGCTGGGGGTGGGGTGCAGGTAGCGGAGCTCTGACTGGCTGGAGCTGGACATTTGAATTTGAATTCTGATCTCCTGGGGAGAGATCTGGAGCCAGGCCCTTGGCCTCGTCGAGCTGCTGGCATCCTGGTCCTACATTACAGGGATACACCAGACAGGTCTAGAGCTCTCAATGGGCACTTTCAGCTCTGCATGATTTCAGTCCACTGTCCTGGGCCATGTGCTACTGTCCGCTGGGACTGAGGCTTGGCAGGACAGGAGCTTCAGTTTCATTTCCCATTGGGTGCACTTCCTGTGCCCAGGGGCTCCTTAGCCCCTGTGTCGATTGACGCTCTAACCCACTGTGAAGCTCAGGACACTAGGTGGGTGGCGTGACCGATGACTGATCACTCACGAAAGTGTCCTAGTCAGGATGAGAACCTCAGTGGTGCTTTGACTGTGGGCTGTGGGATCCACCCACACCTCACCTTTGAAGCCTCCCAGAAGTCCTAAATGGGGAAGGGAAATTGAGGGAGCAGCATCAGATCCCCTGACTCATGGGGCACCCCAGCGCCCAACAAGCCTGCGGGCCCTGCCCTCCTGCAGAGAAAGCCTTTTCCATAAATACCAGCTGCTCCTGGCCAAGGGGCAAGGGCGGCTCATGTCCTTCTCAACCCTGTCACTTGCAGAATCATTTTTGATAATTCGTCCTCTTCTTTCCTTACGCAGGCTTCCTTATGCCTTAGAGATTAAGCGAACTTGCAGGTTGATGTTCTTAGCAGTGTTTCCAGGACAAAAAGGCCAAAACTGCAGAGAAAGTGCCGTCCAGGGTGTCTGGAGATTTGGGCTTAGCTTCAGCTCTTGCTTTTCTTTGTGTGGTCTTGGAAGAATTCCCTGTTTCTGGGTCTCAGTTTCTCTTTCTGTAGAAAGAAGATCTTGACCTTGGGGGCTCTTGGGGGGACTGAAAATTCTGTCTTAACTGGTCTTGGTGCCTTAGGATCAGGGTCTCCGCCGAGCAGAAGAGAGCCCCCGGGCCCCAGCCAGGGCTGCACTGCAGGCTTCACTCAGGGCCAAGGGAGGAACCAAGGAGGAAGGATGTACAGGTTGTCTGAAAGTGGTGACATTTGGTTTGGAGACTTTGGTCCCATATCTGCGGCTCTGCACGTGACCCCAGGCCTTCTCAGCCACCCAGTAGGTCCAGGAGGGGTGAGCCTGTGGCCGGGCTTCCTACCAGACCATGTGACCAGGTGGCCGCAGGGTGTGACTAGCAGTGAACTTCCTCAAGGCTGTGATTATTCCAGGCGGGGGTGGAAGAGGGCCTCTGGGGGTGGGTGCTGGTCACAGCTCCTTCTGGGCCCCTCTAAGTAAGGCCTTGCTCCAGGTGAACGAAGCTCCTCTCCCTTTTTACAGTCCTCAGGAGGTATGGTTGGGAAATGACATTTACCTCCTTCTTTGTGCTTTCCAGAACTTTCTTAATTATAGGCAGTGAACATACCTGCTTTGATAATCAGGGGAGAAGCCGGTTATTATTTTAAATGCCAGTCCTCAAGCTGTCAGCAGACGTTCCCCTAATTCCTCCCAAGGTCAGAGAGGGCAGGTGTAAATGCCCAGTGATGTCAGAACACACACACCCCCGAGACCCCTGGGCTTCTGGGTCACCGGGGGCCTGAGAGCAGGATGGGGCCTGGCAGCCTGTCCCAGCCTCTCCCGGCCCATCGGTGATGGGGACAGCACACCCGGGGAGGCATATGTGTCACCCAAGGTCCTGCAGCTCTTACGATGAGTGGGAAACGGGAACCACGTCTCCCGGCTCCTCAGGGCCCCTTCTGCGGGCGACAAGCCCCTGGACCAGGAGAAGCTCTTTGGGGAGGCAGAAGGCAGGCTCCTACATTCCTGAGTCCAAATGTTGTCAGACATTCTCTGAGCACCTGCTGGGTGGGCTGGGGTTGGGGTGTGGGGGGATCTGCGGGAGCACCTGAGGGTTGTGGGCAGACCAGAGGAAGCAAGGGCCCCTGCGCACAGCTAGCAAGCAAGCTCACAGGCAGCTGGGCTGGGGAGGGCTGGTGGCGGGGGGCCAGGGATCTCTCTCCTTCCCCAGCATTGACGTCACCACCCCTCCAGTTCCTGCATGCCCCCGGCGTGAGATGCCCACAGTGATGTGGCTGTAGGGTGCTTGGGCTTGGGGGGACTTAAGTCCTGGGATGATACAGAATTGTGGAGCAGAAACAGAGCCATAGCAGGGGTGTGGAATGGAGAACAACTGCCCCCTGGGATGCACAGGCTTTGGGGCAGTTCCCTACTTTCTTTGTCCACCTGAGGAGACCTTCTCCTCCTGCTCTTAATAAATGAGAGAGAAGGAACCCCCGTCCCCCAACGCCTATACCATCTTCTTGCTTAGGGTTCCCTTATGCAGTGCTGAGAAATTGTCATTCGCCAGGCCTGTGCTGGGCTCTTTGAATACCTTGATCTCATCCAGTCCTTACAGCAGTCCTATGACCGTGGTGTGGCGTTCTCCCCATTTTCTGGATGGGGACACTGCGGCTTGGTAACTTGCCCAGGATTTCACAGTTGGTACAGCAGGCGATAGAGTTAATCAGTTAATAGTTTTAACCTTCTTTATCTTTTTTGAAAATGGGTAGTGCCTTTACATGATTTCTAAATTAATTCTAAAGGAAGTTTCGTAAAAAGGTTCCCTTCCACCTCCCCTAAATTCTTCCGGAGATATTCTATGCAAATATGATAAAATATGTGCTGTCCCTTTTTGAACACAGATGGAGCATAGTAGACAACTTTTCTGTGCTTTGACTTTCCACTTGCTATCATTACGTAGTTCAGCATTGCTTTTGTGCTATAGGAGCCACTGGAGGTCCCAGTGTGACCTCAGGGTCGTGACCCTTTAATATGTCTCAGGAGAGGCAGAATCAGTCAGAATCTGGGAAAGCCTTAGGTCTGGTTTCTGTGACAGGGTGTTTTTGTTTGTCTGCTGTGTGCATGTGTCTTTTAGTTAATAGACTTTATTTTTTTTAAGTAGTTATAGGTTTGTGGAAAATTGAGCAACTAACAGAGTTTTCCAGAGAAGGCAATGGCACCCCACTGTAGTACTCTTGCCTGGAAAATCCCATGGATGGAGGAGCCTGGAAGGCTGCAGTCCCTGGGGTCGCTGAGGGTCGGACACAACTGAGCGACTTCACTTTCACTTTTCACTTTCATGCATTGGAAAAGGAAATGGCAACCCACTCCAGTGTTCTTGCCTGGAGAATCCCAGGGACGGGGGAGCCTGGTGGGCTGACGTCTATGGGGTCGCACAGAGTTGGACACGACTGAAGCGACTTAGCTGCAGCAATAGAGTTTTCATATGCCCTTTCTCTCCCTCCCCTGTTTCCCCTATTACAACCATATTGCATTTGTGTTGTATGTTTGTTACAATTAGTGAACCAATTGATGCACAGTTTTTATGTTTTTTAAATTTCATTTCTTTGGCTACACTGGGTCTTAGCCGCAGCACGCAGGATGTTCTAGCTGCGGCATGTGGGATCTAGTTCCCTGACCAGTGATGGAACCTGGGCCTACGGCACTGGGTGTGCAGTCTCAGCCACTGGTCCACCAGGGAAGTCCCCTGATGCACTATCATTACCTGAAGTCCATACTTTATATCGGCTCCCTCTTTGTGTTATAGTTTTGACAATCGCAAAACGTCCTGTACCCACCATTTCAGGATCACACAGAACAGTTTCAAATCCACCTACTCACATCCTCCCGCTTTCCCCACCCCAGGCCACCACTTATCTTTTTACTGATTCTCTAGTTTTGTGTGCCAGGGTTTTGAAGGGCACGCCTGCCCTCTTCATGGCTGATGCTCCCAGCTCCAGGGAAGGACTGGAGGCCACTCAAGGGCTCAGATCAGGGGGCCTGTTGAAAGCTGTCAATTGATGAACCTAAAACAATTTAGTCATGTTTGAGGTCCTTTATTCAAGGGAGAAACAGCCCACAGCCTAGGGGGACACAATACCCCACAAGCAGGGGCGCACTCTTGCTGAGGAATTTGAGGCAGGAGCACATTTTCACAGCATTAGAAGAGGCAGTTTGGAAACAGGACAAGATTGGCTAAAGCTGATGGGTTCTGTTTTGTAGGGTCCAGTGAGCTGGCTAAGCTGCCGCTTGGAGGACTGTGACGGTGTACGGCAAGTTTCCTAGCCAGGGGTTTCCCATCACTAAATTAAGTAAGGCTGACCTCAGCGTGTTAATTTGTGACTTGACGAGGGCAGTCCCCATTTGTGAGTCCTGATACACACGTGAACTTTCTCAGAACTGACCTTGCTGTACCCCCAGAGGAGCCCACGAAGGAGTCAGGCGCTGCATGGGTCTCCTGGGCAAAGGATCTGGATCATGAAGGGCATACCTTCCTAATCCTCCATGGAGAGAGGGGAGAAGAGTTGCTTAGAAAGTGTCTCCTCTCAGACAGGGTGGGTGTTCATTTATCCATCTGCATTCCCACCGGGACTGCCACCTCCTGAGGACAGGAAGACATCTCCGCCATGAGGTACCCAGCACTGGCCAGGACTACACATCAGTTGAACTCGTGGCTGAATGGGCAGATCTGAACTTGAAACAGACATATGCCTCCCAGGGTTACAGTGATCCCTTCCGTTGGCTCCGCTTTCTTCAGCTGATTTCATAGGGTGTAACAACTCTGATGAAATCACTGTGGTCCAAGGATCTTAGTCTACCTGGCCCAGTTAGAACTTAATGTCTTCAGAGCCCAGAGTTAATGAGGCTCACACACCAACTGGCAAGTTCAGTCTGAAAGCCAGATGAGCAGTCTTTACTCAAGGAGTAGCCCTGTCTCCTGAACGGAATTATCTGCCCAGGCAAGCAGCAGTCTCCCCACTGTGATCAGGCTGGCCAGACAAGTTACAGAGTCTGCTCTGGGCATGTGGAACCTGAAACGGGAAAGGTGTTGTCTGATGGCATCAGGCGCTGCTGGCCCCTGTGCCTTGAGTATTAAGATGAGTGTCCCAGCTCTGTCACTCCAGGGCAATTCTGGGCATTCTCTTTCTTTTTTAAAAAATATTTCTTTGGCTTTGCCAGTCTTGGTCGTGGCACACTGGTTCTTTACTTACAGTCTACGGGATCTAGTTCCCTGACCAGAGATTCAACCTGGGGACCCTGCATTGGGAGCATGGAGTCTTAGCCACTGGACCACCAGGGAAGTCCCTGGGCATTCTCAGTGGAAGCTGTGTGGCATTGGCCTTGGCCCCAGACTGTCTTGGGGTTGAATCTTGGTTTTGCCAGGATCAGGGATATCCTAGGTAAGTCAGCCTCCTGAGACTCAGTTTCTCTGTCTGTAAAATGGGCATGATCCTTGATTTAAAGATTTGAGCCCATGTATGTAGAGCGATCAGGAGGGAGCCTGGCAGGTAACAGCCTGTCGGTTAATGCCAGTTGTGGTTGTGGTTGCTGTTGGATAATGCCAGATTGCCTTTTTGATTCTTCTCTCCTGCCTCCTCTAAAATCCAAGTTCATTAGGAAGCTTCGCTTGTTAAAGATATGCTAATGCACTCAATATGATTATTGAACAGTTCTTGCTTTCCTTTTAGGCTCAGGAACTAACTCTTCAGTCTAATCTTACCTATGTTATTGTTTACCCTCCAAAACTGACCTGGAGCAAGGGCTTGTGGATATTCTAGAAGTCAGAGGAAGAGAATGATGCCTGAGGCTGGAGGGAACTGGAACACTTTCCAGGAGGTGAAAGGCAGGTGCTTGGGACTGAGATTAAAGTGTTAAACCAGGAGGACTGGAATGGTCTGATCCCAGCTCTGTTCCCTACTGGCCTTGTGACTTGTTCTGTCACATTCCTCTTTGGGTTTACCATAGTTCTCATTCTGACATTCACAGATGGACAGTGGAGGTCTGAGAATCTCCTGAAACTAGTGAAAAATGTTGTGTCTGAGCATTTTTTTGGCAGAGTGCTCCCAGCTTTCAGCAGATTCTCAAAAGGGTTCCAGCCTCTTGGGCTGGCAGACTTTATCGCAGTGACTCAGCTGTCTCTCATGGGCTCCGATGCCCGCAGCTGACTCACCAATGCGAGCTCTTAGCAACCCCCAGACCAGCTCCCCACAGAGTACCCAACTGGCTTAGCCAGGCATGGTCCACTAGACTATACCTGGGAGCAGAGCTCTGGGGCCAGGCCACATCCTGGGGGTGGTCAGCCTCCAGAGCAGACTGGCTGCCTGGGACTGGGCTCATCTCCAGCCCAGAAGGTGGCAGAGCCCCAAGGTGCCAAATGGGACCTGTGCACCAGGAACCTTGAGAGAGCCGTGCACCCAGTGGGGCACTCTGGCTTCCCTGGAGAGCGTGAGATAACACCAGGCCCTAAGTGTGGCTTTTCCATTCAGCCTGTGTCTTTCAGTTCAGCATCCACAGCCTCTGGTATATACTAGATGCTCAGTAAAAGTACTGCTGAAAATAACAAGACAGCTACTTGAGAAGTGAATCAAGTGCAGAAGGGGCAGGAGGGAGCCTTGACCACCTCCTACAGCATAGAAAAGGCTTTCCTCTTGGAGTATCATTTTAACTGAGTTTTGAAGGTTAAATAAAAGTTCCCCAGGGAAAGAAGTAGAAAAGGGAATTTGAGGTGAGGAAGTAGGTATTACTGGGCACAAAGATGTGAAACCACACAGGTTATTCAGGCAACCCTCAGTGGGGGTGGGGGGCAGAGTGGCTGGGACCATGCGAGGGAGGGGCAAGGCTGGGCCAAGGCGTGTGTCCTTTATCGAGCCCATCTTTGCATGAAATGTTCCCTTGGTATCTCTAATTTTCTTGAAGAGATCTCTAGTCTTTCCCATTCTGCTGTTTTCCTCTATTTCTTTGCATTGATCGCCGAGGAAGGCTTTCTTATCTCTTCTTGCTATTCTTTGGAACTCTGCATTTAGATGCTTATATCTTTCCTTTTCTCCTTTGCTTTTCACTTCTCTTCTTTTCACAGCTATTTGTAAGGCCTCCCCAGCCAGCCATTTTGCTTTTTTGCATTTCTTTTCCATGGGGATGGTCTTGATGCCATGATCTTTGTTTTCTGAATGTTGAGCTTTAAGCCAACTTTTTCACTCTCCACTTTCACTTTCATCAAGAGGCTTTTTAGTTCCTCTTCACTTTCTGCCATAAGGGTGGTGTCATCTGCATATCTGAGGTGATTGATATTTCTCCCGGCAATCTTGATTCCAGCTTGTGTTTCTTCCAGGCCAGCATTTCTCATGATGTACTCAGCATATAGGTTAAATAAGCAGGGTGACAATATACAGCCTTGACGTACTCCTTTTCCTATTTGGAAGCAGTCTGTTGTTCCATGTCCAGTTCTAACTGTTGCTTCCTGACCTGCATACAGATTTCTCAAGAGGCAGGTCAGGTGGTCTGGTATTCCCATCTCTTTCAGAATTTTCCACAGTTTATTGTGATCCACACAGTCTAAGGCTTTGGCGTAGTCAATAAAGCAGAAATAGATGTTTTTCTGGAACTCTCTTGCTTTTTTAATGATCCATCGGATGTTGGCAATTTGATCTCTGGTTCCTCTGCCTTTTCTAAAACCAGCTTGAACATCAGAAAGTTCATGGTTCACGTATTGCTGAAGCCTGGCTTGGAGAATTTTGAGCATTACTTTACTAGCGTGTGAGATGAGTGCAATTGTGTGGTAGTTTGAGCATTCTTTGGCATTGCCTTTCTTTGGGATTGGAATGAGAATTGACCTTTTCCAGTCCTGTGGCCACTGCTGAGTTTTCCAAATTTGCTGGCCTATTGAGTGCAGCACTTTCACAGCATCATCATTCAGGATTTGAAATAGCTCAACTGGAATTCCACCACCTCCACTAGCTTTGTTCGTAGTGATGCTTTCTAAGGCCCACTTGACTTCACATTCCAGGATGTCTGGCTCTAGGTCAGTGATCACACCATCGTGATTATCTGGGTCGTGAAGATCTTTTTTGTACAGTTCTTCTGGGTATTCTTGGGAAATAAATGGGGAAACAGTGGAAACAGTGTCACACTTTATTTTTTGGGGCTCCAAAATCACTGCAGATGGTGACTGCATCCATGAAATTAAAAGACGCTTACTCCTTGGAAGGAAAGTTATGACCAGCCTAGATAGCATATTGAAAAGCAGAGACATTACTTTGCCAACAAAGGTTTGTCTTGTCAAGGCTATGGTTTCTCCTGTGGTCATGTATGGATGTGAGAGTTGGACTGTGAAGAAGGCTGAGCGCCAAAGAATTGATGCTTTTGAACTGTGGTGTTGGAGAAGACTCTTGAGAGTCCCTGGACTGCAAGAAGATCCAACCAGTCCATTCTGAAGGAGATCAGCCCTGGGATTTCTTTGGAAGGAATGATGCTGAAGCTTAAACTCCAATACTTTGGCCACCTCATGCGAAGAGTTGACTCATTGGAAAAGACTCTGATGCTGGGAGGGATTGGGGGCAGGAGGAGAAGGGGACAACAGAGGATGAGATGGCTGGATGGCATCACTGACTCGATGGACGTGAGTCTGACTGAACTCCGGGAGTTGGTGATGGACAGGGAGGCCTGGCATGCTGGGATTCATGGGGTCGCAAAGAGTCGGACACGACTGTGCGACTGAACTGAACTGAACAAGGGTTGTGTTCTGAGAAGAAATGTCAGAGAAGAAGGAGGACAGCTCAGAGCAGGGGTGTGAGAGTGGTGCTGCGCACCCCTAGATCTCCCGTCAGGACCAAGGGACTGTTAAACAAGACAGTAGGCCCCAAATGGAGTCACTTATGTTAATCCTGGTGGCTCCAAACTGAGACTTCATTACAGTATTGGATTTTCCAGAAATGGAATCTTTAACCAGTCATTCGGGAATCACCTAGTGAGCAGTCAGCATTAGGTCAGGTCATCCGGCTGATAGACTCCTGACATCCCCTAAAGGAAAGTGAGCAAGCCAAGCTGCTTGTCTTGACCTAGTCAAACTTGACCTAGTATAACTTCTTTGTTCCTACTCCCTTCTGTCCATTAAAAGTGTTTCATTTTGTACAGCTCCTCCAAGCTCCTTCTTATCTGCCAGATTAGATGCTGCAACAATTCATGAATTGTTGAATAAAGCCAATAAGATCTTAAAAATCGACTCGATTGAATTTTGCTTTTTCACAGAACTCATTTTCCTTTTGCCTGGAGTGCAGCCTGCTAAGGACTCACATCTGTGCACTGGTCCTCATCAGCTTGGGCTGCCACAGTGAAATACCACAGAGCAGGGGGCTTAAACAACACACATTTATTTTCTCACAGTTGTGGAGGCCAGAAGTCTAAGATCAAGGTTTCTGCTGATTTGGTTTCTGGTGAAGACTCTCTTTCTGGCTTGCAGATGACTGCCTTCTTGGCATGTGCTCACATGGCCTTTCCTAAGTGTGTGCAGTTGGGGTTGGGGGTTGGGGTGCAGGGGGAGATCTCTGGTGTATCTTCTGATAGGGATGCTAATCCTGTGAGATCAGAGGCCCACCCTTATGACCTCATTGAACCTTCATTACTTCCTTAGGGGCCCCATCTCCAAATAGAGTCACTGCATGGGGATTGAGCTTCAATGTATGAATTTTGGAGCAGGATACAAATATTCAGTCCATACTGATGGATGAAGTGAAAGTCGCTCAGTCGTGTCCAACTCTTTGCAATCCCTAGGCCGGAACACTGGAGTGGGTAACCTTTCTGTTTTCCAGGGGATCTTCCCAACCCAGGCCTCCTTCATTGCAGGTGATTCTTTACCAGTTGAGTCACAAGGGAAGCCCATACTGATGGATAGCCCCTGTTCAGGAATTGCCCTCAGCCAAAGGGAGCCCCTGGCCCAAAGTTCTGCCCCTCCCCTGGGACACTGTTATGCTGAGGTACAAGGGCCATTCCTCTTGCCTCAATTGAGGACAATTCTGCAGGGCCATTCCTACAACACAGGGGTGGGCTGAGGCCTCAGCGGCAACTTCACTGGAGTGCAGTTTCCCCCTCTGCCCTGTTTTGCTGCCCTCATTGCCTCACAGGTGATTCTGGGAGCATGTGCTGAAAACTCCTGCCCACACATCTCAGTCTCAGAGCGTGTTTCCCAGACATGTGAAAGATGGCAAGTACATGTCAATCCAAGATCCAACTTTGATCAGCTGGTCCTAGCAGCTGGAGTACTGAGTTGAAGAGGCTTCAAAGTCAAGTTCTTCTAGTGATGTCTATCATGGGTGAGGAAGCAGGCACGGGGACGTTGTGTGCTGGATGTCTAGCATTTCGCAGAGAGCTGTGGTGTTACAGATGCCAAGTTGGGAGAGCTGTAGGAAGGAGGAACAGGCCAACAGGGTCAGAGGCTAAAGGGAGTGAGAAGCTGCTGTTGGACTTTCCAAGTACAGATTTACTATTTTACTTTCAAAAAGCCATTCCGTGGAGCAGTGGGCAGGGTTATGGTTAGTCTGGAGGGTAAACAATTTAGGTGACTGTTTCAAGGAGCAAGGAAGTGAAGGGATGGTATGAGAAAGTAGCTGAAGTGAAAGTCAGGGGTGATATTTCTTTTAGGCTAGGAGAGCCTTGTGTATATTTATAAGCTGAGGGAGAAGAGTCAGTGGTGAGGGGGAAGACTGAAAATATTAAAAAGAAGAGGACAGTTGATGGAGCAAAGCACTCGAGGGATGAATAATAAAAATATTTGACAACTGGTAAAGTATGAGGAGCAAAGAGAATGAACACAACTAAAACTGTTGTAATATTGTAAATCAACTATACTCTAATTTTTAAAAAGGAAAACATATATTAAATATAAAAAAGAATGAACAGGGTATCAATTCTGTTCTCATAGGGATCAGTCATAGGAGCTGATCAGCAAATGCACAGGAGGGTTTAGCAGCTACAGTCTGGCCTCACAAAAAGAAGAAAAGGCATTTCCTTTTCAGAGATGGAAGGAAAGAGGTAAAAATAGGAATTGAGGATGAAGAAGACAAAGATGCGGTTGGGACTTGAGCATTGTTGAAAAGATCTGGAAGATAATAAAAACTTGAGATAATGAAACCTTAAATGAGGTATGGATGTGTTTCTATAAGTAGTAAAGGTGGATAGTACTTTAGTGAAGGTGGTAAATAGTGGGGGATAGTAAACAGTGGAGGTGGATAATATAGAGCAAATATAATTATCAGGGATCCAGGTTCTTGTTGCTTTGTCATCCATAGCAAGGCTTCTACTTCATGGCCCAGAATGGATGCTTGAGCTCCTGCCATTGTGTCTGCAATCCAACATAAGAAAGGAATTTGCAGCCACAGCTGATGTTTAGCTGGTACAAATCAACAGCATTGTTTAGGAGTAAAATTACTAAAATACTTCTGTTGTTGTTTAGTCACTAAGTCATGTCAGACTCTTTTGTGACCACATGGACTGTAGCCCACCAGGCTCCTCTGTCCATGGGATTTTTCAGGCAAAAATACGAGAGTGGGTTTCCATTTCCTTCTCCAGGGGATCCTCCCAACCTAAGGATCAAACCTGTCTCCTGCATTGGTGGGTGGATTCTTTACCACTGAGTACTAGGGAAGCCCCAGATACTTCTGTTTTGTTGTTCAGTTGCTAAGTCTTGTCTGACTGTGACCCCATGGACAGCAGCATGCCAGGCTTCCTTGTCCTTCACTGTCTCCCAGAGTTTGCTCAAATTCATGTCCATTAAGTTGGTGATACCATCTAACCATCTCAACCATCTCATCGCTGCCCCCTTCTCCTTTTACCGTCAATCTTTCCCAGCATCAGGGTCTTTTCCAATGATTTGGCTCTTCATATCAGGTGGCCAAAATATTGTAGCTTCAGCTTCAGCATCAGTCCTTCCAATGAAAATTCAGGGTTGATTCCTTTAGGCTTGACTGGTTTGATCTCCTTGCTGTCCAAGGGACTCTCAAGAGTTCCCCAGCACCACAATTCGAAAGCATCAATTCTTCGGCACGCAGCCTTTTTTTATGGCCCAACTCTCACCGACTTCTGTACCAGCTGGTAAATAACTGCTGACTCCCTGATGCCCATTCCTCTGCTTACTCATCCTCTGGGACCACCCACTCCTCCAGGACAACACCTTGGCTCAGCTGGGATCTTCCGAGACATTCCCCCAACATAATGGTCAGTGTCCTGGCAGTGAAAGTGAAAGTTTTAGTCACTCAAATTTGTCAAATATTTGCACTGGCTGTTTCTCTTCCTTTTAAGAACAGGACCTTAAAGTCACAAAATTGGCACGTGTTCTTTTATTTCATTGGCCAGAATGAAGTTTGGCTGCAAGGGAGGTTATGAAATCTCTTTTTTCTGGGTGGCCATATGTGCAGACAGAAGTAGGGAGTTTGATTACTAATTATCAAGATCAAGGGAAAAAGAGGTGAAGGATATTAGGAGACAGTAGCAGACTCGGCCACATGGGAGGGCCAAAAAGGTACCAAGTATTAATAGGACAGAGGAATTTGTGAGCCTAGTTGACACAGTTGATTTCCCCAGCAGTCCAGGGTTGGTGGGAAGAGAGGAAAAGACATCAGAGGCTAGGAATTGGTGGGGGGAGTTAGGGGTGCTTCCAGGATGAGGGGGAGCCAGGGTGCAGCTTTGGTGCCAGACAGCTGAGCTGGGCCTTCCTGGTGGATGCCTCTGTTCTATCAGCTGTCTTGGACAAGGGCTGTTTCCATTGTAGAAACAGTGACAGATGGATGCCATCTAGGGCCAGAAGGGGAATTACTCATCTTATAGGTGGGAGTCTCACAGATCTCAGGCCCTAGAAGTGGGGCCTCATGAGGAACTGGGACCCAGAACTGGAAAGCCATCAAGAACCCCACCAGGATCTCCAGCGTGGCTCACATTTCTGAGGAAAAATATCTTTACAGTTCCTGAAAACTTGAGCTCATAGTAGGGAGGAAAAGAAGGGGATTTTCTTTTACCTTTTAAAATTTTTTCCCATAACATGAACATGGCAATGAGTGAAATAATGTAAAGAGGGTACAACCTGAAGTCAAGACTCTTCCCACCTCTGTTTCTCTGTTCCTCTCCTGAAAATCCTGCCACTTCTGAGAGAGAAGGGCATGCTGCTGCTGCCCCATGCTTCAAAGCTGCTTCAAGTAACATTGTTTTGTCCAGGCTTATTTCCTTAGCTAGCCCATCATCTTTCAGCATTTGAAATCTTTCCAGTTTCCACTGTTACAAAGGGCACTTCTGTGAATACTTTGGATAAAATACTTCTTAGCTCTGGATTATTTCTTTGAGGGGGGTACAAAGCTAGGAATGGTATTATAGGGTCAAGGGGTCCAAATAGCTTCATAGCTCTTGTTGCCTACGCACAGATGGTTAGGAAGGTATTTTAAGAAGATTTAAGCATCTACTGATTTGGTAAAAAAATGATCATAACCCACTTACTGCTTTTATATTCTTTATTAAAATCCTATCCTTACATGGAAGAGGGTGGATTAAGGAACATATTACTCTTGTATTCCAGGTGTGCAAATAAAAGCCATGAAAAGTTAATCGCAAAACACTGACATATCCCTGTGGTTATGAGGGAGGTGGGGTATTAAAAAAGAGTCATGGTTGGTTCAGGCTTTGTCAGTAAGTAGCTCTGTGAGTGCAGTAAGTCCAGCAAAGTGAGAGCCTGTGACCTGCAGGTCTCCAGGTTTCCTCTTGGCTTGGGGTCTTGTAACCTCCGCATGGGATGCTTTGCCTCCTTCACTGATGAGAAGCTGTAGACCAGGCTGTGTCCTGGGACCCCACCTCCCTTGCCCTTATCTGGCTGTTTGGGTGATGTGCCCCATGCTGTGCCTGGACTTAGGAAGCCTGTGGATGGGGGCAGCCGTGCAGCCTCCATTTTGCCACTGAGGCCAGTCAATGAGGCATCCAGTTTAGACCAAATCTCGTCCCAACTTTACTCAGCTCTTTCACATCACCCACTGCAGGGCACACTTCCCCATCCTGCTCCACAGTGGGAAGTAAGAGCCATGGTGTGGGGGTGGTGGTGGAGGAGGTGAGGTGGAGGAGGTGGGCCAAAGGTGCTGAGACCTCTGTGGCCTGTTCCTAAGATTGTCACAGATGGATGGGACCCTGGGTCTGCCCCTCCCTGGTCAAATGTAACCTTGGATAAATGCCCTTCCCATTCCAGGTCTGAGTTTCTCATTCGGTACAATGATGGAATGAGACTAAATGACCTTTAAGGGTCTGCCCTAAAATTAGGCTGAGATTTCCTTCCCTTCCTTCCTTTGAACTTTTAGGTACTTATCCTTTGGGGGATGATGAGGTGAGGATCATCATCTCTGTGCTCAGAACCAGAGGGTCAAGCATGGATAGAAGGCGAGTGGCTTTGTGGGCCACCTGGGCCTTTCTCATTCTGGAGTAAGAAGACAGTTGAGCACTAGACAGGGGGTCAGGGGCTGCTTCCTTCTCCAACAAGGCCACTGGCTGATTTTTAGCCTGATTCTCAATTCCCGCTTCACTTCTTGTTCCCTTCTCCAATGACTCATGCACTTCCTATCCTCCCCCATCTTGCTCCTCAGTCCCTTTCCTCCTCCAGGACAGACCTTAGTAGGGCCTTGGGATGGAGTGTGTTTGTTGGGAAGGGGAAATTTTCCCTTCCCTTCTTTGGTTCTTTTTGATTGGTCAGATAATTAAAATGATGTAAGGCAGATTAACAGAAAGTAAAATTTAATTTCATATGTTCAGGAATCCCACAAACAGGAGCAAGTCAGAGACAGAGAGGTAAAATGAGATATATACCCCATTTTGAGATAAGGAATAGAGTAGGGACCTGGGGCTTCCAAGGACAGGAGGGTCACCCATAGGCAGATAAGAGCAGATTTTTTGGTAATTAGGGATCTGCCCTGCCATATAGATGGAGGTCATGTAGATAAAATGTGTCCCTGGTAATAACTCTCTGGGAAAAAATTCCCAATTTATTTTTTTAAATTTCCAATTTAAATTCTTCTAGGTAGTTAAGGGAGAAGCAGTAATTTCTCTTAAGTCCACAGGGTCTCCACTGCCTTTGATGCGAAAGACAAGTGTCTGCGTGCTCAGTCGTGTCTGACTCTTTGCGACCCCATGGACTGTAGCCCACCAGGCTCCTCTGTCCATGGAATTGTCCTGGCAAAAATACTGGAGTCGGTTGCCATTTCCTACTCCGGGGGATCTTCCCAACCCAGGGATAGAACCTGCATCTCTTGCATCTCCTGCATTGGCAGGCAGATTCTTTACCACTGTGCCACCTGGGAAGCCCCTTATTACCCATTGTATGTGCGTGTGCTAAATTGCTTCAGTCCAGTCTGACCCTTTGCTACCCATGGACTGTAGCCCACCAGGCTCCCCTGTCCATGGAATTCTCCAGGCCAGAATACTGGAGTCAGTTGTCATGCCCTCCTCCAGGGGATCTTCCACCCAGTATCAATTCTCAATCAGCCAACCATGTTTTACTTTGTTGACATGATGACAGTCGCTAGTCAAAGATAGTTTAAGACCTAAGAGGGGAAAAATGAAATAGAAAACCACTGTATGGCATTTCTTAAACTAACATGTTGGATGGGCGAAAGACTCACATGCCAAAGTGGCACATCTGAGACCTGCCATGAAACCCTACATATCTAATATTGGAAAAACCGGTCTGTGAGTCATAGGGAGAAGGGATGGTGGATGTGAGATGTGAAGAGGGAAAATCAGGGACCAGAATGAAGCTACGGGCTAGCCCAGCCACTTAAATACCATGAATGTCAATTTAGCTTCGGGTCAGGTGGTGAGTTTGAGTTCTGACTGTGAGAGCTTAGGAAAAATAGATAACCTTTTCAATTCTCGGCTGAAAAATGGCCCTAATAACAGAAAATGGCACGTCAGAGCAAACAGGTGAGGCTTGAAAGATATTTTATATAAATAATCCCTCACGTCTTCAATTATGTATTCTTTTCTGATGACCCCTCCCTCTTTCCGCCCCGCCCCGCCTCCCCTCCGCGCAGGCGCCCTATGTGGCGCTGAGTCAGGCTGCGGCGGGGGGGCGGGGCGGGGAATTCGGACCCGCCCGGCGGGGATTGATCTTGCGCTTGCGCAGTGGGCGGCTCTGGGGCGGAGCAGGTTTATATTCGCCGAGAATCAGCTGACGCTCTGCATTGCAGACTGCGGACTCCGGTGGCGCCATGTACTCGTTCTTCGTCCTGGCCAGCCTCCTCGGCGGGGGTAAGCCCTGAGAACCGCCCCCCCCACCAGCCTGGGGTAGGGGTCCCCCACAGAACACGGCCCGCTCGTCCTGGAGCCGGCTGTACCGGGCCTCGCTCCTCCGCTCTCCGTAGGGATTGGCGGGGCGCGCGCACTGCGCAGGCGCGTGCGCAGCGCCTGGCAGCTGCTGGGCGGCGGAAGGGCTGCGGGAGGCCGTTGGAAACCTGGTTGCTAAGGGTCTGGGGTCCGGCGGGTGGGGCAGAGGAAGTAGCGTCTCCCTCAGGGCTTAAGTGGGCGTGGCTGGGGCTCACCGGGGCCTTCCCTTAAACTCTGTCCTGCTCTCGGGGTGGGCTAGTAGGATGACCCCCTCCAGCAGCTGTGTTCTGCTTCTGCTGGGCGCACGTGATCGAGATGGACTGGAGCCTCAACTTCTGGACAGACTTCGGCCCTTGGCCTCTCTTGCCCCAGTTTTTAAAAATATTAAAGTTGCAGGAAGCACAGAAGTATTATGTATCTTCTGAGTTGATGCTTATCTTTGTATCCATGTTTACTCTTCACCCTATATCTCGAAGATGATATGAGGATTTTGTTGTTTGCAATGGAGCTCTCCTTTCATCTTGCATGGCCATTGGCCGGCTTTGGCAGTGGCCTTTATGTTGGTGAAAATGTAGGTACCTGTGAAGTTGGCGCTACACAGCAGTATTCTTACACCCACTAATCGTCCTGAAGTAGTACTAAAGGTTGTTAAAATCTCTACAGGGCCGGGCTTGAGAACTAGCTGCACTGCCTTCCTGGAATTAGAAAGGGCCCTATGCCCTCCCCACACCCTCAGCCTTTGTCTTCACATCTTAACCTCATTTAAATCATCATGACAAAGGGCACGGAGTGAGATAAATAGAGCCAGAGTTTAATTTAAATACAGAGAGGTGCTTTCAGATAATAGCCCACTGAGGGAAATAAATCGGGTCTTTACAGCCATTCTCAGTCTCTGTTTCTGGTGAACTGTAATTTAAGGGCTCGCTTCCATTTTAACTTGTGCAGCAATCCAAATTTAAATCAAACCATAACAGAATGGATGACAGTTGATGGAAAAATCAAAGAAATAAGTTATTTATAGGTGAGATAGATTTAAGGTGTTTTTCCTCATGTTAGCTTTCAGCAACTTCCAGGAATGTGTCTTAACCTTAAACAAAGCTCCTAACCTTGTATTATTTGTGGATTATGAAAGGCGATCAGTTTATAAAGATTTTTGGTTTATAATCACTGAAGAAACTTTTTCTTGCTGGGGTTGATACTGCTTGTTATTCCATGGTCTGTAGTCTCTAATTTATCTATCCTGGTTGAGAGCAATTATTTCGTTTTTCAGTATCCAGTTTTTCTTACTGGCAGTGAGTCACTCCTCACAAGACCCTTAGGGGTTCTGAATCACACCACACAAAGAGGAAATGTCCTCCTCTGGTACAATATACATGGGAGTGTGGCTAACCAGACAGTTAACCTAGACACCTTCTTCCCAGAGCACTTGGGAGATAGGAGTGTGTAATAATGTGCTCTAACCTTGCTGCCCAGCCTTCAGGATTTCGGCAAGGTCATGCTCTGAACTGGAGAAGGAAATGGCAACCCACTCCAGTAGTCTTGCCTGGAAAATTCCATGGATGGAGGAGCCTGGTAGGCTACAGTCCATGCGGTCACAAAGAGTCGGACACGACTGAGCACCTTCACTGATTCATACTCTGAACACAATGTGTGAATGCCTGCTTGCTTTGACAGTTCTGGCCTCAGTGTTGGCTTTTGAAAAGATAAAAAATGTTTAGGGTTGATGTTGAGCTTGTTAATGGAGGTGCCTGGTGATGGCAGCCATCATTTGCTTCCTGACAGCGTGTCATTCTGGATCTGCAGAGGCTTTCTGCTTTGTGTTTCAGTGATGTCCTGGTGGTAGAGACGTTTGCTTTTGAGTTACTTTTCCAATCATCCTGTTCCTTGTCCTTTTTCTCCACCTGGAAAAGAAATGGCTCTGACTGCTCAGGAATGAAGATACCGAGACCCCCAGAAATGACTCCCCCAAACCGTAGGCCATTTACTGGGGAAGTCAGAATCAGAACCCAGGACTCCTGACAGTGCTTGCTCTTTGTCTGTCCTTCCATCAACATGAACTGCTTAATTCTTTACAAATATACTGGGCTGTAATTTACACACAGAAAACACGCACATTTTAAGTGTACAAATTGAGTTATTACTGCCTGTGAACGAGCCCTCTCCAGAAGCCCCTGTGCCTCCCCGTCTCTCTCTAACTTGTCCCAAAGGAAACCACTTGGTTAGCTTCTAGCACTGTCGATGTAAAAACCCAACTGCTGTTTTTGAGCTTTTTATACATGGGATCATATAGTGAGGATATACTGTTGGGTGATTCTTCTAGTGGAGAAAGGCAGGCACAGCGTTAATGAGGTGAAAAGTATAAGACCTGTGGCTTGGTGTCTGGGAGGTGGTACATATTCCCTAAAGCTTAGCTGCCTGTTACTGGCACTTGTGTAGAGGCTAGCCAGTTGAACAGTTTGCCCAGCTGAGGCAAGTAGCTCTCTAGGGATGCTGCTGCTGCTAAGTCGCTTCAGTCGTGTCCGACTATGCGACCCCCTAGACAGCAGCCCACCAGGCTCCCCCGTCCCTGGGATTCTCCAGGCAAGAACACTGGAGTGGGTTGCCATTTCCTTCTCCGGTGCATGAAAGTGAAAAGTGAAAGTGAAGTCGCTCAGTCGTGTCCAACTCTTAGCGACCCCATGGACCGCGGCCTTCGGGCTCCTCCGTCCATGGGAGTTTCCAGGCAAGAGTACTGGAGTGGGTCTCCAGTGCTTTCTCCCCTAGGGATGCTAGAATGTATTATGTACAAACTTATATTCGTTTGATAGCTGCTCTAAAAATCTTTTTTCTTTATTGTTGGCTTTGCTGGGTCATCGTTGCTGTGCTCGCTTTCTGTAGTGCAGTGTGGGGGCTTCTCATTGTAGTGGAGCACGGGCTCTAGGTGTGTGAGGGCTCAGTAGTTGTGGCTCATGGGCTTAGTTTCCCCACGGAATGTGGGATCTTAGTACCCAGGCCAGGGATTGAACCCATGTCCCCTGCATTGGCAGGTGGATTCTTAACCGCTGGACCACCAGGGAAGTCCTGTGACAGCTTATTTTTATTAAGATGTTGTGTGCATGCATGCTCAGTCAAATCTGACTCTCGGTGACGCCACAGACTATAGCCCACCAGGCTCCTCTGACCGTGGGATTTTCCCAGCGTGGATACTGGAGTGGGCTGCCATTTCCTCCTCCAGGGGGTCTTCCCGACCCAGGGATTGAACTCGCATCGCCTGCATTTTAGTAGGCAGATTGCCACTGAACCACCTGGGAACCCATTTATAAGATGCAAGACATGATTATGGCATGCCTGCTGAATATCACCAGTTTCGGTTCTCACCTGTCAGAAAGTGAAAGTGTTAGTCGCTCAGTTGTGTCCAACTCTTTGGGACCTCGATGCCGGTTTCTTCTGCCTATGGGATTCTCCAAGCAAGAATACTGGATTGGGTAGCTATTCTCTTCTCCAAGGGATCTTCCTGGCCCAGGGATTGAACCTGGGTCTCCTGTAGTGTAGGCAGATTCTTTACCGTCTGAGCCACCAGGGAAGCCAATTCCAGTTCTCACCTGTCAGGAATTTGGACAGTTTCCCTGTTTATCAGTTTTTAGTCAAAATCAACATTCATAGTAATATGAATATAATCGTGAAGGGGTTATTTGTATTAGCCAATCAAGGATTGAGTAAGTGCTGTTTAATTGCATTTGACAAGGTGTATCCAGTGCCACCTACAATAGCTGAAGTGTATTGGATCAGGTGGTCTGAGTTTTTCTAGATGAGGAAGGGGAACTTGCTCCTACATTTTCTTGAGATGTGAAACCATGGAATGGCCGGGCTGTGGCTTGACTGGATTGGGAAGAGGAAGGGTGAACAGGGAACTGCTGGCTGGGGAAAGCACCTAGTAAGGCATGGGACGTTCTCAAGACCAAGACCTTGCCTCGTTGGGCTGGTGTGCGCTGCAGCTTCTGGAGGCAGTCTTCCAGCATGGGCATTCTAAGCCTTGGTCCTGACACCCATGATTTGGTCTTCCTCCTGGATGGAGGGTCTGGATTTTTCTTGCCTTATTATTATTATTATTATTTTTTAATCATTTAAAAACTGATGGTAAATACTGTAGTGATTGGCATGAAGAATTTGACTGTTGGCAAAAGCACTCATTCCTTTACTTCTGTTTCTTGAAGTTCCAGAAAATAACCCCTGAATTGTGACCTTGGGTAATGGCCTGTGCGCTGAAGAATAATCTGTCCAAATTTCATGTTTTCTTGTGGAATTTGTAATTCTTTAATATGGGAGTGAGATGATACTGTGGAACTGAAGTTTTAACTAATCACGCCACTGACTGTATGACCCTGAGCAGTTTTCTTAAACTGCTTCCTCATCTGTAAAGTAGGATTGATAGTCATTCCTATGTAACTGGGCTGTAGTGATGCTTTCATAGCTTACTGAATGACAGGGCACAGGTAAGCTTTGTTGTCACACCATATATAGAAGCAGTGTGTGTTTGGTAATGTCCTTGTTCTGCCGGCACAGCGAACCCTCTCAGCCCTTCATTTTGTGATGTCTCGTGCCTTCTTTCATTTCAAAAGATGTTGTAAATTGAACAACAAACAAAATTACATTGACTTGTAAATGTCTGTGTTGGTCATAATTACTGGGTCAGAAAACAAACCAGCGTAGGTAGTCAGCCATTAGGACGGAGGTGGGAAGGAGTTTGGCTGGGCAGCCAGACTCTCAGTTTATACATCAGTCTTTAACAGAGCAGCCCAGCAGATCAGGTTGGCTCCCGGTAACCTGACTGCTCAGAGTCTAGGCCCATCGTCACTAACCATGGTCCCAGAGCCTGTTCCACACCCCCTCTGCGACCTCTCACCCCCAAGTCTGGTTCCCTATCCATCGGTGGAGGTGAACTAACTGGGTAAAAACTGCACATCACAAACAAGTTACATTATGGTAACAGGGCAGAGAGTAAAAAGCCTGTCTCCCTCCTTCCCCCCACCCCCACCCCCACCCTCGGGCCCTTCCCAGAGGCAGCCTGGTACCAGCTTCTTTAGGAACCTCCCTGGTCACCTACAGGTGACTGGGTGTATAATTCCCCTTCTGTTTTTCTTTTTAACACAAACACATATTACACTGTTTGCTCCTTGCTCTTTTTTTTTTTTTTTTTCAATCATGGAGCATCCTGGACATCCAGAAAAGTAGAAGAGTGATTATAATGAAGACCCATGTATATTTGTTGTTGTTGAGTCACTAAGTTGTATCCGACTGTTTGTGACCCACGGACTTCTGCACTCCTGTCCTTCACTGCACTCCTGTCCTTCACCATCTCTCAGAGTTTGCTCAAACTCACGTCCATTGAGTCAGTGACGCCATCCAACCATGTCATCCTGTGTCATCCCTTTCTGCTCCTGCCTTCAGTCTTCCCTGGCATCAGGATCTTTTCCAGCGAGTCAGCTTTTTGCATCAGGTGGCCCAAGTACTGGAGCTTCAGCTTCAGCATCAGTCCTTCCAATGAATATTCAGGGTCAATTTCCTTTAGGATTGACTGGTTTCCTTTAGGATCTCCTTGAAGTCCAAGGGACTCTCAAGAGTCCACTCCAGCACCACAGTTCTAATCCCCTAGTTAAGATACAGAACAGCCCACCTCCTTCCATAGATAACTGCCTTCCTGGGCTTGGTGTTTATCATCCCCCTGCAGGTCTGTCTATATACTTTCATGCATGTAAGTGTGATCTTCAGCAGGTATGAGTAGTATTGTTCGGGATATTTTAAACATTTTATAAATAATATGTATTCTTGGGTTTTTTTTTTGCTAGTGAGGTTCATTTTGAAAATTTAGGTCTGTTTCATTCATTTGCACTACAGTACAGTATTCCATTTATATGATACTTATTCTCCATTCTGTTGCTAGACATTCAGATTATTCCAGTTTTATTTTTTTGCTGTAAATAAGTGCTGTGCACATGAATAGACACTTCTATACAGGATACACCTAGAAACAGAATTGCTGAGTTGTAGTTGTTACATCTGGGCTTCCAGTATTCTTGCCCAGAGAATTTCATGGACAGAGGCGCCTGGCAGGCTAGAGTCTATGGGATCATAAAGAGTTGGACAGTATCTATTTTCATCTTAATTAGAAATTGCTGAATTACTTTTTAAAATGATTTAGGAATTTCTGTTCCCACAGAATATGTAGTTTTTAGTTACGTTATTAACATTTGGTGTCAAACTTGAAATTCTGCCATAATAGAAAAAAAAGGAGGTGGATTTTTCATTTGCATTTCTCTTTATATCTTTAGAGGTTATTCATGCTAATTACAAATCTATATTACTTACCTTTCTAAAATTTTTTTCAAATTTTGGAATAATCTTAGATTTACAGAAAAGTTGCAAAGCTAGTACAGTGAGTTTCTGTATACCCTTCACCCTGTGTGCCCTGCTGTTACCGTCTTGTGTGATCACTGTACACTTGTTAGAAGTGAGAAATTAAACTGTTAACTGGACTGCATGGGTGTCCCAGGTGGCTCAGTGGTAAAGAATCTGCCTGCCAATGCCGGAGACTCGGTTTCAATCCCTGGGTCAGGAAGAGCTCCCAGGGGAGGAAATGGCAGCCCCCTCCAGTCTTCCTGTCTGGAAAATCTCATGGACAGAGGAGCCTGGTGGGCTACAGTCCATGCGGCCGCAGAGTTGGAGACAATTGAGCACGCATGCAGACTGCACACTTTATTTGGATTTTACCAGTTTTGCCACTAAGCTCGTGTTTTTGTTCCAAGAGTGGATCCAGAGTACCACATTGCACTTCAGTTATCCTGTCTTCTTAATCACTTTCTGCCTCCCAGCTGTTTAAAAAAGTAGCTGCAGCGTATTTTATTGTATAGATGTTTCGATTTAGTTAAACCTGTTGATGGACATCTGTGTCCCAGAAAAAGTGAGATGGATTCTAATGACACTTCTAAATTTTAAAATTGAATTATCCATAATTCATATTTTGGATAGTTACTGCTTTCGAAAGGTAATTCTTTACACGACAGGAGATGTTATAGAAAGTTCTTTTGGCCAGTCTTAGTGATGTCACTTATTACAGTAAAAAAAAGTAAAAGATAAAAGCCAAAACAAAACTCCTTTGACAGCCATGCTGGGCTGCTGTCCTACCTGTGCAGGTGCTGACACTGGAGGGTCGTGTAGGAGGAAAACCTGCAGTTGATTCTGCATGGTCACGTCTTCTGGTCCTCACATACTTTGAAGGGTTCTTCTCCCTCTCCTGTCCGGTCAGGGCTGCTGAGTTACTGTTGCTCAGAATTCTGCGTTTGTGTTCTACCAGTCTGGGACATCTCCCTTTTTAGATAATCATCTCTGCTTAGCTGTTGTCCACTGCTCTGTCTGAAATGGCTGTGCCATCCTGCCCCCATCTTGCTTTTCCTTGGCTTCATGTTTCTTCATAACGCTCAGCTCTGCCTGGCATCACGTGAGGTGTTTTTATTTGTTGTCATGGTCACTTACTGGGTCTGCAGCATGCATAACAGTGCTCAGCACCTAATAGGTTCTCAGCACTGCTGGACTGTGGTGTGAGGCATAGAAAGTAGACGTCAGCTCAGTAAACCTAAATGCTGGTAGTACCAAGTCTTTGTCACGATTAAACAAAGCGTTTTCTTTTATTAACTGAAACTAATTTTGAGACATCGTGTTTAGGAGTTTCCAAATCAAGACTGACTTTGGATTCAGGTCAGCTGTTGGCTTTTAATACCAGTTTGTGTCCAGACTAGAAACTGCGTGTCCTTTATCTCCCAAGCTTGCTGGAGAGGGTTTTGTGTAGGGAGTAGGGACACCAGAGCCTAAGATGACTTAGATACCGCTGGTGGCCCTGATAATTTCTGGAAGTTATTTCTCCTCCTTTTGGTTCCAGAGCTTGATTGTTAATACATGTTTTAATGCAGTGGTTCTCCAACTTTTTGGTCTCAGGATCCCTGTGACCCCCAAAGAACTTTTCTTCATGTGGATTATATCTGTTGATATTTACCATCTTATAAATCGACAAAATTTTAAAAATAATGCTTAAAAAAATAAATCCATTACATGTCAAAATACTGTGATTTTAATGAAAAATAGCTCTTTTCCTAAACATAAACATACTTAGGGAAGGAAACAGTTTCTTTTACAGTTTTGCAGTCTTTTTAACATCTGGCTGGACTTTCAGTTGCTTCTGCATTCATTCTTTGCACTGTCACATGTCACATATTTCCGGAAAAATTCCACTGCTGCTTTGTGGGTGAATGAGTGAAAAAGGCAACTGGCATCTCATATTACTCTTATGAGAATTGTGACCTCACGGACCCTCTGAAAGAATCTTTAAGGCCCTCAGGGTTCCATAGACCATCCTTGGAGTGTGAACCACTGGTGTAGCTGATTTGCAGGGACTGCAGGTGTCAGGGTAGGTGACCCTTCTCGAGAGTTCACCGTGTGCCCAGCTCTCTTCTAGGAGCTTTTTGCTTAAAATCCATTTTATCCTCACAAGAGCCCTCACAGGTTAGAGCAACTAAATCAGAATGCTGGGGGAATTGTCGTGTCCTGCCCTCATCCATGCTGTGGTCTGAATTTTAGATTTCGGCATTTTCAGTGAAGGTGGTATTCTTTTTAAGTGTTAAGTAAGTGAAACTTGTAGACACACACATGTCTGAAACTTCTGTTTTATTTTACATTTAATTTAATTTATTTGGCTGCGCCAGGTCCTAGTTGCAGCCCACAGGGTCTTTAGTGGAGGCAAGCGAACTCTCAGTTGCAGCGTGTGGAATCTAGTTCCCCGACCAGGGATCGAACCCAGGCCCCCTGCATTGGTAGCATGGAGTCTTAGCCACTGGACCACCAGGGAAGTCCCTGGAACTTTTTAGTTAATAATCAATGTGGGATAAGCCCAGAACACTCCTTATTAGTGGAGTTTGCATGAAAATCTTTATTTTTTTTTTCAAGAATATTTTCTTCTTCAGGGGTGCTGAGACCACCTGGCTGATAAGCAGGGATAGGGTAGAGCCTGGACTGGCTGCTGGCTGAATTGACTCCTGGGCTGTACCCTGGGCCACGCAGACATGCATTTTTGACTTCTGCCGATACCCATCCACGTGGATGTTAGGCAGTCCTGTCTGGCCCTGTGGCATAATCTTACCTAAGGTGATTTAAGTTCATCTCTGATCATTAACCTAATAGGTTGACATGTTGGAAGAGGTTTTGCTATTAGTTTATATTGGACTAGAGTGCTCTTGTTTTTTTTTTTTTTTAATCTCTTTATTGGAGTATAGTTGATTTACAGTGTTGTGTTAGGACTGGAATGCTCTTGAATGAAGGAGATAGGAATTTCTTTTCCCCAAATTAATTATGCCAAGTTGAATCGTTCTTTTACAATCTTAAGATCACCTTGCCCCTCAGTGTGTGTGACCATACAGGGCCGTGTGCCTAAGCTTTCTTCACGTGGATTAATTTCTTCCTAGAATGATCTGGCTTAAGAGGAAAATTTAGAAGCATGGCAGTAGCGGGAGAGGAGAAACAGGAAAGAAAGAACCTTTGTCTTAAGAAACAGTTGATGTATGGCAAAACCAATACAATATTTTAAAGTAAAAAAAAAATAATAATAAAGTAATAATAAAAAATAAACTATGTAGAGAAAAAAAAAGAAATAATAGCTTATCTGGGCCAGAGGTAATGGGATGTCAGCCTAGGGAGCTTGAAGGCTTTATTGCCACAGATTTCTTTTGTGATAAGAGGAATATTTGGACCTTATTTCCTCCAGATCAAGGCAGGCTGCCTCTTAGCTAATGCCATTCTGAATGATTAAATGGGCAGTGTTTTTATTCAGCTCTGTGGAATGTTCTCCAAAAGCAAGATCCTATAAAGAAGAGACAAATGTTCTTTGCCACCGAAGGTATTTGTGACACCAGCTGTTTGATCGAGTAGTCAGTGCTGATTGCATTGTATTATCTCCTTGCTCTTAGGGAATCTAAGTGCACAAATTCTCCTGAGAAATGTCTGAATGCGGGGGACCCGAGGTAGATGCTGCCCCTCCTGGGGTTCATCTCTCTTGGTTTCCTAGCAACCTGCTTGTTGCCATGGCAGTGCATTACCCAGGCATCAGATCCACTGCCCTGTGGAATGTGTGCTGAGTGTTCTGATTATTGATAACAGGGATGCTGCTTGCATTTTTTGTAACACTCCCCCCCCCCTCTTTTTTTATAATCTCATTTGAACAGTATTTAGCTTATGTTACCGGAAATATTTAAAAAGAAAAGGTTTTATATGGCTAAAATAATAAGACTGATTGTTGTAACCAATAGGGCATAAAATACACATTCTAGGAATAATTACCCACTTCATTCTCAGGTTGTTTTTGAAAATCTTCTGTCAATTATGTTGTGTACATAGATATTTAAATATCCTTAATGAAGTTAAGCCTTAGTAAAGACTTGTCATTTGGAGACTATTTTGTTGAGTGAGGTAGATGATTAAGCTGTTATTAAAGTTAGCCGCCAGTTGACTGCAGGCAACAGAGACCTAGAATAATGATGGCTTAAATATTATTGAACTGTTCTTATCTATCATAGTAAGTTCAGGAGCCAGGCAGTCTAGGGCTGGTATAGTGTTTCTATTTCCAAAAGAATTCAGACACCCACATTCTTTTGGGTTAATGTTCAGCATCGGAGAAGGCAATGGCACCCCACTCCAGTACTCTTGCCTGGAAAATCCCATGGAGGGAGGAGCCTGGTAGGCCGCAGTCCATGGTGTCGTTATGGGTCGGACGTGACTGAGCAACTTCACTTTCACTTTTCCCTTTCATGCATTGGAGAAGGAAAGGGCAACCCACTCCAGTGTTCTTGCCTGGAGAATCCCAGGGACGGGGGAGCCTGGTGGGCTGCCGTCTATGGGGTCGCACAGAGTCGGACACGACTGAAGCGACTTAGCAGCAGCAGCAGCAGTGTTCAGCATCCTTGAAGTTTAGCCCCTTTCTTTGTGGCCCATCCTGGCTGCCAGAGTTCCTGCTATCACATTTGTCTTTAAAAGTTCAGTAACCTCTGCTAACATCCACCCCATCAGCCAGAATGTGGTTTCATGGCCAGATCTTGCTAAAAGGGGAACTGGGAAATGTGGCTTTTAATTTTGGCAGCCTTATATGTAGCCAAGAATTTGTAGTTCTGTCCCTTTGAAACGGGTGGAGAATAGATACAGGGGGCAACTTGTGGTCTTTGCCACACTGGGCAATAATTGTTCCCTATAACAGGTTGTAAGATTTAACAGTTTTTTCCCTGATTTTAAAGGTAACATGAAAAAAAGGTTAATTTATGCCAAAACATAAAAATTAGGATGTGCCCACCTCCCTTTGTCATCCCCCAGGTTCACCGTTAATAACAAGCTGGTTTGTCATCAGCCGAGCTGCTTAGGTACTCGGCACTGTCAGTGCTCTCTCTCCCTTCCCATTAGTCTTCCCAGAATTCCCGAGAAGAGGGCACTCTTACTTTCCATATTTTGCAGGTATTGTGCCATTAGTGAGTTGTCCGAGGCTTGGCTATCATAGACAGCAGAGCAGGGGTTTCTTCAGGTCTGTCTACCCCTGATCACCAGGGCAGTGATCATGCTGCCACACTGCTTCCTGCCCTTCCAGAAAAGGAGAGGTTTTGAAAGGGTTTTTTAAAAAGGTGGGTTCCAAAAATATTTTGAACAGTGGCAGCTTTCTTGGGATTGGAGGGCAATCAGCCTGTAGCTGCAGTTATATGAATTGCAGAAAGCATTTCGCTGGTGCTCTTACTGGTATCTTGCTGGGCACCTCTCGTTTTCGTTCATGCAGGGCTTGTTTAATTCCTAGATACGCAGTTTCTGCTCCTGGGCTCATTAACAGTATAGCCCGTGCTTCACTCTCCTTCTGATTTCTGGGTCTTAATTTAGCAACCAGCAACTTCTGAGGTTGTTGGGGTGCAGCTCTCCAGTTCATTGAGGTGCCATTTAATGGCCTGATTAAATGTAGAGAAAGCAAATTGAACAGCCTTGATTCAGCTATTTGTGGAATGCTTGTTCTGGGCAGGACCTGAGAAAGATCTGGTTACTGCTATGGATGGAAATAGTAATGGTGCTCGTTGGACTTTCATAGCTTGCCAGCACTGCACTAACTTTGTTTTACAAATAGATTAATTTTTACAAATCCCTTGAAGTAGGTACTCGTAAAAGGCCCATTCTGCAGATTGGAAGACTAAAGTTCTGACAAGTCATGTGACTGGAAGTAATAGAGCCATGATCTGAACCTTCACTGATTTCAGAGCCAGTCTGGTAGGGGATAATGTAGATAAATTAAGATTCCAGAGAGATGATGGTAAGGAATGATGGTTGAGAGAGTAGTACTCTGGCAGTTGAAAGTGCATAGTTTTGTCATCGTGTTTCTCAAAACAACCCAGTAAAATCCTCACTAAACACATGAAAAACAAACTCAGAAGGATAATGGTTTGCTTGAGGTCATTTGGACAGGTCTTGCAGGCAGATCTTATTTTCTTTTCAGTAAACCACGTTTTAACTTAGACGGTGGATACGTCGCTTTAGAAGCCTCACTCTAAACTCGGGATTTAGTTCCTTCTCACTTAAGGAGTCGTCATGAGAGCACCTGAAATGTACATGGTTGTGGTCAGCTCTCACCGCTGCCCCCCCAGGCTTACAGGATTTTTGGCCAGAGTCTGAAGCTGCCACAAGCAAAGCCCGTGGCTGATCGGCTCATGGCAACTGTTCTCAAGACGGTAGAATTCCATTGCAGCCCATCTTTGATGACTTACATGTGGAGTGGTTTAGAACACATCTGCTTATTTTCTTCTAAGCCTGGGGAGTAAAAAGGGAATAGAGCACCCACCCCTTTCCTAAGGGAATAACAATTGAAGTCTTTAAAAACAAAACCAAAACCCTGTTCTAATAAAATGAAACTTGCCTGTGGTGTTCAGTGACTCTGAGGCCATTGTTTGTCTGACTTCAGCCCACCAGTGCTTGTCACCGAGGGCTCGAATGCCAGGCCCTTGAACTAAGAAGTATGGTGCTTGCCTCACCCTGAGCAGTGATTCTGCTTACTATGACTGACTTAAATCAGAAATCTCCAGGGGGTCAGGCAGACATTCTAAGAACTTTCTTCGAGTTCAGCCTATTGCCTCAGAGAAGGAAGTTGGTATTTGGGGGCAGTGTGGGAAGATCAAAATAGAGATGAAAGCTTTGCTGGGAACATGTTTTGAGAAATAACACCTAAGAAAGTAGTTTAGGGTAATTTCAACATTGGTTATGTGTAAATGCTGAATGTCATTTGCCTCGTTATTATGAGAGTGAAGACTTGAAGCCCCTAGAGGTCCCCCCCGCTCACCACTCAGGATCCCTCTTACACAGAATCCCTCACAGGTTGGGCATTTCCTCTGCTTGGTTGCTCCTGCTCTTGGCAAGGTCATCATGTAATGAGCCAACCCACTGCCTTTTTACGTCCTGTGGATGTTAGTGTTTCTTACCTTGAGCTGCGGTCTGCTTCCCTTCACCTCTCCCCACTGCGCTGGGGTCTGGACCCACCGCCCAGAGCAGGTCTGCCCCCGTGTCCGAGGTGGAAGGTGTCCTTGGCCTGTGACGGTAACTGTGCATGTCCTGGAAACCTTCCGTTTCCCAGCAGAACGCCTCCAGTCTCCCAGGGGCCTCACCTTCCCACCTGCGCGCCCCTCACTGTCCCAGGAAGTAGGCACACACCCGTGCTCTGCCTGCCGGTGCCCCCGGGTCCTCCCCCACCTCCGTCCTCGTGCTGTTGGCTCTTGCTGCTCTGTTCTCTCTTCCGGTTGCACAGACTTCAGATTGAAACCTAACCCAGAGGGTTTTATTTGTCCAGCTGTCCCCTTCACTCCTTGCTGCCCCGCTCCCTGCTTGGTCTTTCTGGGTGGAGCCTTGCGCTCCATTAGGTGCCCGTCATCCGGATCTCCCACCTCCCTCTCGCTTCTCCCACATCCCACCTGGAGACACTAGCGTGTGCTGTCACCCACAGGACCCATCACAAGGGCGGAGTGCCAGCTGGGGCCCTTCCCAGTGGGCCTGAGGTCTGCTGCAGCCCGGCTCCTGAAAAGAGAGAGCCCGGTGCTGTGCCTTTATAAAGAGCACTGCTCCCCACTCCACGCCCCCTGCACCACCACCACCTCCCGCCCCCCCCCCCCCCATCTCTCCTTAGATAGTCTTTCAGGTGCCACTTCATTTTCAGTTTGGAAGAAGCCGCCCCTGGCCGCCCCAGGCAGTTTGGCATCCTCCTTGCTGCTCCCAGGCCTGCACTGCAGTGTCTGTCCCTTCTGCTCTGGGGTCCAGGAGTCTGTCTGTCTTCACCTTGATCTCCCACCCAAGGGCCCTGTGCTTGTCTTAGTGGGGCTAATGATTACATCTTCATCTTAGTTGTTCTCCCATTTCTGTGGAGAAAAACCACGCTTACCGCTAGAGCTTGGTCTCTGCACAGCTGTTGAGAGCCCCTTGAAAGGGGTGTGAGGGTTTTGTGTACAAGAGCATTTTCTGGGGAAAGGATCTGTGTCCGGAACTTGTTCTGACCCACTGTTTGGTTCCAGGAGACCAGCTCCTGGAATAAGCTCCGAACCTCAGCAGGTAGCTCGCTGGCATTACCAGGCTTGTTTGAGCCTCGTTACCAACCTGAGAAAACACAGTTGTTTTAGGTCATCTTAGGAAATCCCACCACAGGCCATCTTAATAATATGCACCTTTGTAAATCTGGCTTTAGGTTGGAGGTAAATGGGGATGTCTGGCTAAGAACTGAATTTCTAGGAGCTGGGACTTCAGTTTTCACTTCTCAGTGCCCATGAAGTCTCTTAGGTGTGGATTGGGTGACCTCCTAGGTCTACCAGATGGGCTACCTTGCATCTTTTATCTCTAGTTCTGAGGTGCAGGCTTGTTACTACTCAGTAACTGTTGGAATTGGGAAATGACCTTGGGTTCTTGGTAGCTTGACCAATATCAGATAAAAGGGGCTACTTTTTAAATTTAGAATGGCTTGGCCAGAACAAGTAGCAAAGTCTTTAGAGCAGGTGGTTACTGCTTCACGTTCCTAAGGGAGTAAACAAGTTACAAAGCATTCTTGCTGCCTGGGCCTGCGATGGTGCATCGTGTTCCTGAAACCTGATGGATTTCCGTCAGTTCCTAGCTGGGAGAGTCGGATGAAAGTTGTCCGGGACTGTGTGTTTGTAAGGATGGAGAATGGTGGTCAGGCCCTGTGCAGGCGGTGCTGTTCACTGGCCCTGCTTTTATCCGCTGAGGCCCATCCTTCTGCTTCTCTGTACCACTCTGTGTTCCTTTGTGCAGAGACTCATTTTGCAGGCTCCTGTTGGTAATCTGCGTTCCGTGTGTGGAGATGGAAGCAGGCAGTGTGTCTTCGTGGGTACCGTTCAGGAGAACCCCGAGACCAGTGCCTGGGAGGAGCGTGGGAGGTGCCAGTGGTAGCCCCCGGTCTGGGGCTGTCTCTGTGGCCCCCTCACCGCTCAGAGCCCTTACCTCGTGACTCGGCCGGCTCCGCCCTCCCCCCCGCAGCTGAGGGCCCAGCCCCTCAGGCTCTGTTAGGGTTCACTGTCTGGGGAGTGTGGTGCTGTTGTGAACCTGGCACGTGTCTTCCCACAGAGACCAAACCAGACCAACAGCTTTTGGCATGTGGCCAGTTCTGTTAAGCTCATGAACTGGTTGCGGGTTGTGATGTTTTTGCTCCGAAAGGTCAGAGAGGGCTGTAATCTGGGCAGCAGGTTGGGAATTTGTTTGTTGGTGTCTGAAGGGGCGCACGTCATCTGACTTGAGCTTTCTGGTAATGTGCGACTCCCATCTTTGCATGAATAGTTTGTGGAACTATAACCAGACTTGAATGCTAGTAAAGTGTTTCAGCAATGGCATTTCCGTCCTTCTGGAGGGAGAGCGCCTGCCACCCTCATTGTGCGTAGCCCATGGTGGGAGGGTGGGTGTGAGAGACAGAGGTGTCTGTAGAATTTGCCGTGTCCTCTCGGTTTACTGGGTGAAGCAGCATGATGCCTGAGGTGCTAAATCTGTTTGTTTCACGGCTCTGGGGTTTTCTTCCGAGACCCCCACCAAATGTTTTCTGTTTGCAATAGAAGTTAGTTCAGCCCTGTTATGATATATGCTGGAATTTGACCCCTGGGCGATCGTCCATCTACGTGCAGCCTGATATAACCTGTAGTTTCCTAGTGAGGTGTGAATGTGAGAGTTTTCTTGCTGTTTTTCAGTTACAGAATTAAGGAATACCATAGCAATGGCACCCCACTCCAGTACTCTTGCCTGGAAAACCCCATGGACGGAGGAGCCTGGTGGGCTGCAGTCCATGGGGTCGCTAGGAGTTGGACACGACTGAGCGACTTCCCTTTCACTTTCCACTTTCATGCATTGGAGAAGGAAATGGCAACGCACTCCAGTGTTCTTGCCTGGAGAATCCCAGGGACGGGGGAGCCTGGTGGGCTGCCGTCTATGGGGTCGCACAGAGTCGGACACGACTGAAGTGACTTAGCAGCAGCAGCATAGACCTGTTTTAAGAAACACACAAGCGCTCTCAGGCAGTTTATAAAGTATTGTTTAAAAATTACACACACACAACATGCCATTGGGAATTAAATAATTTAGCCAACCACATTGTTTTATTTTCTGATTTTTGTAAAACCCCAATTTCGTATTCTTTTTGAATTTTTTTGGTTTGACATACGTCATCTTTATAAGTATACTTAGCAGCTGCATATTTTGGTGAGAATATCACTAGTTTCCCCCGATTTTTTGACCATTTGGCTTACATCTGCCTTTTTTTAATATCGTAAATTTTACTTAATATATATACTTATGTGTGTCGATTTTACCTGTTAAATTACTGTATTTGCCGACAGTGTTTTATTAGAAGTGGACTTTTGAAGAGGAATTTTTCTCTCCAGCTCTTAAAATACATGAATACATTTTGAGAAACGCCTACCAGTCACACTGCTGTCAGCCTTATGATGATGCATTTTTACCACAAATTTGTCACTGTTTTGTGACAAGGTTTTTGTCTCCCCTTGGCTATTTAGACATATGGTGCCTTCTCACTTTAACCTGCATTTCTTTGGTCCCAGGTGACTGTCTTTTTATTTTTTGCTAATCCCCTTTCTGTGGCTGTGACGTCCATGCGAGTACTTGCCTTGTTACACCATAGATGAAACTCCACGCGTGCAACTGGTTTCAAGTGGGCACACATACACTTTGTGATATCTCAGTGGCTATGTAGTCTTGTTTTTTGCTAGTTGTTGTTTATATGCAGAAACTCACCCAATTGATTTATAAAGGGTCTTGTCTACTACAACAACATTCAGTTCATTCGCTTAATCGTGTCTGACTCTCTGTGACCCCATGGGCTGCAGCAGGCCAGGCTTCCCTGTCCATCACCAACTCCTGGAGCTTGCTCAAACTCATGTCCATTGAGTCGGTGACGCCATCCAACCATCGCATCCTTGGTCGTCCCCTTCTCCTGCCTTCAATCCTTCCCAGCATCAGAGTCTTTTCCAATGAGTCGGTTCTTCGCATCAGGTGGCCAAAAATATCAGCATCAGTCCTTCCAATGAATATTCAGGACTAATTTCCTTTAGGATTGACTGAGAATGCAAGAGCCATTGTTTTATAGGCTATGAATCTTGGTGGTCTCATTACAGTTTTTTAAGCTTTGGCTAGTTTTCATTCTGTAGAAGTTTGAATCTTGTTTTTAAACCTGCCAGTCTTTTATTTTTTGATTTCTTTCTTTACTTCGTGGAAGTTTATAATGATTAAAATGACTGGTCTGTTGCCTGATACTGTGCTAAAAATAGCGGTAGAGGAAAACCGTTACTGAACCAGTGAACCAGATGGGCAGTCCCTCCCCACCCGGGACACAGGTGACAGTGCGGCTCCTCAGCTGCGACTCGCGTCTCCTGCGGCTGGGGAGGGGCGGCCGAGTGTTCCCACAGAATGCCAGGGCCCATTCCCGGGGCAGCGAGGGAGGCGGGCCTCGTGGGAGCGGGCCACGTGCTCACGCTGGTTCTGCTTGCAGCTCTCGCCAGCCCCGTCCTGGGCCTGAGGGAATGTACCAGAGGCTCGGCCGTGTGGTGCCAGAATGTGAAGACGGCGGCCGACTGCGGGGCCGTGCAGCACTGCCTGCAGACCGTCTGGAGCAAGCCGAGTGTGGTGAGTGTTGTCTGCAACGGCTGCCTTCAGGGCGGTGCTCTCTCCTGCCTCCTCTTATTTGCTCCTCCCCATGACCCTGGGGAGGCAGGACCTGTTTGGGGGGGCGGGGCAGGGTACCCACAGGGAGTGATGGAGGGCTGGTGTGGGGAGGCCCCCCTCCCCCAGTCACTCATGTCTTCATGTGCAGACGGGCAGGAGGCCTCCTCGTGTGCCCCGCTCTGTGCTCTCTGCCCCAGATAAGGTGTGGCTGCCATTCCCGGGGCTGTACCCATGGGTACAGCTCTGCCCTTGTCACTCATCAAAGTCGATGCTAAGCTTTTGAAAATCTTTTCCCCCTCTTTTGGTATTTTCTTTCTCTGCCTCTCAAACAGGCACATCATTGATTCAGACCCTAGAGCTTGGTAGCTGTCGATAATTTCATTTGTAGTTATAGCCAACCTGGAAAAGATGCCACTGATTTTTCCTCTGAGCAGTGATAAGTAGATAGCACATTAATGTGGGAAAACTCTTGAGATGACAAACCTCAAGTGCGTACTGCACGCAGTCTGAACCTTCTCAGGAGACGCCCAAGCTCTGCTGGCTGAGTCAGCCGACTCCGGGAAGTGCTTCCACCCATGGTACAAGCCAGCTTTGACTCTGTGGAGCCTGAAGTCTTAAAACTTGTCAGTGGCTCCTAGTACTTCACTAAGAGAAGAAGGATTAATTAAATAATACTGCTCTTTAAGTTTCTGAATTCACTCTTGACCTGCCATCTGTGGCCAAAATTTCAGATTTTGTTTCTCATTTGCTTCTAGTCTTGTTTTTAATACTGCTTCCTCTTTTGAAGTTGAGTGTGTCATGAGGGGAGCTTTTTAGATCGATCTCTCTCGACAGGGCAGTCTTGTGGACATCTGAACCTCACGGGCACTCATTCAGGATGCCTGAGTGGCCCCACGCATGGGATTAGCCTGATTAGGTCCGAAGGTTCAAGGCAGTTTCTCTAAATGCAGCTGAATTCACAGGTGTTCCTTTATCTCACCTGTGTCAGTTGAGACGTGTCAGTTCCTTCTTCACGGGTCGAGAATCAGTTGACATACAGAAGGGAACACCCCACAAGCTTTGAGGACTGGCTAGACCTTGCATGGTCCTGGGCCACGGAGGGGAGCCAGGTTTTCCGTCTCTGAGCTCTGCAGTAGTGACGTGTGGCCCCCACTGGTGTGCAGCACGGCCCAGGAGGTGGAAAGCAGATGACGGGCTGGCAGTGGCGCTGGTGTGAATGTGCAGAGGGTCTGGCTGGGCCTGTTTCCCTGCCTTCCCCTCCTTTCTCTGCACCAGAGTACCAATTTTCTCTGATTTTTGCTACTCTGATTTCCAGTTGGTTTTAAAAAATAGTTATTTACTTAGGCTTCCCTTGTGGTTCAGCTGGTAAAAGAATTTGCCTGCAGTGCAGGAGACTGGGTTCGATCCCTGGGTTGGGAAGATCCCCTGGAGAAGGGAAAGGCTACCCACTGCAGTATTCTGGCTTGAAGAATTCCAGGGGCTGTATAATCCATGCAGTCACAAAGCGTTGGATACGACTGAGTGACTTTCACGTCACTTAGCCAGGTCTTAGTTGCAGCAAGCAGGATCTTCAGTGGACGCGAGCAAATTCTTGGTTGTGGCATGTGGGATGTGGTGCCCTGACCAGGGGTCAAACCCAGGCCCCCCTGCATTGGGGAGCTTTGAGTCTTAGCCACTGGACCACCGTGGAAGTCCCTCCAGCTGATAGATTTCGAGCCTCAGTTTCCTCACAGATGTGCTGTGAGCAGGTATATGAAGTGTGGCTGGCGCCAGGCGCACTGAGCGAGGCGCCGAGGGGTGGGGGGCACTCTGTGCTTCCCACAGGAGCGCGGAGTAGTGATCGGCCACGCCTGATCCTGCCCTGCGGTGTCGGTGCTTCTCACCTGGGTTGGGGACTGGCCTGTGCTGGTGTGTCAGAGGTGGCCCTGGCTGGATGGAATGAGAAAGAAGGCCGTGGTGATTTTCAGCCATGTGCAGTGAGTTTTGTCTTACAAATACAGACCTCTCTCGTGTTCTTTCCTCTTAGAAATCCCTTCCCTGCGACATATGCAAAGATGTCATCACTGCAGCTGGTAACCTGTTGAAAGACAACGCCACCGAGGTGGGCCGCCGCCAGTGTGTGTGACCGTGTGTGAGTGGCGGCTTTGTGGCCGTGCATCGGTTCCTCACAGAGCCGTGATTCTGGGGTCCAACTGGGAATGGTCCAGGCCCAGGTGGGAAATAACTGTCCCATGGGCCACAGACTGTTTCTGTCACATAATCCCCCCACCCCCGTCCTTTAGAAATGTAAGAATCTTTCTTAGCCGCCAGCTGTACAAAAACAAGCCGTGGGCGCTAGTTTGCTGACTCCTGAGCTCAGCATTCAATGCCCTTGGTTGACAGGGAGTTTGTATCACATGCTGTTAACCTTTAGGTTCATTTTTGGCGATTTCTGCTCAGAGTTCCCTGTGCCTGTCAGACTGCAGGTCCGAGCATCTCTGTTTTGAATAGTGCTCGCGTCTGCTTTCTGCCTCATTGGTTTAATAGAGCCACGGCTCCTCACTAGCCCTCTCCCATGTCCTTTTCCCTGAGGGCTGCTGGAGCTGGAGGGCCTCTTGCATTCTGTCCATTGGCGAAGAGGTCCATTCTGGTCTGACTCTTGCCTCTGTCCTCTCTAGCAAGAGATCCTCATGTACTTGGAGAGGACCTGTGACTGGCTCCCTAAGCCGAACATGTCTGCCTCCTGCAAGGAGATCGTCGACTCATACCTCCCAGTCATCCTGGACATGATTAAAGGACAGATGGTATGTGATGGAGAAGAGCCTCTTTTTTTAGGGCACCTCTGAAGCCAGGGGAGGTTCCAGATCAGGTTACAGTGACCACGATGGAGAGTTCATTGGTAGATTAGGATTTTGTCAACAGATCTTTTCTACAGTTTTAACATCCAGAATGGCTTTGGCACAGCAGGCCACTCAGCTTGTAATGCTCAAGGGTTGGGGAGGGTATAGGAAATATGGGAACTCATAGAATTATTGAGGGAATGTAAGCTGGTGTAACAGTTACAGGTGTTGATTTGATAACTCATGTCAGCCGTAAGGATGCTGGACTTTCATTTAGTAAGTATCTGTTATGCATAAACCACATGTCATAGGTTGGGTTTTCAGCAAGGAACAAGGAGTCAAATTCATGAATTTGGAAAAACTCTAAAAACCTCTAGTGGGGCAGGGGTGTCCTGGGCGGGGACCACAGTTTTGGTGCGGAAAGCAGGGGTCACCACAAGACCTCAGGTCATGCTCCAGCATTGCCAGTGCAGTGGGGAGTCCTGGGAGGGCGTCACGGGAGAAGTGACAGGATCCTTGTTCAGAGGGGTTGATCTGGGTCCCACCAATGGGGAGCTGCGAGAGAGGAAGCTGGCGGGACGGTCAGGTATGAGATGTGAGGCGGGCGGGGGAGGCGGAGAGCTGCACGTTGTCTTAGAGGATAAATGGACTAGACTTGCTGGTGGACGGGACTGCAGGCAAGGGGAGAGTTAGTCGTGCCTTCCAGGTTTGTGGCCCGTGCCTCTGGGAGGATGATGGTAGCACCATTTGTTAAAATGGAGCTGTGGAGGGTTGAGTGGTTTAGTTTGAGGTGCCTGTGAGCTGGGCATGGGCACGTGAGTCAAGCAGGGAGAATTCTGAGGCACCAGGTGGCCTGTTTGCTTCTGGGGCGAGGGTTTCCATTTGGGTCTCTTTCCCCCCAGAGCCATCCCGGGGAGGTGTGCTCCGCTCTCAACCTGTGCGAGTCTCTTCAGAAGCACCTGGCGGAGCTGAATCACCAGAAACAGCTCGAGTCCAATCAGATCCCGGAGCTGGATATGGCTGAGGTGGTGGCTCCCTTCATGGCCAACATCCCCTTCCTCCTGTACCCTCAGGACGGCTCCCACAGCAAGCCCCAGCCCAAGAAGGTGAGGCGCTGGGCCAGGCTGCCCAGGGCCCCATTTGGGATTGGGGTGGAACCAGAGCTGAGACACGGAAGGGGCCGTGTGTACAGTTCTGAAACCGGGGCCTCATTCCTTCACCTGACTCCACAGTTACCCCAGCCACCCTTCAGATGGTTGAGCCACGGAGATTCTGAAGAACTGGGATGTTTAACACGCCCCCTTTCCTGTTAAGTTTCACTGTGATAAATGCCCGCATGATTTTAAACTTTAGTCACTTTAGAGCCTATAAAAGCACATTAGGAACTGTTTAGGGACTCAATTCTAGTGCTATAGTATGAACATGTAGGAGTCTTAATACCCTGAGCTGTTTAAGGAGGGTGTATAGCCTAACCACCCTGTCTGTCTAGGCTAATGGAAACGTCTGCCAGGACTGCATTCAGATGGTAACCGACGTCCAGGAAGCTCTGAGGACCAACTCCACCTTTGTCGAGGCCTTGGTGGACCATGCTAAGGAGGAGTGCGACCGCCTGGGGCCTGGCATGTCCGACATGGTGAGCCTTGCCTCCTGCATCGCAGGGTGTTCTGGGCCAGGGAGCTGGGCTCTGGAGATAGGAGTGGGACAGCCAAGAAAGCTCACTTCTGGGGTACCACTTCAGGTTCCACCTAAGGGCCCTGAGGAAGAGATTTTTCTTCTTTTCTCTCAGTTGCCACGTGTGTGAGAAACAGGAAGAGAACCACGTAGAACCCTGGTGTGAAAGATTGGGCTGTCGTATGTTCATAATTCTAACTGTACTGTTCTTGCCACCCGCAGGGCGGTTCCCTGGGGGAAGCTCAGGCCCCTGGCTGACAGGAGGCTCACCCAGCACCCCTTCTTTAACTCTGGAGGATGTTGGTCCTGTGGACTCAGAAATTCTGTTAGCTCCACGAAGGTTTTATTTCTTGGACCCTGTTGACGTTAACCACACTCATGAGATTGACATCTAAAACCAAATGCTGTTTAATGCCTGACAACTAGGAAGCTAAACCTCTGTTAGACCTGGACTCCCGGGTCTGGGTTCTAGAGCCACCTTTCCAGGTGGAGCTCTGGAAGCTAAGGGTCCCTTCCTGTCCACTTAAACCTGGGAAACTCTTAGCCTCATTGAAGAGTCTTTGTATATTTGCTGTGTCAGTTGGCTTCCCCAGGCTAACCTCTCTGAGGGCTGTTATATCGCTCTCCGTTTTCTTACTTATAGACACTTCACAGTCATGACCAGAGGGTCTGCAAGAAATACCTAGATGTTTATGAAAATCATTGTAACTTAACTGGATTATACTAGATTTAAACTTTATAATCCTGTCTAAGAACGTGTTAAACGAATTTGGGAAGTAATCTCAAATTGATCAGTGTATCTCACACTTAGCCTAAATTGCCCCTGAGTAGTTGCTGGGTGACCTTGGGGAAAGCAAGGGCCATAAAAGGAGATTGGAGGACCTTATCTTTAAGGGCCTTTGGAAAACATTTTCAAAACACTTTGCCATTTTTTTGTCTTATTAAGGCTGCCCAGAACAGACATTGATAGGATTCTGCTCTTGGAAACCTGCCTTGATATTTGCATGTTGACACTGTTGGAAAGGCTGGCGTGTTGATATATTGTTGTAGCAGTGTTTTACTCAAAGTGTGTTTCTGTCTCTCCAGTGCAAGAACTACATCAACCAGTATTCGGAAGTTGCTATCCAAATGGTGATGCATATGGTAGGTGTTGGGGGAAGCTCTTTGTTAGCACTTCTCTTTGTCTCAGGCTGTGATTTCTAGGATTTTGAAAATTGTACAGTTTATTTTCCCTCTTTTACCTTTGAGTACTGAATTAAACCAAAAGGAGCCCTCTTTGACCACCTACGGTTTAGTACTGCCCCCTTGCGTTCCCTGGGCCGGGGAAGGGCGGAAGCAGCCTGACACTCGGGACTGCCGTGATGGCTTCCTGGTGGTTTGTTTGCCTCTGTGTCTGTGAGCCGGCCATCAGATTTCCGGTATCTGGCCTTCATTCCGGGACCCATGGGAATAGTCTGCTCTGTAGCTCGGCCAGGCCTGAGGATTGCTCTGTTGTAGCCTGAGTTCTGAGCGAGGAGAATCCGCCTCCCACGGTTGGTCCTCGCCCTGCAGCAGTGTCGGCCGTGGCTGCTGCTTGAGCCCGTAACCGCTGCCCTTGCTCGATACATCCAGGTGGTTGGGGGTGGTCCTCCACTATTAGAGGCAGAAAACATCCATTGCGTGGAGGGAAGCCAGCTAGCTCCATGCAGGGAACGGTACAGAGCAGGGTGGTCTGAAGGCATCCTCACACAGGGAAGATGCCCTGGCCTCGTAGGATCTATCTGATCCGCAGCGGGTGAGGGGTGGGTTGTATTTAATACTGCTTTCTGTCATGCTGACTTCCTAACTGCGTTGAGATTGGCCTACAGTTCTTCAGTTTGTTCTCTAACCAGGGATCAGAAAGCCATGGCCCGGTAGTTTTATTGGAGTATAGTGATACCCATATTTGCACTGTAATAGTAGGATTGAGCAGTTAAGACCTTAGGGCCTGTAACGCCTAAGTGAGTTACTCTCTGGCCCTGATCTGACCACTCAGGGGTTCCATCAGGCATAATAGAATTTTTGTGGAAATATTACTCACACCCTGCCTTGTTCTAAAAATAGTTTAAAGGCAAAGGGCTTTTGCATACAAAGACATGCTGCTAAAGCAGGAAAAAATAAGCATTTGATGTGGCATGGTCTAGTTAAGTGCTTCGTCATAGCTAACAAAATATTTTTTATTTTTAAAAATCATGCTGCGTAGACATATTTGGAAATAGGGATGATTACCCGTATTTTTGCATTTTTGTCTAAACTCGTCTTGGTCATTAAATATACTGCATGTACCATTGCTAAATGGCTGCATAATATTTCCACTGTACAGATAAAATTCCTTATGGCTGGTGTTGAGGTTGTTTTCAGGTTTGCTCTTAGTATAAACTGTATGATGAACATCCGTAGAGCCAAAGAGATAGACATGCACATCCCTGTTTTTTCCCCTCAAGATAGGTGAATGGTAAGTAAGACTGGATTGCTGAGTAAAGGGCGAGGCTTTGGTGTGCGGGCTTGCCTTGAAGACGCCACAGGTTTAGTTTCA